>NC_086451.1:60184797-60538964 GCF_028390025.1 Pseudophryne corroboree
TGTTGAGTACAGCTGATATCACAGTGTTTTATTGCTGCATAATAATTATTTTATCCTCTCATCTTTCCCTCTGCTCTCCTTATCTATACTTCTCTCTGTATCTTCTACTAAACTCTACTCCTGTTCTACCTCCTTCTCCCCTACTTTCCCCCTTCTCCTTTCTCTTTCCCTGTTCTATTTGTGTTAATTATGGCTGCAGACCCAGGGCAGCGCTGCCTGCCTGCTCGGCTGCTGGGCTTCTCCGGGGTCCGGCCGAACGGGGCGGGCTGGCAGCACCTAAAGTGTGGGATCCCCTTGGCGCCGCGGCTGCACTTGCCCGTCCGCGCTGTGTCCGGCCGGCTCAGGGACAGTGCAGGAGACCCGTGGCGTGCGCGGCCGGGTTCGGCCGCACGCCCGAGGTCTCTTACGGCCGCTCTCTCCGTCTCCGTCCCCGCCGCTGGCTGCGGCCGGGGACGGAGCGCTGGGTGTCCGGTAGTGATGAGCGCCTGAAATTTTTCGGGTTTTGTGTTTTGGTTTTGGGTTCGGTTCCGCGGCCGTGTTTTGGGTTCGACCGCGTTTTGGCAAAACCTCACCGAATTTTTTTTGTCGGATTCGGGTGTGTTTTGGATTCGGGTGTTTTTTTCAAAAAACCCTAAAAAACAGCTTAAATCATAGAATTTGGGGGTCATTTTGATCCCATATTATTATTAACCTCAAAAACCATAATTTCCACTCATTTTCAGTCTATTCTGAATACCTCACACCTCACAATATTATTTTTAGTCCTAAAATTTGCACCGAGGTCGCTGGATGACTAAGCTAAGCGACCCTAGTGGCCGACACAAACACCTGGCCCATCTAGGAGTGGCACTGCAGTGTCACGCAGGATGTCCCTTCCAAAAAACCCTCCCCAAACAGCACATGACGCAAAGAAAAAAAGAGGCGCAATGAGGTAGCTGTGTGAGTAAGATTAGCGACCCTAGTGGCCGACACAAACACCGGGCCCATTTAGGAGTGGCACTGCAGTGTCACGCAGGATGTCCCTTCCAAAAAACCCTCCCCAAACAGCACATGACGCAAAGAAAAAAAGAGGCGCAATGAGGTAGCTGTGTGAGTAAGATTAGCGACCCTAGTGGCCGACACAAACACCGGGCCCATCTAGGAGTGGCACTGCAGTGTCACGCAGGATGGCCCTTCCAAAAAACACTCCCCAAACAGCACATGACGCAAAGAAAAAAAGAGGCGCAATGAGGTAGCTGACTGTGTGAGTAAGATAAGCGACCCTAGTGGCCGACACAAACACCGGGCCCATTTAGGAGTGGCACTGCAGTGTCACGCAGGATGTCCCTTCCAAAAAACCCTCCCCAAACAGCACATGACGCAAAGAAAAAAAGAGGCGCAATGAGGTAGCTGTGTGAGTAAGATTAGCGACCGTAGTGGCCGACACAAACACCGGGCCCATTTAGGAGTGGCACTGCAGTGTCACGCAGGATGTCCCTTCCAAAAAACCCTCCCCAAACAGCACATGACGCAAAGAAAAAAAGAGGCGCAATGAGGTAGCTGTGTGAGTAAGATTAGCGACCCTAGTGGCCGACACAAACACCGGGCCCATCTAGGAGTGGCACTGCAGTGTCACGTAGGATGTCCCTTCCAAAAAACCCTCCCCAAACAGCACATGACGCAAAGAAAAAAAGAGGCGCAATGAGGTAGCTGTGTGAGTAAGATTAGCGACCGTAGTGGCCGACACAAACACCGGGCCCATTTAGGAGTGGCACTGCAGTGTCACGCAGGATGTCCCTTCCAAAAAACCCTCCCCAAACAGCACATGACGCAAAGAAAAAAAGAGGCGCAATGAGGTAGCTGTGTGAGTAAGATTAGCGACCCTAGTGGCCGACACAAACACCGGGCCCATCTAGGAGTGGCACTGCAGTGTCACGTAGGATGTCCCTTCCAAAAAACCCTCCCCAAACAGCACATGACGCAAAGAAAAAAAGAGGCGCAATGAGGTAGCTGTGTGAGTAAGATTAGCGACCGTAGTGGCCGACACAAACACCGGGCCCATTTAGGAGTGGCACTGCAGTGTCACGCAGGATGTCCCTTCCAAAAAACCCTCCCCAAACAGCACATGACGCAAAGAAAAAAAGAGGCGCAATGAGGTAGCTGTGTGAGTAAGATTAGCGACCCTAGTGGCCGACACAAACACCGGGCCCATCTAGGAGTGGCACTGCAGTGTCACGCAGGATGGCCCTTCCAAAAAACCCTCCCCAAACAGCACATGACGCAAAGAAAAAAAGAGGCGCAATGAGGTAGCTGACTGTGTGAGTAAGATAAGCGACCCTAGTGGCCGACACAAACACCGGGCCCATTTAGGAGTGGCACTGCAGTGTCACGCAGGATGTCCCTTCCAAAAAACCCTCCCCAAACAGCACATGACGCAAAGAAAAAAAGAGGCGCAATGAGGTAGCTGACTGTGTGAGTAAGATAAGCGACCCTAGTGGCCGACACAAACACCGGGCCCATTTAGGAGTGGCACTGCAGTGTCACGCAGGATGTCCCTTCCAAAAAACCCTCCCCAAACAGCACATGATGCAAAGAAAAAGAAAAGAAAAAAGAGGTGCAAGATGGAATTGTCCTTGGGCCCTCCCACCCACCCTTATGTTGTATAAACAAAACAGGACATGCACACTTTAACCAACCCATCATTTTAGTGTCAGGGTCTGCCACACGACTGTGACTGATATGACGGGTTGGTTTGGACCCCCCCCCCAAAAAGAAGCAATTAATCTCTCCTTGCACAAACTGGCTCTACAGAGGCAAGATGTCCACCTCATCATCATCCTCCGATATATCACCGTGTACATCCCCCTCCTCACAGATTATCAATTCGTCCCCACTGGAATCCACCATCTCAGCTCCCTGTGTACTTTGTGGAGGCAATTGCTGCTGGTCAATGTCTCCGCGGAGGAATTGATTATAATTCATTTTAATGAACATCATCTTCTCCACATTTTCTGGATGTAACCTCGTACGCCGATTGCTGACAAGGTGAGCGGCGGCACTAAACACTCTTTCGGAGTACACACTTGTGGGAGGGCAACTTAGGTAGAATAAAGCCAGTTTGTGCAAGGGCCTCCAAATTGCCTCTTTTTCCTGCCAGTATAAGTATGGACTGTGTGACGTGCCTACTTGGATGCGGTCACTCATATAATCCTCCACCATTCTTTCAATGGTGAGAGAATCATATGCAGTGACAGTAGACGACATGTCCGTAATCGTTGTCAGGTCCTTCAGTCCGGACCAGATGTCAGCATCAGCAGTCGCTCCAGACTGCCCTGCATCACCGCCAGCGGGTGGGCTCGGAATTCTGAGCCTTTTCCTCGCACCCCCAGTTGCGGGAGAATGTGAAGGAGGAGATGTTGACAGGTCGCGTTCCGCTTGACTTGACAATTTTCTCACCAGCAGGTCTTTCAACCCCAGCAGACTTGTGTCTGCCGGAAAGAGAGATCCAAGGTAGGCTTTAAATCTAGGATCGAGCATGGTGGCCAAAATGTAGTGCTCTGATTTCAACAGATTGACCACCCGTGAATCCTTGTTAAGCGAATTAAGAGCTCCATCCACAAGTCCCACATGCCTAGCGGAATCGCTCCGTGTTAGCTCCTCCTTCAATGTCTCCAGCTTCTTCTGCAAAAGCCTGATGAGGGGAATGACCTGACTCAGGCTGGCAGTGTCTGAACTGACTTCACGTGTGGCAAGTTCAAAGGGCAGCAGAACCTTGCACAACGTTGAAATCATTCTCCACTGCGCTTGAGACAGGTGCATTCCACCTCCTATATCGTGCTCAATTGTATAGGCTTGAATGGCCTTTTGCTGCTCCTCCAACCTCTGAAGCATATAGAGGGTTGAATTCCACCTCGTTACCACTTCTTGCTTCAGATGATGGCAGGGCAGGTTCAGTAGTTTTTGGTGGTGCTCCAGTCTTTTGTACGTGGTGCCTGTACGCCGAAAGTGTCCCGCAATTCTTCTGGCCACCGACAGCATCTCTTGCACGCCCCTGTCGTTTTTTAAATAATTCTGCACCACCAAATTCAAGGTATGTGCAAAACATGGGACGTGCTGGAATTTGCCCATATTTAATGCACACACAATATTGCTGGCGTTGTCCGATGCCACAAATCCACAGGAGAGTCCAATTGGGGTAAGCCATTCCGCGATGATCTTCCTCAGTTGCCGTCAAGAGGTTTTCAGCTGTGTGCGTATTCTGGAAAGCGGTGATACAAAGCGTAGCCTGCCTAGGAAAGAGTTGGCGTTTGCGAGATGCTGCTACTGGTGCCGCCGCTGCTGTTCTTGCGGCGGGAGTCCATACATCTACCCAGTGGGCTGTCACAGTCATATAGTCCTGACCCTGCCCTGCTCCACTTGTCCACATGTCCGTGGTTAAGTGGACATTGGGTACAGCTGCATTTTTTAGGACACTGGTGACTCTTTTTCTGAGGTCTGTGTACATTTTCGGTATCGCCTGCCTAGAGAAATGGAACCTAGATGGTATTTGGTACCGGGGACACAGTACCTCCAACAAGTCTCTAGTTGGCTCTGCAGTAATGATGGATACCGGAACCACGTTTCTCACCACCCAGGATGCCAAGGCCTCAGTTATCCGCTTTGCAGTAGGATGACTGCTGTGATATTTCATCTTCCTCGCAAAGGACTGTTGGACAGTCAATTGCTTGGTGGAAGTAGTAAAAGTGGTCTTACGACTTCCCCTCTGGGATGACCATCGACTCCCAGCGGCAACAACAGCAGCGCCAGCAGCAGTAGGCGTTACACGCAAGGATGCATCGGAGGAATCCCAGGCAGGAGAGGAATCATCAGAATTGCCAGTGACATGGCCTGCAGGACTATTGGCATTCCTGGGGAAGGAGGAAATTGACACTGAGGGAGTTGGTGGGGTGGTTTGCGTGAGCTTGGTTACAAGAGGAAGGGATTTACTGGTCAGTGGACTGCTTCCGCTGTCACCCAAAGTTTTTGAACTTGTCACTGACTTATTATGAATGCGCTGCAGGTGACGTATAAGGGAGGATGTTCCGAGGTGGTTAACGTCCTTACCCCTACTTATTACAGCTTGACAAAGGGAACACACGGCTTGACACCTGTTGTCCGCATTTCTGTTGAAATACCTCCACACCGAAGAGCTGATTTTTTTGGTATTTTCACCAGGCATGTCAACGGCCATATTCCTCCCACGGACAACAGGTGTCTCCCCGGGTGCCTGACTTAAACAAACCACCTCACCATCAGAATCCTCCTGGTCAATTTCCTCCCCAGCGCCAGCAACACCCATATCCTCCTCATCCTGGTGTACTTCAACACTGACATCTTCAATCTGACTATCAGGAACTGGACTGCGGGTGCTCCTTCCAGCACTTGCAGGGGGCGTGCAAATGGTGGAAGGCGCATGCTCTTCACGTCCAGTGTTGGGAAGGTCAGGCATCGCAACCGACACAATTGGACTCTCCTTGTGGATTTGGGATTTCGAAGAACGCACAGTTCTTTGCGGTGCTACTGCTTTTGCCAGCTTGAGTCTTTTCATTTTTCTAGCGAGAGGCTGAGTGCCTCCATCCTCATGTGAAGCTGAACCACTAGCCATGAACATAGGCCAGGGCCTCAGCCGTTCCTTGCCACTCCGTGTGGTAAATGGCATATTGGCAAGTTTACGCTTCTCCTCCGACAATTTTATTTTAGGTTTTGGAGTCCTTTTTTTACTGATATTTGGTGTTTTGGATTTGACATGCTCTGTACTATGACATTGGGCATCGGCCTTGGCAGACGACGTTGCTGGCATTTCATCGTCTCAGCCATGACTAGTGGCAGCAGCTTCAGCACGAGGTGGAAGTGGATCTTGATCTTTCCCTAATTTTGGAACCTCAACATTTTTGTTCTCCATATTTTAATAGGCACAACTAAAAGGCACCTCAGGTAAACAATGGAGATGGATGGATACTAGTATACAATTATGGACGGACTGCCGAGTGCCGACACAGAGGTAGCTACAGCCGTGGACTACCGTACTGTACTGTGTCTGCTGCTAATATAGACTGGTTGATAAAGAGATGTAGTAGTATGTATGTATAAAGAAGAAAGAAAAAAAAACCACGGGTAGGTGGTATACAATTATGGACGGACTGCCGAGTGCCGACACAGAGGTAGCTACAGCCGTGAACTACCGTACTGTACTGTGTCTGCTGCTAATATAGACTGGTTGATAAAGAGATGTAGTAGTATGTATGTATAAAGAAGAAAGAAAAAAAAAACACGGGTAGGTGGTATACAATTATGGACGGACTGCCGAGTGCCGACACAGAGGTAGCTACAGCCGTGAACTACCGTACTGTACTGTGTCTGCTGCTAATATAGACTGGTTGATAAAGAGATGTAGTAGTATGTATGTATAAAGAAGAAAGAAAAAAAAACCACGGGTAGGTGGTATACAATTATGGACGGACTGCCGAGTGCCGACACAGAGGTAGCTACAGCCGTGGACTACCGTACTGTACTGTGTCTGCTGCTAATATAGACTGGTTGATAAAGAGATGTAGTAGTATGTATGTATAAAGAAGAAAGAAAAAAAAACCTCGGGTAGGTGGTATACAATTATGGACGGACTGCCGAGTGCCGACACAGAGGTAGCTACAGCCGTGAACTACCGTACTGTACTGTGTCTGCTGCTAATATAGACTGGTTGATAAAGAGATGTAGTAGTATGTATGTATAAAGAAGAAAGAAAAAAAAACCACGGGTAGGTGGTATACAATTATGGACGGACTGCCGAGTGCCGACACAGAGGTAGCTACAGCCGTGGACTACCGTACTGTACTGTGTCTGCTGCTAATATAGACTGGTTGATAAAGAGATGTAGTAGTATGTATGTATAAAGAAGAAAGAAAAAAAAACCACGGGTAGGTGGTATACAATTATGGACGGACTGCCGAGTGCCGACACAGAGGTAGCTACAGCCGTGGACTACCGTACTGTACTGTGTCTGCTGCTAATATAGACTGGTTGATAAAGAGATGTAGTAGTATGTATGTATAAAGAAGAAAGAAAAAAAAACCACGGGTAGGTGGTATACAATTATGGACGGACTGCCGAGTGCCGACACAGAGGTAGCTACAGCCGTGAACTACCGTACTGTACTGTGTCTGCTGCTAATATAGACTGGTTGATAAAGAGATGTAGTAGTATGTATGTATAAAGAAGAAAGAAAAAAAAACCACGGGTAGGTGGTATACAATTATGGACGGACTGCCGAGTGCCGACACAGAGGTAGCTACAGCCGTGGACTACCGTACTGTACTGTGTCTGCTGCTAATATAGACTGGTTGATAAAGAGATGTAGTAGTATGTATGTATAAAGAAGAAAGAAAAAAAAACCTCGGGTAGGTGGTATACAATTATGGACGGACTGCCGAATGCCGACACAGAGGTAGCTACAGCCGTGAACTACCATACTGTACTGTGTCTGCTGCTAATATAGACTGGTTGATAAAGAGATGTAGTAGTATGTATGTATAAAGAAGAAAGAAAAAAAAACCTCGGGTAGGTGGTATACAATTATGGACGGACTGCCGAGTGCCGACACAGAGGTAGCTACAGCCGTGAACTACCGTACTGTACTGTGTCTGCTGCTAATATAGACTGGTTGATAAAGAGATGTAGTAGTATGTATGTATAAAGAAGAAAGAAAAAAAAACCACGGGTAGGTGGTATACAATTATGGACGGACTGCCGAGTGCCGACACAGAGGTAGCTACAGCCGTGGACTACCGTACTGTACTGTGTCTGCTGCTAATATAGACTGGTTGAAAAAGAGATGTAGTAGTATGTATGTATAAAGAAGAAAGAAAAAAAAACCACGGGTAGGTGGTATACAATTATGGACGGACTGCCGAGTGCCGACACAGAGGTAGCTACAGCCGTGAACTACCGTACTGTACTGTGTCTGCTGCTAATATAGACTGGTTGATAAAGAGATGTAGTAGTATGTATGTATAAAGAAGAAAGAAAAAAAAACCACGGGTAGGTGGTATACAATTATGGACGGACTGCCGACACAGAGGTAGCTACAGCCGTGGACTACCGTACTGTACTGTGTCTGCTGCTAATATAGACTGGTTGATAAAGAGATGTAGTAGTATGTATGTATAAAGAAGAAAGAAAAAAAAACCACGGGTAGGTGGTATACAATTATGGATGGACTGCCGAGTGCCGACACAGAGGTAGCTACAGCCGTGAACTACCGTACTGTGTCTGCTGCGACTGGATTAATAAATAATGATATAAAAAATATATATATATCACTACTGCAGCCGGACAGGTATATATTATATAATGACGGACCTGCTGGACACTGTCTGTCAGCAGAATGAGTTTTTTATAGAATAAAAAAAAAAACACCACACAAGTGAAGTCACACGACGAGTGTTTAACTTTTTCAGGCAATCACAATATAGTATACTACTAACTATACTGGTGGTCAGTGTGGTCAGGTCACTGGTCAGTCACACTGGCAGTGGCACTCCTGCAGCAAAAGTGTGCACTGTTTAATTTTAATATAATATGTACTCCTGGCTCCTGCTATAACCTATAACTGGCACTGCAGTGCTCCCCAGTCTCCCCCACAATTATAAGCTGTGTGAGCTGAGCACAGTCAGATATATATACATAGATGATGCAGCACACTGGGCTGAGCAGTGCACACAGATATGGTATGTGACTGAGTCACTGTGTGTATCGTTTTTTTCAGGCAGAGAACGGATATATTAAATAAAACTGCACTGTCTGGTGGTCACTGTGGTCAGTCACTAGTAAACTCTGCACTCTCTACACTTCTACAGTACTCCTAAACTCCAGTAAATCAGGTCAATCTCTCTCTCTCTCTCTTCTAATCTAAATGGAGAGGACGCCAGCCACGTCCTCTCCCTATCAATCTCAATGCACGTGTGAAAATGGCGGCGACGCGCGGCTCCTTATATAGAATCCGAGTCTCGCGAGAATCCGACAGCGTCATGATGACGTTCGGGCGCGCTCGGGTTAACCGAGCAAGGCGGGAGGATCCGAGTCTGCTCGGACCCGTGAAAAAAACCATGAAGTTCGGGCGGGTTCGGATTCAGAGAAACCGAACCCGCTCATCTCTAGTGTCCGGGGGTGGCTTTGGCGGCCTGCAGGGGACGGGGTTGTGCCGTCCCTGCACCCGCACTGTGAGGCTATGACGTCGGGCGGCTGGCGGGCGCGCTGATCTCTCCCTTTACACTAGCCTGCTCTGATGTATCGGCGCTCCCGCCCAGCTGCCCGGCGCCCCCCCTCCCTCCCTCCCTTTCTAATAACCAGCTTTCAACGGGCGGGCGGGGGGTTGCGTGGCTGCCGGACGCGGTGGGTCCGGGCAGCGCGCACGTGTGGCATAAGTTACGCTTCCTCTCCACTGGGCGTATGGGGGGTCGTGCGGCGTCCGGACGCGGTTTGTCCGGTCAGCGCGCTGCATTTTAGCTAATCCACCACAGTGGGGGCGGCCTACATGACCCACGCCCCCTCTCCTCCGGATGGTGCGTCCGTCCAGCGCGCACGTACTGGGCCACCAGCCCCCCATATCTCGGGCCCGCACCTGGGAACCCCCAGGGAGACCTCCTCTTGCCGGGCCCGGTGGTGATGTAATGTCCCTGCTCAGGGACGGGTTGGGGGCAGCGCGACGCGCCCGCTCTGCCGTTGGCTGATGGGGCGGTGCCGCCGGTGGAACTTTCAGGGGCTGTCGCGCAGGAATGCTCTGCGTCTGCCCGCAGTGGGAGAGGCCACCAGCCCCCTCCTGCCATGGTTGGACCTGTGGCTCCGCCTCCATCTGAGGTTACACACACGTCGTACTGTAACGCCACCAGCCGTGGCCGTGCGGTCCCGGACGGTCCTAGGCTAAGGTGCCCGGCCCTCTGTCGGACTATGCGCTGCATCTTTCTAGCAGTTACAGCACTCGGGTATTTTATCGTGAGTCCAATGATCGAGATAGGAAGGGGTCGCAGCGCAGGCGGTCAGGCAGAGCTCATTGCAGCAGGACTGCGAAGACGTTATACCCGACAGCGAGGGTTCGTCCGGGTCCTGGCTCCCTACGGGTGGTTTGTGAACCTCCTGTGGGGGCGCGGGACACGCGTGCCGTGTCTGAGCTTAGAGCGACGGTGTCCGCACCTTTGGTGGACGTCACCGCCTTGTCCGCCGTCGTGTCGGCGGTGCCCCACCTTGCATCCTCCGTACCCGGGGGTCAAGGGCCGGCCATCGCTTCTTTGGCTGATAGTATTGTGCAGACACTTCCGAAGCTCCTGTCCTTTGGTGGAACGCTCGCGGCAGCTGCGGGACCGATGGGGGTCCCAGGAACAATGTCTCTTTTGTTTCCCCAGTCTTGGACGTCGGGACTGGAATGGAGTCGGCCGGTGCCTCAGCAAGTCATCCGGTAGGTGCAGGGACGGACGGAGTTGCTTCTCGTGCAGGTGAGTCTTCATCGCACCCTGACTGGTCCCGGGGTAGTGCGGTTACCCCCCCGTAGCGGGTTGGGATCTAGTCCTCAGCCCGCTCCTCTAGCGTGGGTGACAGTATGTGTAAGGTTTTCTGCCAAGCGCCGTAGACACAGACGTAGGCATCGGGGGCACAGACTCATCCCTTGGCCCCACGTCCTCGGAGGGGGTGTCCTCCTCCGACGGCGGTTTACACAGGGTCAAACGGCGTGTGTGTCGGTGTTCAACCTCTTCCACCTCGCAAGTGTCGGTTGAGTCGGACACCGGTCACTGCGCTAACACGGCGGTGCAACGTGGTTTGAGGCCCCAGGTCTGGGGCAAGATCCGTAGGGCCAATACGTCCATATCTTCGCCCTTCCTGGCGATGCTCCAAAAGCTTTGCTTTCGCCTAGAAAAAAGGACTGGGAAGCAAAGACGCTTTGCGATCCCCCCTACTTGAGTTAGGTGCATGTTAATCTTCATGGCGTGTTCTTTAGAGACGCGTCCGGACAAGCACAGTACCCTAGTGCGCTACCAATTCCTTATACACGTACTGTACCATGAGTATAAGGGGCCGGCTTAGCGACGTTACGGTAAGGGCTTCCGGCGCAAACAGCATGGCCGGGAGATCTACAAAAAGATATCGAATTAGGCTCGGAGCTCACACAGGGTTCCGAGGCACCAAGGACTGCGGGATGGCGAGACGAGGGACAAATCGGCCTGGCTCTCGTTCTGCCGTTCTTCGAGCGGGTCCATCGCGCACGGCGCATGGTGAATGTTTCTATTTCCGTAATGCCCACTGTGAGTTGGGTGGTCGATGTCGTTTTTGTCACTTCTGCATCGGATGTGGCGGAGCCCATGGAATCAAGGACTGCACCAGTCCTGGGACAATGGGTAATTCGGGCCCGCAGGCCTGGCAGAGTCGCGTTCCCGCAGGCGCTGGCCTTGGCCCCCACCCCAATTCAGATTACTGGCGCTCATACCCTGGCTGCGAGGGTACCCGCGGCGGTTGGCCGCCCAATTTTTGGTCTCGGGTTTCACCTCCGGTTTCCCATTACCGATTTCTGGGCTAGTGGGTCCCGGGGCTGGTATGAACCTGCGTTCAGCTAGGGAGTTTCCGGACATGCTCCGCTGAACCTTCCGGGTGAGCTGTCTTTGGGCTGGATGATAACCCCCCCCTTTTACGGACCCCCTACCTTACCGGGTTTGATCTTGTTCCCCATCGGGATAGTGCCCCAGAAGTCCGCGGGCACATTTAGGCTCCTACAACATCTTCCTGTCCCCTGGGAGTCATCAGTACACCGATGATCGGTGCAGGGTCATTTACCTGCCCTTTGATTCGGCCATAGCCACCATTAGGTCCTTTGGTACGGGGGGTCGTGATGTGTAACTTGGACATCCAGTCAGCATTTTGTCTTCTCCCTCTGCACCCTTCCGCCTTTCGGTTTATGGGTTCGTTATATTTGACGATGGCTATAACTTAGATCGGTGCCTCCCTATGGGTTGTTCTCTCTCTTACTTCGAGGGATTCAGTTCTTTCCTCCCTTGGTGGGGGGAGCATAGGACGAGCAACGGCGAATTTCGCACGGCTGGGATGATTTCCTTTTTATCGTGCCACAGGACTCGGATCGCTGCACTAGCTTCTTGCGGAGGGCACTCGCCCTCTTCGCACACTTCGGTGTTCCGGTGGCGCCTGAGCGGCTTTATGGCCCTCTGCATCCGTAGATTATCTCGGAATTCAGATTTATTTGGTCGCCGGGCTCTGTAGGCTCCCAGTGGACACGGTGTTACGTCTTCACGATGACATCCTTTACGCACTTGCTGCGGCCAAGCTTATTTTCATGCGGGCTCAATCCCTATTGGGCCTGTTTAATTTTGCTTGCAGGATTGGAGCGGGCGACAGTTGGGATTCGACGCCCGCATCACTTTTCTCAGATTGTCCCTCGAAATTCAGCGAATTACGTACAAGGGATGAATTTCTGGTTCGTTTCAGCGGCGTCTGTGTTGGGTGGGTGGCGGTCGTGTCTGGCGCCTCCCTGGAGCTTTTCAAGGACACCTCTGGTGCTTGCGATTAGCGAGCGCTTCCTGTACACACTTGCTATCGCTGTATATTTTTCCCGTATTGGTCGCTGTATATTTTTCCCGTACTGGTATGCCCTGCGTAACACACAGGGGGTCTTCTGGTGCGACCAGTTCGGCCGTGGCTTTTGCCATCATTAGGCAGGAGTCCACATCCTTGCCGGTACTGCTGGTCTTCGCACAGATAGTCTTGCTATGCGCATGTCCCGGCCGAGTGCAACGACATTGATGATATTTTTCTCGCGTCGACGGGCAGCGGTTTAGGCAGTTGGCTCCTGCAGCTCTAATCCAAAGGGACTTCTGCGGATTGGAGGACTTAGCCCACAGGTCTTTGGCTCCTGCAACTTTCGCGGCTTGTCTGGCCGCTTGGGAGCGGTGGAGTCGCTACCTTCTGGAGCAGGGCCTTAGTAAGACCCCTCACAAGGCGGATGGCCCATAGTTGCATTGGATTCGGGATGTCAGGGATGGTGGCAGCAGGCCGATCCCTGAACACCTGGGCAGCCGGCCTTAAGGGATGGTGGCAGAAGGCCAATCCCAGAACATCGGGGCAGCAGGCCCTACAACATTTAGGATATTATTTCACTTCAAATTTTGAGATATTTTATTTTCATGTGCTGTATGCTTTCTGCTATGTGTGATCAATATTTTAACCGTCCCTCCGTTAGTGAGTTTTTCATCCAAGTTTGGATTTAATAGGCCTTCCTTTCCGTCAATAACAGCCATCAACATACGCCTCGACGTTTTGCGGTGTAGGATTCCGCGCTCACGAAACGGGGATACGATGCGGGGATACGAGGTTCGCCTCTTCATGGCGGCCTTTACGATGGCCTTTCAGGGTGGGTGAGTGGGTGTCCGTTTCGCGGACTTCTGCCTCGCCCATGCTGGCGGCCCACGTCATCGTACGCCCCGACGGTTTGTGGTGTGGGATGCAGCGCTCCAAGACCGACGAAGTGGGCAGGGGGCTGTGGGTTCGAGTGGGGTCTGGCTCGTGTTCGGAGCATTTGTCCAGTTCTCGCGGCCCGGTCTTATTCGTCTGTACGGCCTCCAGCACCCTCCCGGGTGGCTCGTCCATTGTGGCGGTTCCCCGTTGACTAGGTATCAATTCCTGTTGGTTTTGGGACGTTGTATTTTATACCTGGGTCTATCTCTGGCCGGCTATGGGGCTCTCTCTTTCCGCATCAGCGCTGCTTCGGCAGCCGCTGCGGCGGGTTGGTCCGAAGTCGATGTCCGGGCACTGGGTAGGTGGAGGTCTGGTGCAGTGAGACGCTGTATCAGGCCTTTTCCTCCCAGTGCGCCCTTTTGAGGATTAGCCGCTCGTCGCAGTTGCACTTTGCGATTGCGGGGGCCTTGAGGAATTTTTGTTTTATCGTTGGTTTTAATTACGGCTTTTGCCGGCTGACGAAGTTTTGCGTTTTTGCCTCAAGTCAAATTGGGCGACCCGCCTCCCCCCCCTCCCCCCCTTCCTGTTAGGGATGCAGGTTAGGTTACCCAATTTCTCCTTATATTTAATTTCTTAACCTCAGTGGTGGGCCTAACACCCTTCTTTTGCAGGCAGGCGGCTGGATCCGAGCTTATATGGCTTGTCGGCCGGGGGTGGCAATTTCTCTGATGCGCCGGGTCTTGAGGTCTTTTTTAGTTTCGTATTCTGTTTTCGTTAGTTTGAGTTGAGTGAGTTTTCTTTGTATTCTGTTTTGTTTAGTTGAGTTGAGTTTTCGGTTCAGGTGGCGGTGGCAGGTTGGTAACCTGGCAGTTGGCCGGTTTCTGAACGGTTATTTTAGTTCAACTTAAGGAGTTTATTGTTAGTAAGTTCGGGTGAACTTTTAGGTTATTTTACAGTCCTTTTATTAATTTATGGGCACCACCGTACCTGGTGGGCCCATATGATAGATCATAAACATGTGTGGATATCGGGGCCGGTGGCCCTATTTTTTAACCCGTAAGGGCGGAGCGTACCTCCGTCCCTACAACTGTTGGTGGACAGGGGTAGTGGCAGAAGGTCGACCCCTGGCCTTGGATTTTGGATTTACGATGTCTGGGATGGAGGCAGGAGGCCGATCCCGGAACATCTGGGGCAGAAGGCCCCCTCACACTTATGTTTTTTATTGTTCGGGATGGAGGCAGGAGGCCGATCCCAGAACATCTGGGGCAGAAGGCCCCCTCACACACACATGTTTATTGCTCTATTTCGTCATATCATTTTGGATTACCCTTATTAAGTTGTTTATCATGCTTAACCGTTCTTCTCCCCGCCACCTTAGTTAGAGAGGGAAGTCTGCATTTTAGTTTTAGTATTAATAGGCCTCCCTCTCAGTCAAAATAAAAAGCTGACCCCTTTCACGCCAATTACGGTTGTTGTGTCTTTATTTACTAAGATAAGTGTGCTTGAGTGGCGTGCGTATGCATCTGACGTGTGAAGTTTATGGTTAGCATTACTGCCTCACAGCACTGAGGTCATGGGTTCGATTCCCACCATGGCTCTACCTGTGCGGAGTTTGTATATTCTCCCCTACTTGTGTGGGTTTCCTCCGGGTACTCCGGTTTCCTCCCACAATCCAAAAATATACTTGTAGGTTAATTGGATCCCAACACAAATTAACCCTAGCATGAATGTGTGTGAGTGTACATGTGGTAGGGAATATAGATTGTAAGCTCCACTGGGGCAGGGACTGATGTGAATGGCCAAATATTCTCTGTAAAGCGCTGCGGAATATGTGTGCGCTATATAAATAACTGGAAATAAATAAATAAGATCACATATAGAGTATTCTTTAATATTATGCATCATAGAGGGATAGGACAAGAAGGGCCTCTCAGGCCCACAGTGACACCTAGGACGCCAGTTGGCCAGTTCTTTGTAAAACATTTAAATTGATTGGAAAAATTAGGTGCAGAGAGTTGCTCTCTGAATTTGGTGGTTGATGTGACTATAATGCATGACTACTAAAAGTGTATTCTGGGCTGGACCCCTTGCAAGAAGTGCTCTGGAGCACCTCATGGTGGGGAATAAAGGTTCTCCACTCTTTATTTTGCTGCCTTCCTATCCACTATGCCTGTCTTTTTCTCCCCTCCTGTCCACCGTCCCCTCACTCAGACCATCACTGCCTAACCTTCTGACCTGTTTTGTTTTGTTTTCTTACAGCTGTGCGCCCAGTCCTGGTGCTAACCCCTTTCGTCAGCGCCTGTCAGGATTGTATATATGGGTCAGCACAGCAGTGCCTTCACCTCTCCATTTCCACAGGGAATCTTAGAAGGGACAGATGAAATCTTGGAGATAAACGTCCGACAGGCAAAGGACTTCAGATGACATGAAATCCATTTTCTTCTTGCAGAAAGCAGCTGTGTCCTCCTGTGTATGCTGCCAATGGCTGCGGGCTTTTGATTGATTCATCTTCGTAGGGTCTAGCTCCGATTGTTCAGATGACGCAATGTCCATTCCATCTCATGTTATTATGATCAAACAGTCACCATCATTAGTAATGACTTGTAAGATACATTTCTTAGCCCATGCTGGAAAATAGTGTCCTGGTACCCCAGGAGAGGCAGAGGTGTCTATGACATGGATTAAGACAATGGTGGAGGCAGCAAATCTTTGCCATTATTTATCAATGAGTGATACATTTCACTGTGAGTGATAAATTGCAACAGCCAATCAGCTCCAAACTGCCATGTCACAGGCTGGGTTTGAAAAATGACAGGAGTGGACTGGCTGGTGCAGTTTTATCACTCACAGTAAAATTTATCACTCATTGATAAATAAGGGCACTTGTTAGAAAAGATTCGGGACAGAATATACTGTCACGACTCACTGCTCCAATAATAGCTTTAGAATTTAGAATGACTTGTGTTCAGTAATGGACATATCCCTCTCTTCTACCAGGCCTCACAGACTCTACTGCCTTCTCAGAGTCCTATGGGAAGATGCACCATTCCTTCTAAAGGGTGGAGAAGTGGACAAGGGGAGGAGTTGCCCATTGCAACCAATCAGCTTGTAGCTATCATTTTAAGTACCTGCTAAAAAATGCTAGCTGGAACCTGATTGGTTCCTGTAGGAAACCTCCACTTTTCCACTATTTAGAAGTCTTGATACATCTTCTGCCATGTCTCACAATGAGCACAGTGTTCTATGTAAAAATTTATTATCTGGTATTACATAGACATATACGGTTATCTTTAATAGAGATGTTTATGAGCTACATTGAAATAACTCTGTTGCCAGAGGTACATGATGCGTATTATAGTGGTATCCATGTCATTTTGTACACAGTCAGAAAAATGTCATTGTGTGCGTGAGCTGGGATCCCTGTCCTCCAGTCACCTGGTGCCCAGAGACAAACGCTTGCACTGCCTCTGGCACTTACATTACTGATGCCTCATCGTAGGGGTGGAGTTAGCAGTCCATGCAGAATGTCTGCTTGCTCCAGTAATGTGCCCAGTTCTTCAACCAATCCCCACGGATGATTTTGTTTCACAGTCTTCTCACTTTACTTGAGACTCGGATTTCTGTCATATATGGGCATTTTATAGTTATACAGGAAACTATATTTATAGACTCATTTAAACTATTGTCATTGAAAAGCACAAGTGTCCCACATGAAATAAACATAGAGGAAGAGGGTCTGGAGTGCGACTGGATGGGTAGGTATGAGCTAATGTACGCATTCGTTCTGAATAAATATCATGGCTGCCATTTCCCATACATTGGGAGCATATTATTATTAGTATCATTTATTGATATGGCGCCACAAGGGATCCGCAGCGCCCATTTACAGAGTACATAAGCAAATAAGCCAAACAAAATAAACAGTGGCTTACAGTTCAAGACAATGGGGGTCATTCCGAGTTGTTCGCTCGTTATTTTTTTCTCGCAACGGAGCGATTAGTCGCTAATGCACATGCGCAATGTCCGCAGTGCGACTGCGCCAAGTAAATTTGCTATGCAGTTAGGTATTTTACTCACGGCATTACGATGTTTTTTCTTCGTTCTGATGATCGGAGTGTGATTGACAGGAAGTGGGTGTTTATGGGCGGAAACTGGCCGTTTTATGGGTGTGTGCGAAAAAACGCTACAGTTTCTGGGAAAAACGCGGGAGTGGCTGGAGAAACGGAGGAGTGTCTGGGCGAACGCTGGGTGTGTTTGTGACGTCAAACCAGGAACGACAAGCACTGAACTGATCGCACTGGAAGAGTAAGTCTCGAGCTACTCAGAAACTGCACAGAGAAGTCTTTTCGCAATATTGCGAATCTTTCGTTCGCAATTTTGATAAGCTAAAATTCACTCCCAGTAGGCGGCGGCTTAGCGTGTGCAAAGCTGCTAAAAGCAGCTTGCGAGCGAACAACTCGGAATGACCACCAATATAGGACAAGTCAGATGCGGATTTAGATCTCATCTAAGACACCGATTTGGGGCCCCCTTCCTCAAGCAATCCATAGCACTATAGTTTTGTTTCTGATTTATACCCCTCACACTATTTGTCAGCTGTGTATGTGTCTATCTCTACAGCTATTACTATGTAATAATATAGTGCAGTGGTAAAGCGCAATACAATATGCTGGCGCTGTATAAGTAATGGGATTGGGACGGGACCTGCTAACAGGTGAAGAGGTAAATTTTCAAAATATTTTATAATTTTTTTTTTTTTAATTAATGTGTAAGGTTATCTTTGAATTAATTTAGCCTATTTTTAGTTTTTTTTAAATCTTTTTCTGTGTTATGCATGTGCACCTCTGCAAAAACAAGCCAACAAAGTGGGAAGTTATCCCTTTCTGTCAGCCCTGTGCAGCGTGGCTGACTCTTAAAGTGACGGTAGCCTTCTATTCCTCCCCCCCCTCCCCCAAAATAAAATGTAGCAGGCAGGCCCCTGTCAGTCAGTGTATGCCACCCTACCCCCTGTCAAACACACTCACCCTGCACTGTCACACATTCCCACTCACCCCTCACTGTAACACATTCCCAATCATTGTCACACATACCCACTCACCCCTCACTGTCACACAGACCCACTTACCCCTCGCTGTCACACATACCCACTCACCCCTCACTGTAACACATTTCCAATCATTGTCACACATACCCACTCACCCCTCACTGTCACACAGACCCACTTACCCCTCGCTGTCACACATACCCACTCACCCCTCACTGTCATGCATACCCACTCAACCCTGCCTGTCACACTTAGCCCTCACTATCCCACATACCCACTCATCACTCACTGTAACACATTATAAACCTCCTAATGGCTGATGTGTGCCTCCATTCTAACAGTAAAACATCCTATACCCTTATAATAAGAATAAAGACACAGAGACTTGAATTTGGCAGAAAATTGTTAGCTATTTATTGTAACCCTAACCACTAGCAAAACCTGTAAAAGAAAATATTAAATTAGCATATAATATAAACCGAATATGGGGGCAGAAAAAAACACTGAAAATAACCTCAAAGACCTTAAAACTAAAACAATCCTAATCTACCACAAAAACCATACATAGGTATCCAACTCAGACCTCCACGCTGACTGCCCACCCTCAATGGAGGTGAGTGCACCTAAACCACACCAACACCGTAAAAACTGTGACTAACAAGCCAAACTAGAACCTGCCGTTCTTTTCCGCCAAACAAATAGCCAACGAGAAAACCACTACTAACAACCTAAAGCCACAAAAAACTCTATGCCTAATCAAACCAAAAATGGGGTAGGTGGGCGGGAAGGCAAACTAAAAGAGACCCCTAATGCCCTATGCATCCCCTATATATACTGATCCCTCCCCCACCTATAATTGGCTGTAACCTGTCATGCCATTTTGGTCCACACCCATCACAGGAGGTTTAACTCTCTCCATTCCCATGTCTGTCATTCTGTTCTCCTTATTTATTAACAGTTTCTTATATAGCGCAGCAAATTCCATTGCACTTTACAACTAACTGTGCCACATTCCCACTTGACCCTCACTGTCACACAAACCCACTCACCCCTGGCTGTCACACATACCCGCTCCTTGTCACAAGTACCCACTCACGCCTCACGCATACCCACTCACCACTCACTGTCACACATTCCCACTCACACTTCACTGTCCCACATTCCCACTCACCCCTCACTGTTCCACATTCCCGCTTAACCCTCACTGTAACACATTCCCACTCACTGTCACACATTCCCACTCACCCCTCACTGTCCCACATTCCCACTTAACACTCACTGTAACACTTACCCACTCACTCTGACACATTCCCACTCACCACTCACTGTCAGACATTCCCACTCATCCCTCGCGGTCACACGTACCCACTCACTGCTCACACGTACCCAATCAACCTCACAGATTTCCTCTCCCCCTCACCGTCACACATACCCACTCACCCCTCACTGTCACACATTACTACTGACTCCTCATTGTCACACATTCCCACTCACCCCTCCCTGTCACACATCCCCACTCAACCCTCCCTGTCACACATTCCCACTCACCTTTCCCTGTCACATATTCCCTGTCACTCACCCCTCCCTGTCACTTGCACCCACACGTACCCACTCGCCACCATACATACCCACTCGTACCCACTCCCCGTCACACATACCCACACACCACCACACATACCCACTCACTGCCATACATACCCACTCTCCACTCACTGCCACACGTACCCACTCACCGCCACATGTACCCGCTCACTGTCACATATACCCACTCACCATCACACATTCCCACTCACTGTAACATATACCCACTCACCGCTCACCGTCACACATACCCACTCACCGCCACACATACCCACTTGCCACCACACATACCCAACCACGCCATACGTACCCACTTGCCACTCATCGTCACACATACCCACTCACTGTCGCATATACCCACTTACCATCACACATTTACACTCACTGCTTACCGTCACACATACCCACTCACTGTCACACATACCCACTCACTGCTCACTGTCACACATACCCACTTGCCACTCACCACCACACATATCCCTTCACCGCTCACTGTCACACATTCCCATGCACCCCTCATTGTAACACATACTCCACTCACTCCCAGAGACCCCAGGATAAACACACAGTCATACATTAGTACATGTATATTAGTATATACATTTGTATCCTCCTCCCCTCCAATGCAACAAATGCCCCCTCTGCCCATTTATACCACATCCAGGTCGTCTCTCCACTTCCCTCTCACCTTGAACCAGGACAGTGCGGAACAGCAGGACAGTGCGGCACCTTCTCTCTGTCAAAAGCGCTCCTTCTGCTACAGTGGCAGCCTGCTTCCGGAGTCCAGACACAGACACATCATGATCCCAGGCCCCCAGCAGCGGCAAGTCGTACTGCGCCCCGGCCGGCTCCTCTCTAAATGCGTGTGACGTCACACGCACACCACCGTATTCGGGAATCGGAATAAGATAGTGAGCGCTGGAAGAGCACTGGCAGGCACCCGGCAGCTGTCTAAACATTGACAACCTGCCAGGACCATTAAAACAGGCCAGCGCTGAGTGCAAACAGTTTTTTTTAAATGCTGTGAGTCAGCCAGGCCATTTCGGCGGGCCCATGGGACCCACCGGGCCCTAGGCGTCCGCTTTGGATGCCTTGTGCTAAATCCGCCACTGGGACAAGTACAGGGTATATAAACATAGCTGCAACCACAGACGACTCTGGCATAGGTATGAGGATGGCAGAAAACCGAGGGATTTGTTGCCGTTGAAGGGAGTATGGAGTAGAAGATAGTTTAAGTAAGAAAAGGAAAAGCACAGGGCAGAGGGCCCTGCTCGTGAGAGCTTACATTATAAAAAGAAGGGTCAGACAGACAGGGGTGACACAGATGGGGTAAAATGTATCAAAGTGTAAGAGGTGCGGCTGCGCGTGTGATGGTGCCTGCTGCCGTGGAGGTGTATTTTCGGTACTCACCAGGCGCCGCTCTCTCTCACCTTCAGGTACCGGAACCTTCAACGGACCTGGCAATCTTCAATCGGATCCGGACACGGCGATTCCCTCTCGGAGCTGACCGACGACCGAGCTGAGGAGAGAATAGGTTACCTCAAGGGGGGTATCAACCCTTCTTCCACCGGAAAAGGGGATACCCCAGGGGTGACGGCGACCTTCACCGGTTGGGTGAAAGGTCATCACAGGCACAAAGCCTCAGCCACCCAGAATTCACACACTCGCACTCACGCGCGTAGTGTGATGAAGGGGATTCTCACGTCCGTGAGCAATCCCTATTCCGGCGCTCGGGGACAGACAAAGGGACAAACGTACACGGATGCTACTCACCGTCACAAGTCTTGCACTCCGATCTTCTCCACTTACAGGTCCCTGTAAGGAGGCAAACAAACAAACAGCCGTGCAGGGCCTGAACTACCCTAGTGTGCGTCCGCTACACTAGCTACATAAACAGAGCCCTCAAACTAGCTCGTGTGAGTGGTGCAACACAACTATGCTGTCAAAGTCAGAGAAATATCTCTATGCACACTACCATATTTGCACCTCACACAGGTCCGTGCTGCGCATGCGTACGCTCTCCCGTACGTGCGCATACTCACAGTCGCGGGCACCCGCAGGCGCACGGTATGCGTATTTACGGTAGAGTTTATGTGATCGTAGCGTGCGACTCAATCGTTACATATTTTCACTATATAATGTATTTTGTAGATCATGGTCCCTTTGATAGATTCTGAAAGTTTGGTTAATGTAGAATGTTCATGAACAGAGAAATCCCTCTTTGTTTGATACGAAGGGACAGACAGGAGTAATACAGTGGTGTTTAGTACCCATCGGAAGAGTATTTAATTAGCAATATTCCGGTGTTGGTTTGAAGCGGATTAATCGCTCGTGCGAATAGTTATGGACATAAGAAGTTTATGAACATTTACTGTATTTGCACTTACTTATCCATGCGGCGGGAAACCCAGTTTCCCTCCCACCTGAGCTGTTGGAAATAGTCACGGCCCACCTGTATGAATCAACCTATGACCTTTTGTTATAATGCGAGGAGGAATTCCTGTGTCCAATGAACAATGAGATTGTAGGGACCATTGAATTGTATTGTGTGTGGGGCATAAATAGACAAGCCGATCACATCCATCTCTCACTCTTCAACGGTTATCATTGCTGAAAATCGGGAGCTGGATGTCCAGAGGCGCATGCGATCGTTTCCCCTTGTGCGTAAGTGTTTCTCCGCAACCATATTGTTCTTACTGTTATTGTGGGCCATTTCTCTCTCTCTCTCTCTTCTCCTCTTTCTCTCTTATTTTCCCTTAAAACGTAATTGTATTGTATTGTATTTCCTGTGTAGTTATCTGGTTAGGTAGTCTATGTTATATTGTAGTGTATGACTTGTATTGTGTTAATTCTTTTGCAAGTATATCATTCATAATATATATATATTAGGCGTTGGACCCTAAGCCCAGGTATCTGTGTATTTCTTATAGTGTTTAGTATCCTCAGAGCGTCGGTGACGCTCGAACAGCATTTGAGTTAATAAGGTTACACTAGGTTGCATTTACACCCTATTTCTACACTAAGGTTTTACTGCATAATATACTGTTTATGGTTTAGATATAAAGGTTTAACATTGTGAGCGTCAGTGCCGCTGGTGACCTCCTCGTGGTCCCGAGCGTCCGCTACGCTATAGCGAATCATTACGTTAGACGGCAGCCAATAGCGTGCCTGCCTGTGATCTCTTGGCCGTGAGCGAACGTGACGCTTGAGCGTCTCGACTACGGCTAAGCGAATGCTACGCAACGAGCGTACCCTTACGGTACTCCATACGTGAATAGCGTACAGTGTTCTTAGACCTCACAAAGGGTTTTATATAAGATAAATATCTAGCTTTATCAATTGGCGCCTCGCCCGTCCTTCACATATCTGCACTAGGTAATTTCAGCAGACATTATCCAGCAGCAAAGGGCGGGAGGTCATATTCCTCGTAGTGCTGTTTGGATAAGCGTCTGCTTCGCTTAGTAAAGGGTGCTGAAGGAATCCGGGACCGGAGGTAAGAACAAAACGATAGTGTCTTTTTAAAACTGTTTATTTCTGTCTTGCGTACACACGCACGCATATCTACATTTCTTTTCATTCGTGCATTTTCATATATCACTCTCCTGTTTTCCATTGTATAATTGATAAACGTACTAAGAGAGATTTGTCGCTATTTCATAGTTAAAGTGTAAAAGTAATACATTAAAGGGATAAAGTGTAAAGCGCACACGCAACTCTACCTAAAGGTATAAAGAGAGATTGGTGTGGTGCTTGGTAGATGATCAAGGATCATCTACATTGATAAAACGTGTTAGTTGTGTTACGGTGGACAAAGACTGGTGTACACGTGTCTCTAACAAAGGGAGACTCGCGTACGCAAAGGCCGACGCACGCAGCGTAAATTACGCAACGGAGCGTCTGGGTACGCCCACGTAACTCAAACAACACGCGATAAATAACGCAACAGGCGATAAATAGCGAAAATTTATTTTAACATTCGAAATTTAAATTAATAGATCCTTCTCCTAATTTGTAACACATCTGGTCTAAAGAGAAATTTCTGCGCAGAAATAGAAATAGAAACAAAAGTGTACATGTGGTGAGTGAGTGTTTTTACATACAATTTTGAGGTTGAACCAAAAGAAATCATCGAGTTCTCGTGAGGTACATACGTGTAAGTGACATGCACGGTGGCTAGGGAGGCATCCTTGGTTAAACATAAAATTTGAGCATTAGAGTATAGCAGACCAGGAGGTCATACTGTAACAGACCAGGAGGTCATAGCAGACCAGCAGGTTCAGGTACAGCAGACAAGGAAGTCCGCTATACAGTCCACAGGCACAACACCAAAAAAAAAGGGTTGGTGCAACACCCATATAGGCCATACAAGCTCTTGCTGAAGGAATTCGCAGCCGCAATTTTCGATTCCACTGGTCGCTCCGTACATAAGATTAGTTGCTTATGTGCTGAACGATTGTACCGCACGTAATTGTGTGCATTAGTAAACCTGACCGGTACTATTTGTGTACGAAGGTCATAAACGCTATTTGTACATTCTGACGTGATTTGTGTAATTTTTTATTTTTACAAAGGGAAGTTCGCTGGTCACTCAGGAATTATCCAACAACCTCACCTTTACTGGAAAGAGTAAGTGTTCTGCGGATATCCCTCGCATGTTCCAGTAAACAAAGGTTAATAGGTGCCCTGGGTCGAGTACGCCAGCACCATATCGGTGTGATCAGGTCGTATTGGTCGGCGTGGGCAGAGTGAGTAAGGTGCTCGGTAAACCTTACCGTCAACCTATCGTGAATATCTTGGTTTTTTGTAAGGGTCCGTAACACCTGCAAATTATGGGGGCCAGTTGTTCAGGAAGGGGGCGATCAACCTCGGTTCGGGTTGATTCCATAAACCGACCAGTCGGGTCGGCAAGGTACGTAATGTGTGAAAAGTACGGAAGTCACACAGAAGCTTTATGTGATGAATGGGAGAGAATGACAGTACATGACGGGGAGAAATTCCCAAGAGTAGGTAGCTTCAGCCCAGAAGTATTAACGAATTTAAGGAGAAGGAATGTCTCATTAAATCAGCAAAGAGACGAATCAAGCATTATGATTATTTGCAGTTGTGGCAACAGGAGGGTGACATACAGAGAGGATTGGCTCAGGCGGCGGGATCTGGCTCGATCAGGAAACTGATAGCCATGGCCCCACCGCCACCATACATATCAGGAGAGAAATTGGTTGCGGAGAATGACGCACTAAGGTGTAACAAACAAACACTTAGCAACTGTGTAAATGTTAAAGATAATGTTAACCAATTAACCAATGCAAGTATTAACCCGTGCAAGTTGTACCCTGTTTTGAACTTTCCTCAGGAGTGTGATCAAGAGGACGAATCGGCAACAATTTCAGCGCTCTCTCTAGCAGCCACCATAGCAGAGACCACAGTAGGCACAGCTCCACCCCCGAGATTAGTAACAAAGGCCCCTAGCGGAGGGATAGGTGAGGTCGTATCAACGGGTAAGTACGGCACCATACACTATGCTGAAACTATTTCACCACAGCCTGTAGAATCTACACAGAATGAGGTTGTTAGAGTTAATCCTGTTAAGGTAATAGTAGTTCCAAATGGGAAAACAGACACTTCAGGAGTCACTCCTGTTAGGAACATTGCCATGTATAGCCCATTTTCCCGAATGGAATTAAGGACCATAGTGTCTGAATTCCCTGACCCTAGAAAAGACTTAGTTGCCAGCCAAAAATACATCAGAGACCTAGGTAACACGTTAGAGCCCAACAACAAAGACTGGCAGATATTGCTGAGAGCATGTTTACCCTCCAATGTTGACGCAACTCAATTTTTAGCTGACTGTGGATTAGATCAGGATGTACCTCTTACAGAAGTGTACAACAAAGACAATGTAAAAAGAATAAGCTTACAGTTAAAAGAGTATTTCCCAGCGGT
Organism: Pseudophryne corroboree; assembly: GCF_028390025.1. NCBI lineage: Eukaryota > Metazoa > Chordata > Amphibia > Anura > Myobatrachidae > Pseudophryne > Pseudophryne corroboree. The sequence continues at coordinate 60,210,830 of NC_086451.1, forward strand.
AGTTAAATGGAACAAGATATTCTCCATTAAACAAAAGGAGTCAGAAACAGCTACAGAGTATTTTCACAGAGCATTATTAGAGATGGCAAAATACACAGGCATAGAGGACATTAAAACAAACATAAACCATCGAGAAGTAGCAGTATCGGTACTGATGGATGGTTTAAAAGAGTCATTAAAGACTAGGGTACAGACCACACAACCATGTTGGCGAGGTCTGTCTGTGGCTACTTTGAGAGAGGCTGCTATTGATCACGATAGGAACATCACCAGACACAGGGAACAACAAGGTGATAAGTTAATGGCAGTAAGTATACAGGCCTTGACCACAAAACAGCCTGTGTTAATATCACCAAACCCTGTGGGTAAGTCAAATGTGGTAACATGTTATTTTTGTCACAAACAGGGACACTTTGCACGAGACTGTAGATCGAGAAATATACAAAAATCTTATCAACCCCCTAGACAACGACACGACACACGACATTGGGATCAGGGTCCGCAGAAACGGAGTTATGAGCCACATGCAGGGGAAACAAAAAGATATCCCCCGAACAGAGACTGGCAAGCCTCTGGTAGCTCCCAATTAACTCCATCACAAGTAGTTGCTGCCAGCGGGATTCAGGGAGGTCACCATACCCAATAGGGGTGTGGCCATACCTGTAATCTGCAGCCAGTAAAATTGATTGCAAGTCTTGGGAGTGAACCAGAAATTGCAATCAATGTAGCTGGTAAATCATTAAACTTTCTTGTAGATACAGGGGCGGCCAAATCAGTGATAAATTCGACAGTGGGCATGAGAACCACTGGTAAGACAATTCCAGCCATAGGGGTAACGGGAGTAGTCCAGCACTACCCTGTTAGCAAACCAGCCGAGATTACAATAGGGCCTTTACATACCAAGCATTCCTTTTTGCTGGCTGCATCGGCACCGACTAATCTCATGGGAAGAGACTTACTGTGTAAAATGGGGTGCGTCATTTATTGTACTCCTGAAGGTGTATTCTTGGACATACCTGAGAATCACGCTCAGGAAGTGCGAGACATGTTAGACTCCCCATCAAAATTAATGTCACATACCATTATGACAAATAGGACTCCCTCCCAAGTAGAAGAAATGACATCTCAGATACCAGAGTCACTTTGGACTAAAGATGGACAGGACACTGGATTAATGGCAAACGTAGCTCCGGTAGTTGTACAAGTAAAAGATGGTAGGATAGCTCCAAAAATCCCACAGTACCCTCTGAAGCCAGAGGTGGAATTAGGAGTTTACCCAGTAATAGAGCGCTTGCTACAACAGGGCATTCTGGTAAGAACGTCCAGCACTGCCAATAGTCCCATCTTCCCTGTTAAAAAGAGTGGGGGGAGGGGTTACCGGCTAGTGCAGGATCTAAGGGGGATTAACAAAATAGTTGAGAGTCAGTTCCCCGTAGTGCCAAATCCAGCTGTCATCCTAATGCAAATCCCTCCCACTGCGAAATTTTTCACTGTTATTGACCTCTGCTCCGCTTTCTTTTCGGTACCTCTGCACCCTGACAGCCAATATTTGTTTGCATTTACATACAGAGGAGTCCAATACACATGGACTCGATTACCACAAGGATTCATAGATAGTCCAAGTATATTTTCCCAGGCTTTGCATGATTGTTTACAGTCTTTCCAACCAGAGAGTGGATCAGTATTAATACAGTACGTGGATGATCTACTACTGTGTTCTGATTCATTGGAAGCATCCCTGAAGGATACGAAACAGCTCCTGTTTCATCTTTCAGACACAGGACACAAGGTTTCCAAAGACAAGTTGCAATTATGCCAAACTAAGGTAAAATATTTGGGACACTGTCTAACACAAGGACTGAGACACCTGACCGCTGATAGAATTCAAGCAATTAGAGACATGACTCTGCCACAAACCCAGCAACAGATCAGAACGTTTTTAGGAATGTGTGGGTATTGCCGTAACTGGATCCCAGGGTTTTCCATTCTAGCGTTACCCTTGCAGGAGATGGTCTCCTCAAACAAACCTGATCGGATTTCGCATACAGACGAGTCTGAGACAGCATTTGAGAGACTTAAACAGTGCCTAACGCAGGCACCAGCATTAGGTATGCCAGACTATGGGAAACCCTTTGAACTATACGGAACAGAAAGTGCTGGTTGCGCGGCAGGCGTACTAACCCAAAAGCACGGTGATGCCAGCAGGCCAGTAGCCTATTACAGCGCTCAGCTAGACACGGTAGCGCGATCCCTCCCCACATGCTTGCGAAGCGTTGCTGCGATAGCATTGCTAGTAACGAAAAGCGAAGATGTCGTGCTAGGTCACAACCTCACAATTCATACACCACATGCAGTGTCAGCCTTGCTGAATTCTGCCCAAACCAGGCACGTCTCATCAGCGCGGTTTACAAGATGGGAATTGGCACTAATGGCCCCCGTAAACATCACCATAAGGAGATGCAGTGCATTAAATCCTGCAACATATCTCCCAGGTGTGCCTGGACAGGCACAAAGGGTGGAGGATGAGAGTGGTGGGGAAGGAGGATTTAATACAAAGGAAGACAGACATGATTGTATGGAATATTTGACCCAAAATTTTACCGCAAGGCCTGACATCAGTGACAACCCACTGGAAGATGTAGAACTTACGTTCTACACGGACGGTAGTTGTCATAGACAGTCAGACTCGGGAGACTTGTGTACTGGATACGCAGTCGTAGATGACCAAGGCACCATAGAAGCGGAACCGCTAGGCCCACCTCACTCAGCCCAGGTTGCTGAACTGGTCGCCCTAACCAGAGCATGTGAATTGGCTAAGGGCAAATCAGCCAATATCTACACCGACTCTAGATACGCATTCGGGGTAGTCCATGATTTCGGAGCCCTATGGCGCCTAAGAAATTTAATGACGGCAGCTGGTACACCGGTAGCGCATGCAGCTCACATAAAAAGGCTTCTAACAGCGATACAGGAACCCGACAGAGTGGCTGTTATCAAATGTAAAGCACACACATATAGCCAAGACCCAGTATCACTTGGTAACAGCCGAGCAGACGAAGCTGCTAAGTTAGCAGCTGCTACCCCCAGACAGACAGACACCACACAACTGATGGTATTTAATACCATCAACACACAGAAGTTGTGTGAGATGCAAAATTTGTGTTCCACACAGGAAAAGGCAGTCTGGAAGGCAAAAGGATATGGCCAGGAGTCCTCAGGACTCTGGACGGATGGACACGGTAAACCAGTGGCCCCCAGAGCATACCTTCCATGTTTAGCTGAGGCAGCTCACGGGCTGACTCATCTGGGCAAGGAAGGGATGTGCAAGTTGGTAAGAGCATATTGGTGTGCCCCAGGATTTTCATCTCATGCGAGTAAAAGAGCAATGTCATGCCTTACCTGTTTGAGAAAGAACATCGGAAAGGCAATACCTACAGAACCATCTCATATCCCACCTGCCGGCGGCCCTTTCCAGGTAATACAGATTGACTTTATTCAATTACCCCCTTGTCGAAATTTGAAAAATGTACTTGTTTGTATAGATGTTTTCTCAAATTGGGTCGAAGCATTTCCGGCGGCCACAAATACCGCTATGTTTACTGCTAAGAAAATTGTGCAGGAATTTGTATGTAGATATGGTATCCCTAGAATTATCGAAAGTGATAGGGGTACCCATTTTACAGGTGATGTCTTTCAAGGAATGTGTAAATTGATGGGAATTGATAGCAAGCTGCACACTCCATACCGTCCACAGGCGAGTGCGAAAGTGGAAAGAGTGAACAGCACTATTAAAAATAAACTGAGTAAAGTGATGGCAGAGACAGGATTGACATGGCCAGAAGCTTTACCCATTGTACTGTACAGCATCAGAACCACTCCCAGGTCCCCTCTTAATCTGTCTCCCTTTGAAATCTTGTTTGGTCGACAACCGCATGTTATGATTAACCCTCAGGATGATTTGAAGTGTAACAATGAAGTGACTGTAAAATACTTGATTAACATGAGTAAACAGTTAAGGAATCAAAATGATAATCTGAAGTTAGTGATTCCTGATTTACCAGATAGTAATTGTCATGACATTGAACCTGGGGATTATGTAATGATACGGAATTTTCTACGCTCAGGTTGCCTTATTGACAGATGGGAAGGACCATACCAGGTCTTATTGACTAGCACTACAGCATTGAAGGTTGCTGAGAGAGAGACTTGGGTTCATTCGTCCCACTGTAAGAAGGTTGCTGATCCAGAGAGGTCCCGTGATAAGGAACAGACGGTAGAGGTTGTATCACTGGAGTGTCTGTTCCAGGAGGATTGAGGCGGCACCTGAGCATCGAAAATCACAAGACCAAAAGCAGTTGTCGATCCCCTGTTCCCTTTTATTGTTTTTCTCCAACTTCCCATCCCCTCTCCCTCAAATTATTTTTCCCCCTTCTCATTCTTCTCCGTTTACTCCTACAAGATGGACTTGCCCCAAGAGACTGTGATCCGGATTTTCCTGTTGACCATGATGTTGACCAGAGCAGTCTGTTCCGGCGAGAGTACCATGGAGGTCGAGAGAGGTTCTGGAATGGGTTCTGATGATAAAGATGGAGGCGTAGTTTTCCAAGAACAACTTAACCAACAAGTAAAGGCGAGTATCAGAAAACGATCCGATAGCATTGACCATAGAAGGAATTGTGAAGGATTGTTAGCTGAAGAAAACTGTATCTGTCGGCTCTGTAACAATGTCATTGAGGATGGGTGCATAAAGAAATGCCAATCCAGTTTTAATATCCATATGGACCGGCATCCATTGAGTGACTATCACTCCTTAGTGGGTAGTGTGTTAAATAAAACAGATTGTTGGGTATGCTCTCAAGTACCTCAAGGTCATAGCAAATCAGGGCTAGTACCATTTCCTTTAACGTTAGGGGAGGTACTTGAGTTAAGTGGTGGGAGACCGGTGGACAGGAGGTTTAATATCTCCAGCCCTCCTAGTTTGAAGCTCCACCAATACCATGTGGATAGGTCCCTATTATGTTTTAACATCTCCAATCCCCGAAAGCCAGGAAATTGGGAAGTGTCATGGAGTAACCAAACCATGACCTTTTCGCATAGAGCAGATAGAATGCCTACAGATACAGAGCTTATACGCCACATAGCCAGTAGAGGAAAATCTTTCCGGTATAGGTATACCTTAGGAAATAGGATTACGAGAGTTGGAGAGGTATCACCAGGATACTGTGCACATATCGTACAACCTGATACGTGTACTAAGCAGATGGAAGAATTAGGGTTAGGAGATTTCACATGGAAGGTGTGTAATATGGTTATGTCCTACTCCGTCCCATATGTTCTCCCCGATGATGCATATTTCATATGCGGGAGAAAGGCGTATAAGTGGCTTGCCCCAAACTCTGAAGGATTGTGTTATATTGGAAAAGTACTGCCTGAAGTAATGACTGTATCACATGACAAAATGAAAGACATACACCGTGTTGCCCAAACTCCTTATACTCACACCCATTACGAGCACGTAGTTAAACGGCACCTGATAGAAAGAACAGAGCATCCGGCCTCTGACATGATCCATGAATCCACCGGGATTCAGTTTCTAATCGCGTTAGACATCACTCGCACCGCCAGAGGAGTGTTGAATTATAAATACATATCTGCGCTTGCAAATTTGTTAGATAATATCACTGAAATGTATGATGACACGTTTAGGTATACTGGAAGAGAACTTCAAGCTTATAAAACAGAACTGGTACAGCATAGAATGGTTCTTAATTACCTCACAGCAGTGACAGGCGGATATTGTGTCACACTGGCAACACAATACGGCGTGAAATGTTGCACATATATTACGAATAGCACCGAGGACCCGGTCGAGGTCATAGACCAAAAGATGGACGATATTCTCCAACTGAAGTGGGAGTTTCGCAGGAGACACAATCTCACTCTTGCTGCTGTAGGTAATGAGCTGACTGGTTGGGTGTCATGGTTGAACCCGCGAAATTGGTTCTCTGGTTTAGGAGACTGGGCTCAAGGAGTCATAATGGATGTTGGGAAGTTTCTCCTATGTATCTTAGGTGTTATCATAACGATTGGCTTGATATTTAGATGCGGTCAGGCTTTAACGAAGTGTAAACGAAGTACCAGGGTGATGAGTTTAAGGAGTGAGGAAACTGTAATTCCAATGGATTTGATTTATGACCCAAATGTAGAAACAATGATGTGATGAAAATGCGATTTCTACGGTCCGTTTCTTTCACCTGTTTTTCCGTTTTCTCCAAGGTAAAAAGACCCACTTGGACGAGGAATTTGATGAGCCGATATACAGACAACAGATGGATTAAAGAAGAAGTTTTGACAACCTGATACACAGATTTTTGATGAACTTTGCCATAGATCCCCAGTTTCCCTAGAAATTTTAAAATTACGCTAGCCCAACACTTTTGTAAATCTATGGACATTGACAAAGCTTTTGCTCGCACCTTATGGGCAAAAGCACAAAGAAGACTGCATTCAACAGACACCAAACAAGACCTCAATCGACGAATGTACATTTACCTGACATAGAATACCACCGCATTTACCGTAATTATGTCTTTTCTTCATTTCTACAACCCTCAGGTAATGACACACATAGTCGATAGGGAATACAGGCACAGATATCAGCAATCACATATCTCCCCCATTCATGTATCATCAACTAAAATGTGTTCCCCCATTTTGTTACAACCACAGCCGAAAAGAGCTCGGTAAAGTTTGACAGCCCATCCACAGACCCGTACCACGGGATAAGAAGGAATTCAAATGTATACTTCGCAATACCTCGAAGCTTGATTTAAAACACGTACGGCACAATGATACATGACCCCCAAGCACGGATTCATACACACATGCTTCTGCTATCTCACTAGGTCATACCCTTTTTCCTACCTTCTCCTCTACTCCCCTACCCAACCATGTAAATGTATTAACCCCTGACATATATTTTTCTCTTTTTGAAATGTTTTAGAAGGTGGCAGTTATTGTTGACTGCCAAAGGGTGGACTGTCAAAGTCAGAAAAATATCTCTATGCACACTACCATATTTGCACCTCACACAGGTCCGTGCTGCGCATGCGTACGCTCTCCCGTACGTGCGCATACTCACAGTCGCGGGCACCCGCAGGCGCACGGTATGCGTATTTACGGTAGAGTTTATGTGATCGTAGCGTGCGACTCAATCGTTACATATTTTCACTATATAATGTATTTTGTAGATCATGGTCCCTTTGATAGATTCTGAAAGTTTGGTTAATGTAGAATGTTCATGAACAGAGAAATCCCTCTTTGTTTGATACAAAGGGACAGACAGGAGTAATACAGTGGTGTTTAGTACCCATCGGAAGAGTATTTAATTAGCAATATTCCGGTGTTGGTTTGAAGCGGATTAATCGCTCGTGCGAATAGTTATGGACATAAGAAGTTTATGAACATTTACTGTATTTGCACTTACTTATCCATGCGGCGGGAAACCCAGTTTCCCTCCCACCTGAGCTGTTGGAAATAGTCACGGCCCACCTGTATGAATCAACCTATGACCTTTTGTTATAATGCGAGGAGGAATTCCTGTGTCCAATGAACAATGAGATTGTAGGGACCATTGAATTGTATTGTGTGTGGGGCATAAATAGACAAGCCGATCACATCCAGCTCTCACTCTTCAACGGTTATCATTGCTGAAAATCGGGAGCTGGATGTCCAGAGGCGCATGCGATCGTTTCCCCTTGTGCGTAAGTGTTTCTCCGCAACCATATTGTTCTTACTGTTATTGTGGGCCATTTCTCTCTCTCTCTCTCTTCTCCTCTTTCTCTCTTATTTTCCCTTAAAACGTAATTGTATTGTATTGTATTTCCTGTGTAGTTATCTGGTTAGGTAGTCTATGTTATATTGTAGTGTATGACTTGTATTGTGTTAATTCTTTTGCAAGTATATCATTCATAATATATATATATTAGGCGTTGGACCCTAAGCCCAGGTATCTGTGTATTTCTTATAGTGTTTAGTATCCTCAGAGCGTCGGTGACGCTCGAACAGCATTTGAGTTAATAAGGTTACACTAGGTTGCATCTACACCCTATTTCTACACTAAGGTTTTACTGCATAATATACTGTTTATGGTTTAGATATAAAGGTTTAACATTGTGAGCGTCAGCGCCGCTGGTGATCTCCTCGTGGTCCCGAGCGTCCGCTACGCTATAGCGAATCATTACGTTAGACGGCAGCCAATAGCGTGCCTGCCTGTGATCTCTTGGCCGTGAGCGAACGTGACGCTTGAGCGTCTCGACTACGGCTAAGCGATTGCTACGCAACGAGCGTACCCTTACGGTACTCCATACGTGAATAGCGTACAGTGTTCTTAGACCTCACAAAGGGTTTTATATAAGATAAATATCTAGCTTTATCAATGCACAACTTACACAAACAGACACTTTGCCCTGCACGGTAACAACATACATCACAATATCGGAATACAAGATCACACGGTGCTGTCCCTTTAAATCCCTACCTGCCGCTGGAAGGGGGTGGGCGCCACACAGCCTGCCCACCTAAACACCTCCGGGTGGCCCGGGCCTAATGCCCAGTGCCACCTTTATTCACCTTGGGGGTACTTACTCGCTGGGCCTAGCGTCCCCTGACTGCGCCCAGGCCGGAGGCCTGACTTCACCCACGGGCCTAGCGCCCGCCTAACTTGTTGCCCGTTGGGTGACCTGGGCCTTGTGCCCAGGGTCACCTTATATGTACCTACTGCCCAAAATACACTAGGGCCTAGTGCCCTCTATTTGTCCCCCAGGCCTATTGCCTGCTTTTGTCCCTCGGGCCTAGTGCCCGCCTACTGTGCCGGAAAGGGGTGGCTTGGGCCTAATGCCCAAACCCCCATGACAGTCAATGACCCCCCCCCCGCCCTCCTAACTGCGCTCGGGCCTATTGCCCGCACGTGCCCACGGGCCTAATGCCCGAACACCCGGTGGTCTAGGGAGGACTGAGAGAGGGTACAGGGGCACCTGATAAGGGCCTACCTGACCCGGTGGGAGAGGTACCAGCTCTTCCTTCCCACCCCTGGTGGCCTCTCCGGTGCTCGTCTTCACTCTTCGGCCGCTGGCCCGTCCTGGCCAGCGGCACCGCCGTCGCTTCGCCGCGTCCAGCCGCCACTGGACATCTTCCTCCCGCAGCCGGTCGTCTCCTAGCCTCTTCCGCGGCCTCCGGACCTTCCACCGCGACGTCTTCTTCCTCGCGCTGCCAGGATCTTCGCCGCTCTTCGGTGCGGCCTCCTCTCTCTGCTGTTCCCGCCCGGCGTCTCTCCTCTTCGCGCTCCTGCGCGCGGACCTATCTTCAGGCTCCCGCCCAGCGTCTGGCGTCAGATGCTGGGGGCAGGGCCTATGACGCGGCGAGCGCCGATTGGCTCGCCGCGCCCCTCTCCGATTGGCTGCCGCTCCGGGAGCCGCGATTGGCTCCCGGAGGGCGCCAACATTCAAATGCCCCTGCAGCCTCTGGTCCGGTGCAGGGAAAAGGGTAATCCCTGCACCGGACACCCGCCGCCGCCACACACTGACAGGCGCTGGGGACAGACAAGCTGTCCCAGCGCTGTCAGAGACATTGTCCCGCAGGGGACACAGGCGCCCTGGCTGCTGCAGCTGGAATGTGTCCTGTAAAACAGGACACATTCCCACAAAAGCATGGAGACAGATAAAGAGGATAGAGATAAAGAAGTCTATGTACTAAGACCTGGGGCAGGATCCATGCTACATCGCATTTTGCATGTGATGCATCCCTGCCAGTCATTACAAGCATTGTTTATTAACGCTGTATGCTTGAAGAAAATCACAAAGACAGATCTCCCAGTAAGAGCTGTTCTTTGCGGTGAAAGGACTTCTGGGTTTAGGACCTGGGAGCATACTTACTGACAATCTGGCTGCCCCCTACAGGAGGAGGCAGCCAGGTCGGAGCAGCAGGGGCGTGGCGATGCGTCTGGATGACGTTTGGGGGCGGGGTTTGGGGCGTGGCTGTACGATCACATCATCGTGGCCCCACCCCTGTCTAGCAATGCCATTAATATTGGCATTGCAAGGCAGGGGGAGGGGCCAGGATGACGCGAATCGACCGCGCTCTTTGAACTGCGCCGCCGGGGGTTTGGTAGGTGATGCAGGGGGGTTGCGGGTGGTGGGCGCTCGGCCGGGAGACTTGCCTACTCTTCCGGGGGGCCGGGAGCGCCACGCGATTTTCGGGAGCCTCTCGGCCATTCCGGGAGAGTAGGCAAGTATGCCTGGGAGTCCTTCTGTGCTTGCCTTGAGTGGCATGCGCACTGTGGGGGATGCTGGGAGGGATTTGGGGGTCTATTCATGAAGTAGGAGTCACTATTTCAAGTGACTTAAAGGCAGGAAAGCAATGCAACAAAGCAATGAGAAAGGCAAGTCAGATGCTTGGTTGCATAGGGAGTAGTGATGTGCACCGGAAATTTTTCGGGTTTTGTGTTTTGGTTTTGGATTCGGTTCCGCGGCCATGTTTTGGATTTGGACGCGTTTTGGCAAAACCTCCCTGAAATTTTTTTGTCGGATTCGGGTGTGTTTTGGATTCGGGTGTTTTTTTACAAAAACCCCTCTAAAACAGCTTAAATCATAGAATTTGGGGGTCATTTTGATCCCATAGTATTATTAACCTCAATAACCATAATTTCCACTCATTTTCAGTCTATTCTGAACACCTCACAATATTATTTTTAGTCCTAAAATTTGCACCGAGGTCGCTGGATGACTAAGCTAAGCGACCCAAGTGGCCGACACAAACACCTGGCCCATCTAGGAGTGGCACTGCAGTGTCAGACAGGATGGCACTTCAAAAAAATAGTCCCCAAACAGCACATGATGCAAAGAAAAAAAGAGGCGCAATGAGGTAGCTGTGTCACTAAGCTAAGCGACCCAAGTGGCCGACACAAACACCTGGCCCATCTAGGAGTGGCACTGCAGTTTTCTAGCGAGAGGATGAGTGCTTCCATCCTCATGTGAAGCTGAACCACTAGCCATGAACATAGGCCAGGGCCTCAGCCGTTCCTTGCCACTCCGTGTCGTAAATGGCATATTGGCAAGTTTACGCTTCTCCTCAGACGCTTTTAATTTACATGCTCTCTACTATGACATTGGGCATCGGCCTTGGCAGACGACGTTGATGGCATTTCATCGTCTCGCCCATGACTAGTGGCAGCAGCTTCAGCACGAGGTGGAAGTGGATCTTGATCTTTCCCTGTTTTACCCTCCACATTTTTGTTCTCCATTTTTTAATGTGTGGAATTATATGCCAGTATCAATAGCAATGGCCTACTACTATATATACTGCGCAAAACTGAAATGCACCACAGGTATGGATGAATAGTATACTTGACGACACAGAGGTAGGTAGAGCAGTGGCCTACTATACCGTACTGCTATATATTATATACTGGTGGTCAGCAAACTGTGCAAAACTGAAATGCACCACAGGTATGGATGGATAGTATACTTGACGACACAGAGGTAGGTAGAGCAGTGGCCTACTGTACCGTACTGCTATATATTATATACTGGTGGTCAGCAAACTGTGCAAAACTGAAATGCACCACAGGTATGGATGGATAGTATACTTGACGACACAGAGGTAGGTAGAGCAGTGGCCTACTGTACCGTAATGCTATATATTATATACTAGTGGTCAGCAAACTGTGCAAAACTTAAATGCACCACAGGTATGGATGGATAGTATACTTGACGACACAGAGGTAGGTAGAGCAGTGGCCTACTGTACCGTACTGCTATATATTATATACTGGTGGTCAGCAAACTGTGCAAAACTGAAATGCACCACAGGTATGGATGGATAGTATACTTGACGACACAGAGGTAGGTAGAGCAGTGGCCTACTGTACCGTAATGCTATATATTATATTTTGGTGGTCAGCAAACTGTGCAAAACTTAAATGCACCACAGGTATGGATGGATAGTATACTTGACGACACAGAGGTAGGTAGAGCAGTGGCCTACTGTACCGTACTGCTATATATTATATACTGGTGGTCAGCAAACTGTGCAAAACTTAAATGCACCACAGGTATGGATGGATAGTATACTTGACGACACAGAGGTAGGTAGAGCAGTGGCCTACTGTACCGTACTGCTATATATTATATACTGGTGGTCAGCAAACTGTGCAAAACTGAAATGCACCACAGGTATGGATGGATAGTATAGTTGACGACACAGAGGTAGGTAGAGCAGTGGCCTTCTGTACTGTACTCCTATATATTATATACTGGTGGTCAGCAAAATTATGCACTGTACTCCTACTATATACTACAATGCAGCACAGATATGGAGCGTTTTTCAGGCAGAGAACGTATAATACTGGTGGTCACCGGTCAGCAAAACTCTGCACTGTACTCCTCCTATATAATATACTGGTGGTCCCCAGTACCCACAATAAAGCAGTGTGAGCACAGATATATGCAGCACACTGAGCACAGATATGGAGCGTTTTTCAGGCAGACAACGTATACTGGTGGTCAATGGTCAGCAAAACTCTGCACTGTACTCCTCCTATATAATATACTGGTGGTCCCCAGTACCCACAATAAAGCAGTGTGAGCACAGATATATGCAGCACACTGAGCACAGATATGGGGCGTTTTTCAGGCAGACAACGTATAATACTGGTGGTCACTGGTCAGCAAAACTCTGCACTGTACTCCTCCTATATAATACTGCTGGTCCCCAGTCCCCACAATAAAGCAGTGTGAGCACAGATATATGCAGCACACTGAGCACAGATATGGAGCGTTTTTCAGGCAGACAACGTATAATACTGGTGGTCACTGGTCAGCAAAACTCTGCACTGTACTCCTCCTATAATACTGCTGATCCCCAGAATAAAGATATGCAGCCCCCTGAAACAAAGTGAGAGGACGCCAGCCACGTCCTCTCACTATCATTTCCAATGCACGAGTGAAAAATGGCAGCGACGCGCGGCTTCTTATATAGAATCCGAATCTCGCGAGAATCTTGACAGCGGGATGATGACGTTCGGGCGCGCTCGGGTTAACCGAGCCATACGGGAGAATCCGAGTTTGCCTCGGACCCGTGTAAAATGGGTGAAGTTCGGGGGGGTTCGGTTTCCGAGGAACCGAACCCGCTCATCTCTAAAAGGGAGATGAATCAGTAGCAGGAAAAGAGAAGTAATAATGCCACTGTATAGGTCATTGGTGCGGCCTCATCTGGAATACTGTGTCCAGTTCTGGAGACCATATCTCCAGAAGGATATAAATACATTAGAGAGTGTACAAAGAAGGGCAACTAAAATGGTGCATGGCCTACATCACAAAACATACCCGGAAAGGCTAAAAGATCTTAACATGTATAGTATGGAGGAGAGAAGGGAAAGGGGAGACATGATAGAAACTTTCAAATATACCAAAGGTTTTAACAAAGTTCAGGAGGGAAACATTTTTCAAAGGAAGAGAAGTATTAGAACTCGAGGACATACACTGAAACTGGAGGGAGGCAGGTTCAGGGGAAATTTAAGGAAAAATTATTTCACAGAAAGGGTAGTGGATAAGTGGAATAGCCTCCCATCAGAGGTGGTAGAGGCTAAGACTGTGGAGCAGTTTAAACATGCTTGGGATAGGCATGTAAATGTCCTTACAAGGAATTAAGGTTCAAAGAGGGTTGCGATTACCTAAAGGATAAAAAAAATGGGCAGACTAGATGGGCAAAGTGGTTCTTATCTGCCGTCAAAGTCTATGTTTCTATGTTTCTAAGTAGTGAAAACTGTGGAGAAGTGAGCCTGTGGAGAAGTTGCCCATGTCAACCAATCAGCATTGAAGTAACATTTATAATTTGCATATTAGACAATTGTACGGAGTAGCTGTTTGGTTGCCATGGGCAACTTCTCCACAGGGTAACTTCTCCACTCTTTTCACTGCTTCATGAATAGACCTCTTGATCCCTCTCACTGGGAAACACGAAAAGAAGCCCATAGGTCTGCATGGAGCCTACACACAGGCCCTGTCCTCTCTTAAAATGTACCAATCACATCCTCAGTGAAGTGGGTGAGTTCCAGGTGGAAGGCCGCTTTTCTGGGAGACTGAAACGATTTCCTGAAATTTGGTTGTTAATTGGAATTATAGGGGGTTATTGAGAGATGAATGCAGATCGCGGCGCACGCAGACGGATCTGTGTTTATCTCTGGACATGCTGGGGGCCGCCCAGCACAGGGCAAGACTGCCCAGCATGTGTGAGGCGCCTTCAGATGCGCTTGCAATCTAATTGTGGGCGCATTGGAACTAAGGATAACCAGCTGTGCTGCCAGACGGTCTGCGGCCATCTTTTTTATCGGAGAGGCTGCATGTGATGTCACGCGGCCCGTCCCTGTTCGTCCCGCTCTGCCTCCCCAATGCCTTGTTGCCGCACCAAAAACGCCCGCTGCTGTCAATCACATTGCGGTCGCATTCATCGGGGAACCTCCGATGGTCACATCCATCGCCCCTGAACCCCGCAGCAGCTCCAGAGCCTCCTAGCAAAATGCTAAACTTATATGCCAGTATACAATATTGTAGTTTGGAATTGAGGGCCTTATTCAGGTTTGTTAGCAAACCAACAAAGTTAGCAGTTGGGCAAAACCACGTTGCACTGCAGGTGGGGCAGATATAACATGTACAGAGAGAGTTAGATTTGGGTGGGGTGTGTTCAAACTGAAATCTACATTGCAGTGTAAAAATAAAGCAGCCAGTATATATTTACCCCGCACAGAAACAATATAACCCGCCCAAATCTAACTCTCTCTCTGCACATGTTACATCTGCCCCCCCTGCAGTGTACATGGTTTTGCCCAGTTGTTTTGGTTTTTTTGGGGGGGGTTTGCTAACAAACCTAAATAACCCCCTGAGGGTGGTTGTGACTCCTTTATTTGTAATGGCTGATATCTTCACTTCCTTAGATAACTAATGACTTAATTTTGAATACATCAGTATTACAGGGGCTGGTTCATCAAAGGCTGATAACCAACCTTACAGCCAAAAAACCCACTTAAGATTTCACCACAATGCCTGTTCTGTTATACTGTCCCCCACTTGTGTTGTGGAGCAGGAGCAGTGTCAGAGCTTCATTTTCAGACACATATGTCACAATCTCCGTGTATCACTGACATAGCAGAGCAAAACTATGAACCAGAAAGACAAACATATTTGTATCTAAACACTTCTCGGTTCTAGGGTTACCACCTCTTCAGGTACCCGGATAGGAGGTATGACAAGGGGCATTGCAAACCATAGTAGGGTTACGGACATTTTATTTCTCAACTGTCGGGCTCACACATGCCCATTTATATGCTATCTGCTCCACATGTATGTTATGTGCCATTAGAGACCCCACATGCCATCTGTTCCACATGCACATTATATGCCATCAGAGCCACTACATATACCCCTTATATGACTCATAGCTCCCTCAATACCTTATATGACATCTCAGATCCCTCACCTGCCCCTATCTATGCCTCAGAGCCTTATCATATGCCCCAGAACCGCCTCAGGTCCCTTTGTATGCCACCAGTGCTCCCACATGCCCCTTTATATGTCACAGGGCCCTCACATGCGCCTTTATAAGTCATCAGTTCCAGCACGTGCCTCATTTGTCATCAGTGTCTGCACACTTTCCTTTAGCCATACAGGCACCTATTGCCATCAGACTCTCTTGACTACCTTTTCTTACAAGGTGAGGCAGGGTCCTGTTGCTGTATCTAGTGGAACATGGCTGGCTGTAGAGGCTTTTGAAGTGCCACACTGAGCATGTAGCCGCAGCCAGGCAGGAACAGATATTGGGGGTAATTCCAAGTTGATCGCAGCAGGAATTTTGTTAGCAGTTGGGCAAAACCATGTGCACTGCAGGGGAGGCAGATATAACATGTGCAGAAAGAGTTATGCTAGCCATACATCAGACCAACTTTTCTCCAACACTCCAAACTTCCAACCATCCAACTTGTCTGTTCAACTAAAACAGTGCCCCACACATCTCACCAACTTTTTACCAGTGCTCCACACATCTAACCAACTTTTCATCAGACCAACCAACCTTCCAACTTCTGTCCAACTTGTGATGTCACCGAAGTAGGCGGACAGTGCCTGCCTACAGTTCTTCAGTTTTGTTTTGTTTTTTAATTTCAAAACATGCAGAAGTGTCTTTTTTTTCAGTGAAACTGGGCTTTTCTTTCACCACCATACATTTATTAGATTTACTTATTTTTAAACTGAACTATGGATACCAGCATGGTTGGGCTGCCAAGGCAAATATATATATATATATATATATATAAGATGTAGATATTCGGCACTCCCAATGTAGTAAAATGTACAGCTTGCCTGGTGCCCTCTTTTTTGGAGGCACAAGTATTATTTATATATTTTTAAAAAGATTATTATTATATATATATATATATATATATATATATATATATATTTTTTTTTTTTTTTTAAATGGAATGGGAAAAACCCGAAAAAAAATTGCGTGGGGTCCCCCCTCCAAAGCATAACCAGCCTCGGGCTCTTCGAGCCGGTCCTGGTTCTAAAAATCCGGGGAAAAAAGGGACAGGGGATCCCCCGTATTTTTAAAACCAGCACCGGGCTCTGCGCCTGGTGCTGGTGCAAAAAATACGGGGGACAAAAAGAGTAGGGGTCCCCCATATTTTTTACACCAGCATCAGGCTCCACTAGCTGGACAGATAATGCCACAGCCGGGGGTCACTTTTATACAGTGCCCTGCGGCCGTGGCATTAAATATCCAACTAGTCACCCCTGGCCGGGGTACCCTGGGGGAGTGGGGACCCCTTCAATCAAGGGGTCCCCCCCCCCCAGCCACCCAAGGGCCAGGGGTGAAACCCGAGGCTGTCCCCCCCATCCAAAGGCTGCGGATGGGGGGCTGATAGCCTTGAGAAAATTGAAAGAATATTGTTTTTTCCAGTAGTACTACAAGTCCCAGCAAGCCTCCCCCGCAAGCTGGTACTTAGAGAACCACAAGTACCAGCATGCGGGAGAAAAACGGGCCCGCTGGTACCTGTAGTTCTAATGGAAAAAAAATACCCAAATAAAAACAGGAGACACACACCGTGACAGTAAAACTTTATTTCACACGTCGACACACACATACTTACCTATGTTGACACGAAGCAGTCGGTCCTCTTCTCCAAGTAGAATCCACGGGTACCTGAAAATAAAAGATAATTATACTAATCTGATCCAGCGTCCTTATACGTAATGCCACCCCTGTAGTAGTAGCATCCTTATACGTAATGTGCCCCCAGTAGTAGTACCGTCCTTATACATAATGCCCCCCCAGTAGTGGTAGCATCCTTACATGTAATGCCCTCCGAGTAGTAGTAGCACCGTCCTTATATATAATGCCCCACAGTAGTAAGAGTCCTTATACATAATGCCCCCCCAGTAGTAGCGTCCTTATATGTAATGCCCCCCCAGTATTAGTAGCCTCCTTATACATAATGCCCCCCCAGTAGTAGTAGCATCGTTATATGTAATGCCCCCCTGTAGTAGTAGCGTTCTCATACATAATGCCCCCCCAGTAGTAGTAGCATCGTTATATGTAATGCCCCCATGTAGTAGTAGCGTTCTTATACATAATGCCCCCCAGTAGTAGTAGCATTGTTATAGGTAATGCCCCCCCAGTAATAGTAGCGTCCTTATACATAATGCCCCCCCAGCAGTAGTATCGTTATATGTAATGCCCCCCCCCCAGCAATAGTAGCGTCCTTATACCTAATGCCCCCCCTATAGTAGTAGCGTCCTTGCATGTAATGGCCCCCCCAGCAGTGGCGTCCATAAAGCGCGCACACACAGACATACCTCACACACACACAATTCACACATATATACAAACACACACACACACCCCACCATGCACACACACACATATATACACACACACACACACACACACACACACACACACCTCTACCATACACACACACACCCCCACCATACACCACACACCTCTACCATACACCCCTCTATTCCGTGTAGCTCCGCCCCTCGTGCCGCCGTAGCTCCGCCCTCTTTTCAGATCCCGAACTGCACAGCCCCGCTGTCACAGGTGATTGGGGGGGGGGGGGGGGGGGGGGGGGGCTTTTCATGCTGCCACGCAGTAGGCGGACACTAGCAGGCAGTGTCCGCCTACTTATCGTTCAGTTGGGGGGAAAGTTTCCCCTACACCTGAACGATTGGTTGGGAAAATCAAACAGGTTTGATTTTCCCAACTAGTTGGACAGACCGTTTCTGTCCGTTTTTCAGCGTGTGGGAGCAAACGGCTGATAATCGTTTGCTCCCACACACTGCCACATTATCTTTCCAACCAGCCAACTAGTTGGCTGGTTGGAAAGATATTAGAGATGAGCGGGTTCGGTTTCTTTGAATCCGAACCCGCACGAACTTCACTTTTTTTTTCACGGGTCCGAGCGACTCGGATCTTCCCGCCTTGCTCGGTTAACCCGAGCGTGCCCGAACGTCATCATGACGCTGTCGGATTCTCGCGAGACTCGGATTCTATATAAGGAGCCGCGCGTCGCCGCCATTTCACACGTGCATTGAGATTGATAGGGAGAGGACGTGGCTGGCGTCCTCTCCATTAGAATAGATTAGAAGAGAGAGAGAGAGAGAGAGATTGTGCAGACAGAGTTTACCACAGTGACCAGTGCAGTTGTTGTTAAGTTAACTTTTATTTAATATATCCGTTCTCTGCTATATCCGTTCTCTGCCTGAAAAAAACGATACACAGCAGTCACACAGTGTGACTCAGTCTGTGTGCACTCAGCTCAGCCCAGTGTGCTGCACATCAATGTATAAAAGCTTATAATAATTGTGGGGGAGACTGGGGAGCACTGCAGGTTGTTATAGCAGGAGCCAGGAGTACATAATATTATATTAATTTAAAATTAAACAGTGCACACTTTTGCTGCAGGAGTGCCACTGCCAGTGTGACTAGTGGTGACCAGTGCCTGACCACCAGTATAGTAGTATATTGTTGTATACTATCTCTTTATCAACCAGTCTATATTAGCAGCAGACACAGTACAGTGCGGTAGTTCACGGCTGTGGCTACCTCTGTGTCGGCAGTCGGGCACTCGGCAGGCAGTCCGTCCATCCATAATTGTATAATTATATACCACCTAACCGTGGTATTTTTTTTTCTTTCTTTATACCGTCGTCATAGTCATACTAGTTGTTACGAGTATACTACTATCTCTTTATCAACCAGTGTACAGTGCGGTAGTTCACGGCTGTGGCTACCTCTGTGTCGGCAGTCGGCAGGCAGTCCGTCCATCCATAATTGTATTATTATAATATATACCACCTAACCGTGGTTTTTTTTTCATTCTTTATACCGTCATAGTGTCATACTAGTTGTTACGAGTATACTACTATCTCTTTATCAACCAGTGTACAGTGCGGTAGTTCACGGCTGTGGCTACCTCTGTGTCGGCAGTCGGCAGGCAGTCCGTCCATCCATAATTGTATTATAATATATACCACCTAACCGTGGTTTTTTTTTCATTCTTTATACCGTCATAGTGTCATACTAGTTGTTACGAGTATACTACTATCTCTTTATCAACCAGTGTACAGTGCGGTAGTTCACGGCTGTGGCTACCTCTGTGTCGGCAGTCGGCAGGCAGTCCGTCCATCCATAATTGTATTATAATATATACCACCTAACCGTGGTTTTTTTTTCATTCTTTATACCGTCATAGTCAGTCATACTAGTTGTTACGAGTATACTACTATCTCTTTATCAACCAGTGTACAGTGCGGTAGTTCACGGCTGTGGCTACCTCTGTGTCGGCACTCGGCAGGCAGTCCGTCCATCCATAATTGTATTATAATATATACCACCTAACCGTGGTTTTTTTTTCATTCTTTATACCGTCATAGTGTCATACTAGTTGTTACGAGTATACTACTATCTCTTTATCAACCAGTGTACAGTGCGGTAGTTCACGGCTGTGGCTACCTCTGTGTCGGCAGTCGGCAGGCAGTCCGTCCATCCATAATTGTATTATAATATATACCACCTAACCGTGGTTTTTTTTTCATTCTTTATACCGTCACAGTGTCATACTAGTTGTTACGAGTATACTACTATCTCTTTATCAACCAGTGTACAGTGCGGTAGTTCACGGCTGTGGCTACCTCTGTGTCGGCAGTCGGCAGGCAGTCCGTCCATCCATAATTGTATTATAATATATACCACCTAACCGTGGTTTTTTTTTCATTCTTTATACCGTCATAGTCAGTCATACTAGTTGTTACGAGTATACTACTATCTCTTTATCAACCAGTGTACAGTGCGGTAGTTCACGGCTGTGGCTACCTCTGTGTCGGAACTCGGCAGGCAGTCCGTCCATCCATAATTGTATTACAATATATACCACCTAACCGTGGTTTTTTTTTCATTCTTTATACCGTCATAGTCAGTCATACTAGTTGTTACGAGTATACTACTATCTCTTTATCAACCAGTGTACAGTGCGGTAGTTCACGGCTGTGGCTACCTCTGTGTCGGAACTCGGCAGGCAGTCCGTCCATCCATAATTGTATTACAATATATACCACCTAACCGTGTTTTTTTTTTCATTCTTTATACCGTCATAGTCAGTCATACTAGTTGTTACGAGTATACTACTATCTCTTTATCAACCAGTGTACAGTGCGGTAGTTCACGGCTGTGGCTACCTCTGTGTCGGAACTCGGCAGGCAGTCCGTCCATCCATAATTGTATTATTATAATATATACCACCTAACCGTGGTTTTTTTTTCATTCTTTATACCGTCATAGTGTCATACTAGTTGTTACGAGTATACTACTATCTCTTTATCAACCAGTGTACAGTGCGGTAGTTCACGGCTGTGGCTACCTCTGTGTCGGCAGTCGGCAGGCAGTCCGTCCATCCATAATTGTATTATAATATATACCACCTAACCGTGTTTTTTTTTTCATTCTTTATACCGTCATAGTCAGTCATACTAGTTGTTACGAGTATACTACTATCTCTTTATCAACCAGTGTACAGTGCGGTAGTTCACGGCTGTGGCTACCTCTGTGTCGGCACTCGGCAGGCAGTCCGTCCATCCATAATTGTATTACAATATATACCACCTAACCGTGGTTTTTTTATACCACCTAACCGTGGCAGTCCGTCCATAATTGTATACTAGTATCCAATCCATCCATCTCCATTGTTTACCTGAGGTGCCTTTTAGTTCTGCCTATAAAATATGGAGAACAAAAAAGTTGAGGTTCCAAAATTAGGGAAAGATCAAGATCCACTTCCACCTCGTGCTGAAGCTGCTGCCACTAGTCATGGCCGAGACGATGAAATGCCAGCAACGTCGTCTGCCAAGGCCGATGCCCAATGTCATAGTACAGAGCATGTCAAATCCAAAACACCAAATATCAGAAAAAAAAGGACTCCAAAACCTAAAATAAAATTGTCGGAGGAGAAGCGTAAACTTGCCAATATGCCATTTACCACACGGAGTGGCAAGGAACGGCTGAGGCCCTGGCCTATGTTCATGGCTAGTGGTTCAGCTTCACATGAGGATGGAAGCACTCAGCCTCTCGCTAGAAAACTGAAAAGACTCAAGCTGGCAAAAGCACCGCAAAGAACTGTGCGTTCTTTGAAATCCCAAATCCACAAGGAGAGTCCAATTGTGTCGTTTGCGATGCCTGACCTTCCCAACACTGGACGTGAAGAGCATGCGCCTTCCACTATTTGCATGCCCCCTGCAAGTGCTGGAAGGAGCACCCGCAGTCCAGTTCCTGATAGTCAGATTGAAGATGTCAGTGTTGAAGTACACCAGGATGAGGAGGATATGGGTGTTGCTGGCGCTGGGGAGGAAATTGACCAGAAGGATTCTGATGGTGAGGTGGTTTGTTTAAGTCAGGCACCCGGGGAGACACCTGTTGTCCGTGGGAGGAATATGGCCGTTGACATGCCAGGTGAAAATACCAAAAAAATCAGCTCTTCGGTGTGGAGGTATTTCACCAGAAATGCGGACAACAGGTGTCAAGCCGTGTGTTCCCTTTGTCAAGCTGTAATAAGTAGGGGTAAGGACGTTAACCACCTCGGAACATCCTCCCTTATACGTCACCTGCAGCGCATTCATAATAAGTCAGTGACAAGTTCAAAAACTTTGGGTGACAGCGGAAGCAGTCCACTGACCAGTAAATCCCTTCCTCTTGTAACCAAGCTCACGCAAACCACCCCACCAACTCCCTCAGTGTCAATTTCCTCCTTCCCCAGGAATGCCAATAGTCCTGCAGGCCATGTCACTGGCAAGTCTGACGAGTCCTCTCCTGCCTGGGATTCCTCCGATGCATCCTTGCGTGTAACGCCTACTGCTGCTGGCGCTGCTGTTGTTGCCGCTGGGAGTCGATGGTCATCCCAGAGGGGAAGTCGTAAGCCCACTTGTACTACTTCCAGTAAGCAATTGACTGTTCAACAGTCCTTTGCGAGGAAGATGAAATATCACAGCAGTCATCCTACTGCAAAGCGGATAACTGAGTCCTTGACAACTATGTTGGTGTTAGACGTGCGTCCGGTATCCGCCGTTAGTTCACAGGGAACTAGACAATTTATTGAGGCAGTGTGCCCCCGTTACCAAATACCATCTAGGTTCCACTTCTCTAGGCAGGCGATACCGAGAATGTACACGGACGTCAGAAAAAGACTCACCAGTGTCCTAAAAAATGCAGTTGTACCCAATGTCCACTTAACCACGGACATGTGGACAAGTGGAGCAGGGCAGGGTCAGGACTATATGACTGTGACAGCCCACTGGGTAGATGTATGGACTCCCGCCGCAAGAACAGCAGCGGCGGCACCAGTAGCAGCATCTCGCAAACGCCAACTCTTTCCTAGGCAGGCTACGCTTTGTATCACCGCTTTCCAGAATACGCACACAGCTGAAAACCTCTTACGGCAACTGAGGAAGATCATCGCGGAATGGCTTACCCCAATTGGACTCTCCTGTGGATTTGTGGCATCGGACAACGCCAGCAATATTGTGTGTGCATTAAATATGGGCAAATTCCAGCACGTCCCATGTTTTGCACATACCTTGAATTTGGTGGTGCAGAATTTTTTAAAAAACGACAGGGGCGTGCAAGAGATGCTGTCGGTGGCCAGAAAAATTGCGGGACACTTTCGGCGTACAGGCACCACGTACAGAAGACTGGAGCACCACCAAAAACTACTGAACCTGCCCTGCCATCATCTGAAGCAAGAAGTGGTAACGAGGTGGAATTCAACCCTCTATATGCTTCAGAGGTTGGAGGAGCAGCAAAAGGCCATTCAAGCCTATACAATTGAGCACGATATAGGAGATGGAATGCACCTGTCTCAAGTGCAGTGGAGAATGATTTCAACGTTGTGCAAGGTTCTGATGCCCTTTGAACTTGCCACACGTGAAGTCAGTTCAGACACTGCCAGCCTGAGTCAGGTCATTCCCCTCATCAGGCTTTTGCAGAAGAAGCTGGAGGCATTGAAGAAGGAGCTAACACGGAGCGATTCCGCTAGGCATGTGGGACTTGTGGATGCAGCCCTTAATTCGCTTAACAAGGATTCACGGGTGGTCAATCTGTTGAAATCAGAGCACTACATTTTGGCCACCGTGCTCGATCCTAGATTTAAAGCCTACCTTGGATCTCTCTTTCCGGCAGACACAGGTCTGCTGGGGTTGAAAGACCTGCTGGTGAGAAAATTGTCAAGTCAAGCGGAACGCGACCTGTCAACATCTCCTCCTTCACATTCTCCCGCAACTGGGGGTGCGAGGAAAAGGCTCAGAATTCCGAGCCCACCCGCTGGCGGTGATGCAGGGCAGTCTGGAGCGACTGCTGATGCTGACATCTGGTCCGGACTGAAGGACCTGACAACGATTACGGACATGTCGTCTACTGTCACTGCATATGATTCTCTCAACATTGATAGAATGGTGGAGGATTATATGAGTGACCGCATCCAAGTAGGCACGTCACACAGTCCGTACTTATACTGGCAGGAAAAAGAGGCAATTTGGAGGCCCTTGCACAAACTGGCTTTATTCTACCTAAGTTGCCCTCCCACAAGTGTGTACTCCGAAAGAGTGTTTAGTGCCGCCGCTCACCTTGTCAGCAATCGGCGTACGAGGTTACATCCAGAAAATCTGGAGAAGATGATGTTCATTAAAATGAATTATAATCAATTCCTCCGCGGAGACATTGACCAGCAGCAATTGCCTCCACAAAGTACACAGGGAGCTGAGATGGTGGATTCCAGTGGGGACGAATTGATAATCTGTGAGGAGGGGGATGTACACGGTGATATATCGGAGGGTGAAGATGAGGTGGACATCTTGCCTCTGTAGAGCCAGTTTGTGCAAGGAGAGATTAATTGCTTCTTTTTTGGGGGGGGGTCCAAACCAACCCGTCATATCAGTCACAGTCGTGTGGCAGACCCTGTCACTGAAATGATGGGTTGGTTAAAGTGTGCATGTCCTGTTTTGTTTATACAACATAAGGGTGGGTGGGAGGGCCCAAGGATAATTCCATCTTGCACCTCTTTTTTCTTTTCTTTTTCTTTGCATCATGTGCTGATTGGGGAGGGTTTTTTGGAAGGGACATCCTGCGTGACACTGCAGTGCCACTCCTAGATGGGCCCGGTGTTTGTGTCGGCCACTAGGGTCGCTAATCTTACTCACACAGCTACCTCATTGCGCCTCTTTTTTTCTTTGCGTCATGTGCTGTTTGGGGAGGGTTTTTTGGAAGGGACATCCTGCGTGACACTGCAGTGCCACTCCTAGATGTGCCCGGTGTTTGTGTCGGCCACTAGGGTCACTAATCTTACTCACACAGTCAGCTACCTCATTGCGCCTCTTTTTTTCTTTGCGTCATGTGCTGTTTGGGGAGGGTTTTTTGGAAGGGCCATCCTGCGTGACACTGCAGTGCCACTCCTAGATGGGCCCGGTGTTTGTGTCGGCCACTAGGGTCGCTAATCTTACTCACACAGCTACCTCATTGCGCCTCTTTTTTTCTTTGCGTCATGTGCTGTTTGGGGAGGGTTTTTTGGAAGGGACATCCTGCGTGACACTGCAGTGCCACTCCTAGATGGGCCCGGTGTTTGTGTCGGCCACTAGGGTCGCTTATCTTACTCACACAGCGACCTCGGTGCAAATTTTAGGACTAAAAATAATATTGTGAGGTGTGAGGTATTCAGAATAGACTGAAAATGAGTGTAAATTATGGTTTTTGAGGTTAATAATACTTTGGGATCAAAATGACCCCCAAATTCTATGATTTAAGCTGTTTTTTAGTGTTTTTGGAAAAAAACACCCGAATCCAAAACACACCCGAATCCGACAAAAATAATTCGGTGAGGTTTTGCCAAAACGCGTTCGAACCCAAAACACGGCCGCGGAACCGAACCCAAAACCAAAACACAAAACCCGAAAAATTTCAGGCGCTCATCTCTAAAAGATATCGTCCTGATGTATGGCCAGCTTTAGATTTGGGTGGGTTATTTTGTTTCTGTGCAGGGTAAATACTGGCTGCTTTATTTTTACACTGCAAATTAGATTTCAGATTGAACACACCACACCCAAATCTAACTCTCTCTGCACATGTTAAATCTGCCTCCCCTGCAGTGCACATGGTTTTGCCCAACTGCTAATAAAATTCCTGCTGCGATCAACTTGGAATCACCCCCCTTGGCTGCACTGCAGAGGAGGAGAGGTGGGACGTGGGAGGAGAGAAGTGCAGCTAGCCGACGTCACCACAATAAGCATGGTGCGGCTGCAGTCAGGAAGAATATAGGAGACGCTAGCTGTACTGCAGAGAAGGAGGACAGAGGCGGGATGTGGGAGGAGAGAGGGGCGGCTGTATTTGAAGTATATATATATATATATATATATATATATATCTACTTTTGTCAAGTTTTCCGGACAATCCCCATCCAGGACCGCCTGCACTCCAGACTATGGACGGTGTACCTGATTTCCGAACTTAGGAGGTGATTCAGATCTGATCGCTGGGCTGCTAACTTTGCTGTCCTGCATTCAGATAGTCGCCACCCCGGATGGGAGCGTAAATTTGACGTGCAAGTGTACGATCCTCTGTGTATGCAGAGCTGCAAAAATCCAGTGTGTGCAGCCCAAGATTTACTCTTTCAGTGCGATGAGAACAGAATGATCGGGGCCGGAGTTGACGCCAGACACCCTCCCTGAAAACGCTTGTGCACGCCTGCATTTTTCCAGACACTCCCAGTAAATGGTCAGTTACCACCCACAAACATCCTCTTCCTGTCAATCACCTTGCGAACGCCCGTGCGAGTGACATTTTCGCACCATCCTGTCGCTGACCGGCGATGTCCGTTGTTGTTGGCCGAGGTGCGTGCGCATTGCGGTGCATACTAATGCGCAGTTATTACCTAATTGCCCGCTGTGCGAAAAAATGCACAGCAGCGATCAGATTGAATCAGGCCCCAAGTAATCCCGGATATGGGTGGCAACCCTACTCAGTTCCCTCCTGTTCTGTTTTTTTTTTTTTTTTACATTTACATTGTATATGTAACACAAGGTCAGAGAACATGCTGTTTGAAAGAAAAAAAAGTCTGGTTTTAGTTTAATCAGTGCTTCTCAAATCTAGTCCCCAGGACACACTAACAGTGCATGTTTTCCATATCCCCTTGCTGGAGCACAGATATAATCGTAACTGACTGACATTATTTATTTACCGTATATACTCGAGTATAAGTCGACCCGTATATAAGCCGAGGCACCTAATTTTACCCCAAAAACCTGGGAAAACTTATTCACTCGAGTATAAGCCTAGGGTGGGAAATGCAGCTCTAGCCGTACACAGCCCTCAGTGCCAGATATGCCCTCATACTGCCAGATATGCCCCCACAGTGCCAGATATGCCCCCACAGTGCCAGATATGCCTGATATGCCCCACAGTGCCTGATATGCCCCACAGTGCCAGATGTGCCAGATATGCCCCCACAGTGCCAGATATGCCCCCACAGTGCCAGATATGCCTGATATGCCCCACAGTGCCTGATATGCCCCAGTGCCAGATGTGCCTGATATGCCCCACAGTGCCTGATATGCCCCACAGTGCCAGATATGCCCCACAGTGCCAGATGTGCCTGATATGCCCCACAGTGCCTGATATGCCCCACAGTGCCAGATGTGCCTGATATGCCCCACAGTGCCTGATATGCCCCACAGTACCTGATATGCCCCACAGTGCCAGATACTTACCCTCCGTCGCTCCCGCGCTGTCTTCTGAAGGAGGGACACAGAGAGCGCAGCGCGCGGCTCTCCTGTGTCCCTCCTGCATCTCGGGCGGCAGCGGCGTGTGTTAAAGGAAGTGCCGGTTCGTGCACTTCCTTTACCACTCAGACGCCGCTGCTGCTGGAGATGCAGGAGGGACACAGGAGAGCCGCGCGCTGCGCTCTCTGTGTCCCTCAACGCTGACTCGATTATAAGCCGAGGTGGCTTTTTCAGCACAAAAAAACGTGCTGAAAAAGTCGGCTTATAATCGAGTATTTACGGTACTTGTCATTTTGTGAGACCCTGGAAAACATGCACTGTTAGTGTGTCCCGGGGACTGGGCTAGTTAAAGCCAATGGTAGCGCTAAGTGGTGGAGATATAAGCACCAGTACAGAGCACTACAGGGTTAAGAAGCGGAGAGAAGCGGTTTACAGCGCAGGCTGTGTCATGTGATGCAGCATGTGATCTTGTTCATGTCTGAGCCCTCTTTATGCTATGACTTGTAGGAAGTCACATGTCTCTGCTCACTGGCCACAAACTTTCCCTGGAAACATTTCACATTCTCCCAGTGCTCCGTCTCATACTGTGTGTCAGAGACGTATCACTGGCTGCAGGAACTTCTAGAAGAAATGTGTTTTTTTTTTTTTTTTTTACATATGGAAAGGAAACGTTCAAATATGCTAAACTCTTATTACTCGTTACATTTTCTCCAGGTCTGCCCAGCAGAGAGTAGATAGATACAGGTCATCCTGACCCATTTCACCAGGGAAATATATTCGTATGTTAAAGTATCAATGGGGGTCATTCCGAGTTGTTCGCTCGTTGCCGATTTTCGCTATGCTGCGATTAGTTGCAAATTGCGCATGCACAAGGCACGCAGGGCGCATGCGCTTGGTTATTTAACACAAAACTTAGCAGTTTTGCTGTTGATCCTGCGGCGCTTTTCAGTCGCACTGCTGATCGGTGAATGATTGACAGGAAAAGGGCGTTTCTGGGCGGCAACTCAGCGTTTTCCCGGCGTTTGCAAAAAAACGCAGGCGTGTCAGGGAAAAACGCGGGAGTGTCTGGAGAAACGGGGGAGTGGCTGGCCGAACGCAGGGCGTGTTTGTGACGTCAAACCAGGAACTAAACGGACTGAGGTGATCGCAATCTGTGAGTAGGTCTGGAGCTACTCAGAAACTGCAAAGAATTATTTAGTAGCAATTCTGCTAATCTTTAGTTCGCTATTCTGCTAAGCTAAGATACACTCCCAGAGGGCGGCGGCCTAGCGTGTGCAATGCTGCTAAAAGCAGCTAGCGAGCGATCAACTCGGAATGAGGGCCAAAGGGGGTCATTCCGAGTTGTTCGCTCGCAAGCTGCTTTTAGCAGCTTTGCACACGCTAAGCCGCCGCCCTCTGGGAGTGAATCTTAGCTTATCAAAATTGCGAACGAAAGATTAGCAGAATTGCGAATAGACACTTCTTAGCAGTTTCTGAGTAGCTCCAGACTTACTCGGCATCTGCGATCAGTTCAGTCAGTTTCGTTCCTGGTTTGACGTCACAAACACACCCAGCGTTCGCCCAGACACTCCTCCGTTTCTCCAGCCACTCCCGCGTTTTTCCCAGAAATGGTAGCGTTTTTTCGCACACACCCATAAAACGGCCAGTTTCCGCCCAGAAACACCCACTTCCTGTCAATCACATTACGATCACCAGAACGAAGAAAAAACCTCGTAATGCCGTGAGTAAAATTCCTAACTGCATAGCAAATTTACTTGGCGCAGTCGCACTGCGGACATTGCGCATGCGCATTAGCGACTAATCGCTCCGTTGCGAGAAAAAAATAACGAGCGAACAACTCGGAATGACCCCCAATGAGCCTAATTCTGAGTTGATCGCAGCAGCAAATTTGTTAGCACTTGGGTAAAACCATGTGCACTGCAGGGGGAGGGGGGGGGGCAGATATAACATGTGCAGAGAGAGTTAGATTTGGGTGGGGTGTGTTCAAACTGAAATCTAAATTGCAGTGTGAAAATAAAGCAGCCATTATTTACCCTGCACAGAAACAAAATAACCCACCCAAATCTAACTCTTTCTGCACATGTTATATCTGCCCCCCCTGCAGTGCACATGGTTTTGCCCAACTGCTAACAAATTTGCTGCTGCGATCAACTCTGAATTACCCCCAATGTCTCTGTCCTAACCTGGGTTCATTTCGTTATTTCATTTAAAAATCTTTTTACATAATTGAAGACGAAGTAAAGCTTGATCGAAACATTGATCCGTCCTCCCTGCTTCTTGTGGAGTTATTTCACGCCCAGGGTGCCTCCGTGAAGTGTATGTATATTGGAAATCCCTGCTAGGGGGTCTCAGGCTGGAACCGGGCCAAGTTAACTTATGCTATTGGGAGTGCTGCTTTAAGGATATTACATATATATATATATATATATATATATATATATATATATCGTCTACGCAGACAAGGTTGCACAACACTCAAAATTCAATTTATATAGAGATGTCCATAACATCAAACTCCACCAGGGGTTCGGGCACGGACAACATCAGCACTCTTTCTTTGATTGCATAAATATTTGTATATATATATATATATATATATACACACTGTATATATGGGATGTAGCCAGGATGCCGGCGGTCAGAATATCGACTCCGGGATCCTGACTGTCAGAATGCTGGCAGTGCCGCCACAGCTATTCCCACTCTCCATGACAATGACACCCATGGAGTGGGAATAGAACCTGTGTCGAGCCCGCAAGGTTCTGGCGGTTGGGATCCCGGCATCGGTATTCTGAACGCTGGGATCCCATACCCAACCTTTATATAAACATATATATATAAATATACACCCCACTCCGTTGCAATTATATGTGTGAGTATATATAACACACTAATTAAAGAAGACCCCCCCCCTCTCCACTACCCCCAGCATGAGTCAGCCACACAGCTGCTGTGGGACATTACAGAGTGGGAGACAGTGAGTTTTCATCTGGCTCCCTCTCCCCCCGCCGCTAGCACCCACTGGCATGCGAGACTGACACATACCTGCAGCCAGTCAGTGCCTCACCCGACCAGCTCTGTCTCAAAGCCCCATCACGGTGCTGCGTCTGCCTGAGAGGAGCCGTGCGCTGCAGTTCTCCCCACAGTACATTCAGCCAGCCCAGCCTCTCAGTGTAAATGTAAGGAGGCTGCAGTTGTCGCATTAAAGACACAGCATGCAGCTTCCGCTCCTCCATCTGCCTGCAGCTTCCACTCCTCCGTCTGCCTGCAGCCTCCGCTCCTCCGTCTGCATAAAAAATAAAACCGGTTAGCTTCTCCGATGGACCGGCAGCCAGGGGGGGAGTTTCCAGGTACTCGGAACCCCCCTTGTGTGCACGTATGAGGGGGCACTGTAATGTGGCACAATATGACCAGAAGGCCGATGTAATGTGACATAATCTCATCTGCTCATTGTAATGTGGAGGGCACTGTAATGTCACATAATAATTAGGGCACTGTAATTTGGCACAATATGAAATGGAAGCACTAATGTGGCATAATATGAACTAGGGACGCTATGGGGGTAATTCCAAGTTGATTGCAGCAGGATTTTTGTTAGCAATTGGTCAAAACCATGTGCACTGCACGGGGGACAGATATAACATGTGCATAGAGAGTTAGATTTGGGTGTGGTGTGTTCAATCTGCAATATAAATTGCAGTGTAAAATAAAGCAGCCAGTATTTACCCTGCACAGAAACAAAATAACCCACCCAAATCTTACTCTCTCTAGACATGTTATATCTGCCTCCCCTGCAGTGCACATGGTTTTGCCCAATTGCTATCAAAAATCCTGCTGCGATCAACTTGGAATTACCCCCAATGTCATAATGTGAATTGGGCATACTGTGTGGCATAATGTGTACTGGCAGCCCTACAGTGTGACATCATGTAAACTAGGGAACTATAATAGTTCATAAAATAAACTAGGGCACTACTATGGGGGCATAATATTAACTAGGGCACTACTATAAGGGCATAATATTACCTAGGGCACTACTATGGTTCAGATTCTCTCAAGAATCATTGGGACAGACTCCCCTTCAGTATGTTGCTATGGGGCCCTCAATGTTCTGGTTACACCATTGAACCCGGCTGTAAGGAAGATACATTGAAAATAATATTAATTAGTGCAATGCAAATCAATGTAAAAAAGAACAAAGTAATACAATGTCATTCAAATTAATATATAGTCCCCAAATTAAAAACATTCAACTCTGATAATATAAAACATTTTCTATTTTAATCCCATCAATGTTTTACTCTTCTCCTAATGCCTTAAAGGCACATTTCAAGTTGCACACCGAGTAATGTAATGAAAAGCTTCACACATGAAAAAAAAAATAGGGCTGATGAAGACTAATGACATTAAAAAACTGTAATATGTGTACCTCAATTGTACATTTACTTGACAATATAGCAATTAACCTCTTCAGTGCTAAGAATGAGTGGGACTCGTCCTATATGATACCTAGGGGTTTATTTATGAAGAGCTAAGTTGTAAAATCCGTCATTTCGGATCATGTTTCTGCCCAATATTTAAAAGGGCGATGCTTCTACTAGCCAGTCATGTCTTTTTAATATCGCACAGAAACACGACTCTTCATAAATAAACGCCATACAAACAAAAAAAGCAAGTAACTACGTATCTGCAATGCAAGGAGTGCATATACATTGATATACAGGGGGTCATTCCGACCCGATCGCTCGCTGCAGTTTGTCACAGCGCAGTGATCGGGTTGGAACTGCACCAGCGCAGCAGTGCGCCGGCGCATGGCAGTCGTCGCTGCCTAGCGATCGCCTCTGAGACAGAGGCGGTCGCTGGGCGGGAGGGGTCTGAACGGCGGCGTTAAGCCATCGTTTAGTAGGTGCGGTCCGGCCAACGCAGGCGTGGCCGGACCGCTGGGGGGGGCGTACCGCGGCGGCTGAGCGACACGCAACTCCCGGCCAGCCGCAGGAGATACGCTGGCCGGGAGTTACTCCACAAATACAAGAGCATCGCCGCTGTGCGATGCTTTTGTATTTGTGCGGGGGGAGGGGGGGCGGCACTGACATGCGGGGTGGACTAGCCCTGTGCTGGGCGTCCCCCCGCATGCCAGGGAAGATGATCGTAGCTGTGCTAAATTTAGCACAGCTACGATCAACTCGGAATGACCCCCATAGAGCGGTGGGGTGAGGCAGAGCCTTTCCTGTCATACTAACATTTGTGCCAGAGTTTTGACTGTATAAAGCAGGGATGGGGAACCTTCGGCCCTTCAGCTGTTGTTGAACTACACATACCAGCATGCCTTGCTGCAGTTTTGCTATTTGGCCATGCTAAAGCTGTTGCAGGGCATGTTGGGATGTGTAGTTAAACAACAGCTGGAGGGCCGAAGGTTCCCCATCCCTGGTATAAAGTATATGAAAAATACAAAGAATACATATTCTTTGTATTCTAATGATTTGTATAGCTAAAACTCTGAGTAAAAAGTCTATGGCAGGGGAGGCAGCGCCTCACCTGCCTGTCTTTTCCGCACATCTCTGATCAAAACTCACAATATTTCCAGGTGTTTATACTGCTGCACCTGTGTATAATGCCCAGAGGTTCCCTTTGGCTCATCTCCTATATAATAGCCCAGATCTGTGACTCTGTGCCTGGCCAGTAACGCTGGGCGGAGTCACAGCACTGGGCGGAGTCACAGATGGAGGAGAGGAGGCTGGATGCAGGGCAGGATCAGGAGATAGCTGCGCTGGATGCTGTGCAGGTAATACACATCCTGCCTGCGATTCCCCGTCCCGGCACGCTCCTCCTGGCTCCTGCACACAGCGGGTACTGGGCTGAGGGGTGTCACTCTCGTCCACCAGGGCCCCTCCTTCACGTGGAAGCTTGCATGATGAGAGCCGCAGGAGCCGCCAGAGCGGTTTACAGACCAGATCTGCTGCTGCGCCCCACCACCTGCCCCTCCCCCAGGCGGGCGGCTCTGCTCAGGAAGCCAGTGGGGCGCACAACTGTGCCGGTTGGTGACGGTGAGGCGGCGGGGTTTCCGTGTGCCCGATGCTGGGGTCTCTGTCCCCCTATTTGTCTCCATCCGGCCCACACACCCACCTGCCGCCATTGTGCCTGCCCAGCACATCAGGGGGGAGAGGGACAGAGTGGAGGGGGCTGCAGCACCATGCACACAGCCACGTGTTACTAACAGGCTCCCACGTTCTATGTTGGGATGGGAGCTGGTGACATAACTGCACCTACCAGGTTACCACAATGACAAGTCCAAAATGTACAGGTGCAGTATAGACAGGTCAGCCTATGGAGCTCGCTCCCACGTGGCTAAATGTATTGCTGGGCACACCAGTCCCATCACACACCCGCCCCTCCCCCTGACCCCTCCCCCATCCACAGCACCCCCACTCCTCCCCCACCTGCAGCTCTCCCGAATCCTCTCCCCCATCCACGGCACCCCCGCACCCGCCCCTCTCCCACCTGCAGCTCTCCCGGACCCCCTCCCCCATCCACGGCACACCCGCACCCAGCCCTCCCCCACCTGCAGCTCTCCCGGACCCCCTCCCCCATCCACGGCACCCCTGAACCCGCCCCTCCCCCACCTGCAACTCTCCTGAACCCCCTCCCCCATCCATGGCACCCCCCGCACCCACCCCTCCCCCAGCTGCAGCTCTCCCGGACCCCTTCCCCCATCCACAGCACCCCTGCACCCGC
Organism: Pseudophryne corroboree; assembly: GCF_028390025.1. Lineage (NCBI taxonomy): Eukaryota > Metazoa > Chordata > Amphibia > Anura > Myobatrachidae > Pseudophryne > Pseudophryne corroboree. The sequence continues at coordinate 60,244,924 of NC_086451.1, forward strand.
CCCTCCCCCACCCGCAGCTCTCCCGGACCCCCTCCCCCATCCACGCCGTCCCGCACCCACCCCTCCCCCACCTGCAGCTCTCCCGAATCCCCTCCTCCATCTAAGGCACCCCCGCACCAACCTCTCCCCCAGCCATGGCACCTCCATACCCCCTAACCCACCCGCTGCACCACCGCACCCACCCCTCCACCACCCTCGGCGCCTATGGACCCCATCCCCCATCGCCGACACCCCCGCACCTACCACTCCCCCACCTGCGTCAACCCCACCCACGACACCTCCCAACCCCCTATTCCACTCGCGGCACCCCAGCACCCGCACCTTCCCCACCCGCAGCGCCACCAGAACCCCTCCCCCATCCACTACAGCACCTCCACCTCATCCATCCGTGACACCCCCGCCCCTCCCCCACCCGCAGCACCTCCAGAACTCATCCACAACCCCCACTCCCCCGTCCCTCCACCAGCCGCAACACCACCCCAACCCCTCCCCCATCTGCAGTTCCCACCCCTCCTCCATCCCCATCCACCATCAGCGACACCCCGCACCTGTCACTCCCCTACCCGCATCAACCTCGCCCCTCCCCCACCCACAGCACCTCCTGACCCCCTATTCCACTCGCGGCACCCCAGCACCTGAACCTTCTCTACCCACAGCGCCACCGGAACACCTCCCCTATCCACCACAGCACCTCCCCCTCCACCACCCACAACACCCCCACCCCACCCGCAGCACCTCCGGAACTCATCTACAGACCCCACTCCCCCGACCCTCCCCCAACTGCAACACCTCCGGACCCCCGCCTCCATCCACGCCCCACCCACAGCATCTACAGACCCCTTCCGCGGCACCCCGCAACCTCCCCTTCCCCACCGTCGGCACCTCTGGAAGCACTCACCCAACTGCACCCCCTTGCACCCACCCCCCCTTCACCTGCCCCTCCCCCATGCACAGCACCCCCAGACCCCCTCCTTCATCCGTAGCCCCCACACCCACCAGCAACATCTACAGACCCCCTCCCCCATCTGCCCCACCTACAGTCTCTCTGGACCCCCTCCACCATCCGCACCCCCACTTCTCCCCCACCCGCAGCACCTTGGACACCATCCGCAGCTGCTACCAGTGAGTCCCTGAATCAGGGGTGATCAGCGGCACGGAGAGACACCTCCACCACACTGCACCCACCCCCTTTTCAAGCCCCCCCCCCCACGCTGAACTTACACCTACATTCTGTACATCGTGCCGTGCAGGCGCTGTTCACGCCGTCGCAAGGGGCTACGCCCCCTTCACCATCGGACGCGCTTTTGTCTCGCAATATTTAACCACTAACAAAACTAGGAATGCTGGCAATACTCCATATAATACAAATATTGAACGGCAGAAAGGCGTGCAGGGGTTAAGGGGGCATAGCCCCTTGCGGCGGTGTGAAGAGCGCCCGTAGGGTGCGATGAATCACCTAGTATATATATATATATATATATATAATTTTGATCTCTCTGTCTCTCTCTCTCTCTCTATATATATATATATATAATTTTGATTTAGAAAAATCTCTCTCTATATATATATATATATATATATATATATATATATATAAAATCCTATGCACATACGGAGCAACACCATATTATACCCCTTGCACCATATTGAGTCCCCACTGTCATCATATTATGCCCCCACAGTTATACCCCTGTCAACATATTATGCTCCACACAGTAATGCCCCTGACACCATATTCAGCAGGGTTTACATTCCACCGTATGACATTAGGTTACAAGTTATTTTAAAGAAGTGTTAGGTTATAATAACATATGCAAAACCAGTTTAAATTAGAGATGAGCGCCGGAAATTTTTCGGGTTTTGTGTTTTGGTTTTGGGTTCGGTTCCGCGGCCGTGTTTTGGGTTCGACCGCGTTTTGGCAAAACCTCACCGAATTTTTTTTGTCGGATTCGGGTGTGTTTTGGATTCGGGTGTTTTTTTCAAAAAACCCTAAAAAACAGCTTAAATCATAGAATTTGGGGGTCATTTTGATCCCAAAGTATTATTAACCTCAAAAACCATAATTTCCACTCATTTTCAGTCTATTCTGAATACCTCACACCTCACAATATTATTTTTAGTCCCAAAATTTGCACCGAGGTCGCTGTGTGAGTAAGATAAGCGACCCTAGTGGCCGACACAAACACCGGGCCCATCTAGGAGTGGCACTGCAGTGTCACGCAGGATGTCCCTTCCAAAAAACCCTCCCCAAACAGCACATGACGCAAAGAAAAAAAGAGGCGCAATGAGGTAGCTGTGTGAGTAAGATAAGCGACCCTAGTGGCCGACACAAACACCGGGCCCATCTAGGAATGGCACTGCAGTGTTACGCAGGATGTCCCTTCCAAAAAACCCTCCCCAAACAGCACATGACGCAAAGAAAAAAAGAGGCGCAATGAGGTAGCTGACTGTGTGAGTAAGATAAGCGACCCTAGTGGCCGACACAAACACCGGGCCCATCTAGGAGTGGCACTGCAGTGTCACGCAGGATGTCCCTTCCAAAAAACCCTCCCCAAACAGCACATGACGCAAAGAAAAAAAGAGGCGCAATGAGGTAGCTGTGTGAGTAAGATAAGCGACCCTAGTGGCCGACACAAACACCGGGCCCATCTAGGAATGGCACTGCAGTGTTACGCAGGATCTCCCTTCCAAAAAACCCTCCCCAAACAGCACATGACGCAAAGAAAAAAAGAGGCGCAATGAGGTAGCTGACTGTGTGAGTAAGATAAGCGACCCTAGTGGCCGACACAAACACCGGGCCCATCTAGGAGTGGCACTGCAGTGTCACGCAGGATGTCCCTTCCAAAAAACCCTCCCCAAACAGCACATGACGCAAAGAAAAAAAGAGGCGCAATGAGGTAGCTGACTGTGTGAGTAAGATAAGCGACCCTAGTGGCCGACACAAACACCGGGCCCATCTAGGAGTGGCACTGCAGTGTCACGCAGGATGGCCCTTCCAAAAAACCCTCCCCAAACAGCACATGACGCAAAGAAAAAGAAAAGAAAAAAGAGGTGCAAGATGGAATTGTCCTTGGGCCCTCCCACCCACCCTTATGTTGTATAAACAAAACAGGACATGCACACTTTAACCAACCCATCATTTCAGTGACAGGGTCTGCCACACGACTGTGACTGATATGACGGGTTGGTTTGGACCCCCCCCAAAAAAGAAGCAATTAATCTCTCCTTGCACAAACTGGCTCTACAGAGGCAAGATGTCCACCTCATCATCATCCTCCGATATATCACCGTGTACATCCCCCTCCTCACAGATTATCAATTCGTCCCCACTGGAATCCACCATCTCAGCTCCCTGTGTACTTTGTGGAGGCAATTGCTGCTGGTCAATGTCTCCGCGGAGGAATTGATTATAATTCATTTTAATGAACATCATCTTCTCCACATTTTCTGGATGTAACCTCGTACGCCGATTGCTGACAAGGTGAGCGGCGGCACTAAACACTCTTTCGGAGTACACACTTGTGGGAGGGCAACTTAGGTAGAATAAAGCCAGTTTGTGCAAGGGCCTCCAAATTGCCTCTTTTTCCTGCCAGTATAAGTACGGACTGTGTGACGTGCCTACTTGGATGCGGTCACTCATATAATCCTCCACCATTCTTTCAATGTTGAGAGAATCATATGCAGTGACAGTAGACGACATGTCCGTAATCGTTGTCAGGTCCTTCAGTCCGGACCAGATGTCAGCATCAGCAGTCGCTCCAGACTGCCCTGCATCACCGCCAGCGGGTGGGCTCGGAATTCTGAGCCTTTTCCTCACACCCCCAGTTGAGGAGGAGATGTTGACAGGTCGCGTTCCGCTTGACTTGACAATTTTCTCACCAGCAGGTCTTTCAACCCCAGCAGACTTGTGTCTGCCGGAAAGAGAGATCCAAGGTAGGCTTTAAATCTAGGATCGAGCACGGTGGCCAAAATGTAGTGCTCTGATTTCAACAGATTGACCACCCGTGAATCCTTGTTAAGCGAATTAAGGGCTCCATCCACAAGTCCCACATGCCTAGCGGAATCGCTCCGTGTTAGCTCCTCCTTCAATGTCTCCAGCTTCTTCTGCAAAAGCCTGATGAGGGGAATGACCTGACTCAGGCTGGCAGTGTCTGAACTGACTTCACGTGTGGCAAGTTCAAAGGGCATCAGAACCTTGCACAACGTTGAAATCATTCTCCACTGCGCTTGAGACAGGTGCATTCCACCTCCTATATCGTGCTCAATTGTATAGGCTTGAATGGCCTTTTGCTGCTCCTCCAACCTCTGAAGCATATAGAGGGTTGAATTCCACCTCGTTACCACTTCTTGCTTCAGATGATGGCAGGGCAGGTTCAGTAGTTTTTGGTGGTGCTCCAGTCTTCTGTACGTGGTGCCTGTACGCCGAAAGTGTCCCGCAATTCTTCTGGCCACCGACAGCATCTCTTGCACGCCCCTGTCGTTTTTTAAAAAATTCTGCACCACCAAATTCAAGGTATGTGCAAAACATGGGACGTGCTGGAATTTGCCCATATTTAATGCACACACAATATTGCTGGCGTTGTCCGATGCCACAAATCCACAGGAGAGTCCAATTGGGGTAAGCCATTCCGCGATGATCTTCCTCAGTTGCCGTAAGAGGTTTTCAGCTGTGTGCGTATTCTGGAAACCGGTGATACAAAGCGTAGCCTGCCTAGGAAAGAGTTGGCGTTTGCGAGATGCTGCTACTGGTGCCGCCGCTGCTGTTCTTGCGGCGTGAGTCCATACATCTACCCAGTGGGCTGTCACAGTCATATAGTCCTGACCCTGCCCTGCTCCACTTGTCCACATGTCCGTGGGTAAGTGGACATTGGGTACAACTGCATTTTTTAGGACACTGGTGAGTCTTTTTCTGACGTCCGTGTACATTCTCGGTATCGCCTGCCTAGAGAAGTGGAACCTAGATGGTATTTGGTAACGGGGGCACACTGCCTCAATAAATTGTCTAGTTCCCTGTGAACTAACGGCGGATACCGGACGCACGTCTAACACCAACATAGTTGTCAAGGCCTCAGTTATCCGCTTTGCAGCAGGATGACTGCTGTGATATTTCATCTTCCTCGCAAAGGACTGTTGAACAGTCAATTGCTTACTGGAAGTAGTACAAGTGGGCTTACGACTTCCCCTCTGGGATGACCATCGACTCCCAGCAGCAACAACAGCAGCGCCAGCAGCAGTAGGCGTTACACGCAAGGATGCATCGGAGGAATCCCAGGCAGGAGAGGAATCATCAGAATTGCCAGTGACATGGCCTGCAGGACTATTGGCATTCCTGGGGAAGGAGGAAATTGACACTGAGGGAGTTGGTGGGGTGGTTTGCGTGAGCTTGGTTACAAGAGGAAGGGATTTACTGGTCAGTGGACTGCTTCCGCTGTCGGCCAAAGTTTTTGAACTTGTCACTGACTTATTATGAATGCGCTGCAGGTGACGTATAAGGGAGGATGTTCCGAGGTGGTTAACGTCCTTACCCCTACTTATTACAGCTTGACAAAGGGAACACACGGCTTGACAAATGTTGTCCGCATTTCTGGTGAAATACTTCCACACCGAAGAGCTGATTTTTTTTGTATTTTCACCAGGCATGTCAACGGCCATATTCCTCCCACGGACAACAGGTGTCTCCCCGGGTGCCTGACTTAAACAAACCACCTCACCATCAGAATCCTCCTGGTCAATTTCCTCCCCAGCGCCAGCAACACCCATATCCTCCTCATCCTGGTGTACTTCAACACTGACATCTTCAATCTGACTATCAGGAACTGGACTGCGGGTGCTCCTTCCAGCACTTGCAGGGGGCGTGCAAATGGTGGAAGGCGCATGCTCTTCACGTCCAGTGTTGGGAAGGTCAGGCATCGCAACCGACACAATTGGACTCTCCTTGTGGATTTGGGATTTCGAAGAACGCACAGTTCTTTGCTGTGCTTTTTCCAGCTTGAGTCTTTTCATTTTTCTAGCGAGAGGCTGAGTGCTTCCATCCTCATGTGAAGCTGAACCACTAGCCATGAACATAGGCCAGGGCCTCAGCCATTCCTTGCCACTCCGTGTGGTAAATGGCATATTGGAAAGTTTACGCTTCTCCTCCGACAATTTTATTTTAGGTTTTGGAGTCCTTTTTTTACTGATATTTGGTGTTTTGGATTTGACATGCTCTGTACTATGACATTGGGCATCGGCCTTGGCAGACGACGTTGCTGGCATTTCATCGTCTCGGCCATGACTAGTGGCAGCAGCTTCAGCACGAGGTGGAAGTGGATCTTGATCTTTCCCTAATTTTGGAACCTCAACATTTTTGTTCTCCATATTTTAATAGGCACAACTAAAAGGCACCTCAGGTAAACAATGGAGATGGATGGATACTAGTATACAATTATGGATGGACTGCCGAGTGCCGACACAGAGGTAGCTACAGCCGTGGACTACCGTACTGTACTGTGTCTGCTGCTAATATAGACTGGATGATAATGAGATGTAGTATGTATAAAGAAGAAAAAAAAAACCACAGGTAGGTGGTATACAATTATGGATGGACTGCCGAGTGCCGACACAGAGGTAGCTACAGCCGTGGACTACCGTACTGTACTGTGTCTGCTGCTAATATAGACTGGATGATAATGAGATGTTGTATGTATAAAGAAGAAAGAAAAAAAAACCACGGGTAGGTGGTATACAATTATGGACGGACTACCGAGTGCCGACACAGAGGTAGCTACAGCCGTGGACTACCGTACTGTACTGTGTCTGCTGCTAATATAGACTGGTTGATAATGAGATGTAGTATGTATAAAGAAGAAAGAAAAAAAAACCACGGGTAGGTGGTATACAATTATGGATGGACTGCCGAGTGCCGACACAGAGGTAGCTACAGCCGTGGACTACCGTACTGTACTGTGTCTGCTGCTAATATAGACTGGATGATAATGAGATGTAGTATGTATAAAGAAGAAAAAAACAAACACGGGTAGGTGGTATACAATTATGGATGGACTGCCGAGTGCCGACACAGAGGTAGCTACAGCCGTGGACTACCGTACTGTACTGTGTCTGCTGCTAATATAGACTGGATGATAATGAGATGTAGTATGTATAAAGAAGAAAGAAAAAAAAAACCACGGGTAGGTGGTATACAATTATGGATGGACTGCCGAGTGCCGACACAGACGTAGCTACAGCCGTGGACTACCGTACTGTACTGTGTCTGCTGCTAATGTAGACTGGATGATAATGAGATGTAGTATGTATAAAGAAGAAAGAAAAAAAAACCACGGGTAGGTGGTATACAATTATGGATGGACTGCCGAGTGCCGACACAGAGGTAGCTACAGCCGTGGACTACCGTACTGTACTGTGTCTGCTGCTAATATAGACTGGATGATAATGAGATGTAGTATGTATAAAGAAGAAGAAAAAAAACACGGGTAGGTGGTATACAATTATGGATGGACTGCCGAGTGCCGACACAGAGGTAGCTACAGCCGTGGACTACCGTACTGTACTGTGTCTGCTGCTAATATAGACTGGATGATAATGAGATGTAGTATGTATAAAGAAGAAAGAAAAAAAAAACACGGGTAGGTGGTATACAATTATGGACGGACTGCCGAGTGCCGACACAGAGGTAGCTACAGCCGTGGACTACCGTACTGTACTGTGTCTGCTGCTAATATAGACTGGTTGATAATGAGATGTAGTATGTATAAAGAAGAAAGAAAAAAAAACCACGGGTAGGTGGTATACAATTATGGATGGACTGCCGAGTGCCGACACAGAGGTAGCTACAGCCGTGGACTACCGTACTGTACTGTGTCTGCTGCTAATATAGACTGGATGATAATGAGATGTAGTATGTATAAAGAAGGAAAAAAAAACCACGGGTAGGTGGTATACAATTATGGATGGACTGCCGAGTGCCGACACAGAGGTAGCTACAGCCGTGGACTACCGTACTGTACTGTGTCTGCTGCTAATATAGACTGGATGATAATGAGATGTAGTATGTATAAAGAAGAAAGAAAAAAAAACCACGGGTAGGTGGTATACAATTATGGATGGACTGCCGAGTGCCGACACAGAGGTAGCTACAGCCGTGAACTACCGTACTGTGTCTGCTGCGACTGGATGATAAATAATGATATAAAAAATATATATATATCACTACTGCAGCCGGACAGGTATATATTATATAATGACGGACCTGCTGGACACTGTCTGTCAGCAGAATGAGTTTTTTATAGAATAAAAAAACACCACACAAGTCACACGACGAGTGTTTAACTTTTTCAGGCAATCACAATATAGTATACTATACTGGTGGTCAGTGTGGTCAGGTCACTGGTCAGTCACACTGGCAGTGGCACTCCTGCAGCAAAAGTGTGCACTGTTTAATTTTAATAATATGTACTCCTGGCTCCTGCTATAACCTATAACTGCTCCCCAGTCTCCCCCACAATTAAGCTGTGTGAGCACAGTCAGATATTATACATAGATGATGCAGCACACTGGGCTGAGCACAGATATGGTATGTGACTGAGTCACTGTGTATCGTTTTTTTCAGGCAGAGAACGGATTATATTAAATAAAACTGCACTGGTGGTCACTGGTCAGTGGTCAGTCACTAGTAAACTCTGCACTCTCTAGTACTCCTAAGCTCCAGTAAATCAAGTGTCTCTGTCTCAATCTCACTCTCTCTCTTCTAATCTAAATGGAGAGGACGCCAGCCACGTCCTCTCCCTATCAATCTCAATGCACGTGTGAAAATGGCGGCGACGAGCGGCTCCTTATATAGAATCCGAGTCTCGCGATAGAATCCGAGCCTCGCGAGAATCCGACAGCGTCATGATGACGTTCGGGCGCGCTCGGGTTAACCGAGCAAGGCGGGAAGATCCGAGTCGCTCGGATCCGTGTAAAAAAAGCTGAAGTTCGGGCGGGTTCGGATTCCGAGGAACCGAACCCGCTCATCTCTAGTTTAAATGATACCAATGTTAGGTTATTATAACTTATGTTGAACTAATCTTGGTTTATAAGATATGTTACACTAATATTAAGCTACTAGGTGCTTCATCGCGCCCTACGGGCGCTCTTCACACCGTCGCAAGGGGCTACGCCCCCTTAACCCTTGCATGCCTTTCTGGGGTTCAATATTTGTATTATATGGAGTATTACCTGCATTCCTTTGTTAGTGGTTAAATATTGCACAATGAAAGGGCGTGCAATGGTGAAGGAGGTGCAGCCCCTTGCAACGGTTTGAACAGCACCTGCAGGGCACGATGTACAGAATGTAGCGGGTGCGAGGGGGACTGCGAATAGCGGAGGGTGTCTGTAGATGCTGCGGGTGGAGGGGGGGGCAGAAGCGGGGGGGCCTGGATGGGGAAGGGTCGGGAGGTGCTGCGGGTGGGGGAGGGGCAGAGGAGTGGGGCTGCAGATGGGGGAGGGGTCCAGAGGCACTGTAGGTGGGGGAGGGGCAGGGGTGCTACGGGTGGGAGAGGGGCAGGTGCGGGGATGTTGCAGATGGGTGAAGGGTTCCGTAGGTGCTGTGGGATGAGAAGGGGCAAGGGTGCCGGGGGCGGGGTAGGGGGTCCAGAGGCGTCATGGGTAGGGGAGGGGCAGGTACGGGTGGTGCGGCGGATGGGGAAGGGGGTCCGGAGGCGCTGCAGGTGGTGGAGGGGCAGGTGCGGGGGTGCCATGGGTGGGGGAAGGGTAAGTGAGGGGGGGACCGCGGATGGAGGAGGGTGTCTGCAGATGCTGCGGGTGGAGGGGGGCAGGTGTGGGGGGAGACATATATGGGGGGTGGATGGTGGAGGGGGTCTGGAGGTGCTGTGGGTGGTGGAGGGGCGGAGGAGTGGGAGCCGCGGGTGGTGGAGGGGGTCTGGAGGCACAGCGTGTGGGGGAGGGGTGGAGTGCCGCATGTGGTGGAGGGGAAGGTGCGGAGGTGTGGTGCATTGGGGAGGGGTCTGGAGGCGCTGCGGGTACTGTACCTGCCAAAAAGGTAGTTGGAGGGTATGCAGTAACAGGGCCAGGACAGGGGTGACAGGGTCAGAAAAGGGGTGACGGGGCCAGGACAGGGGTGACAGGGCCAGGGTAGGGGCGGCAGGACCAGGACAGGGGTGACAGGGCCAGTATAGGGTTGACAGGGCAAGCACAGTGGTGACAGGGCCAGGATAGGGGTAACAGGGCCAGCATAAGGGTGAAAGGGCCAGGATAAAGGTGACAGGGCAAGGCCAGGGGTGACAGGGACATGACAGAACACAGGGCGCAGGAGAGATTGGTATTAGGGACAAAACAGTGGTGACAGACAGATGTGTCTTACCGGAGTCACTGCTGCTGGCTGCTGCTGTTCCACTCCAACCTGTTGGGATCTGCTGCTGGTGGAGACTTGGCATGGCTGACTCTCTCAGGCTGGAGTCCTGCTTCCTCTGCCCGTCCGCATCCCTCCACCCCTCCTCAGTCACACACAGCGGACCTCACGCGGCTGCCGGGCACTGTGGTAAGGGGAGACTGGGAGTGACTGGTTAGCCCCCAGGAGACGCTGCGGCTGGAGGAAGGAGGGGGTCATAGTATGTACGCGGTGCAGACCTCGCGGCCTCTGGGCACTGTGGTAAGGGGAGACTGGGAGTGACTGGTTAGCTCCCAGGAGATGCTGTGGCTGGAGGGAGGAGGGGGTCGGAGCCTGCAAGCAGCTCGGACTTCTGCAGCGCTACCCGCTAGCTAAAGTGTGTGAAGGAGCTGGGCGCACCTCACTGCGGGCGGCAGCACTGCAGCTAGCGGTGGGGTTGCAGGGGCTGGAGATAACAGAGGCAGTACGGAACCTGCACAGCGGCAGGTGCCCCACAAAACTGCAGCTAAGAAGCGTGGAGTGTGCTAGAAAGTGACGCTCCTCCGCGCCAGAGAGACCCTGCTGAGTATGCTGATGTGTGGGGGTCAAGCACACAGTGAGCCGGTGCCCGTCTGTCTGTATGGCATACCCCTCACACACCCCCATACCTCTCAACTGTCCCGATTTTCGCGGGATAGTCCCATTTTTTGGGGTCTGTCCCGCTGTCCCACCCGCGGGTCGCAGTGTCCTGCGGTGGGGAGGGGGGGAGGGCAGTTGGAAAGCTCCTGTACTCGCTGTTCTGCTTAGCAGAGCAGCGATGAATAGACGCTGTGCGCATGCGCACAGCGTCTATTTAGTGGAGGCAGAGGGAGAGGGGGCATCAGGGGGTACGGATTAAGGGAGGGTTCCGGCAGCAGAGCCGGATTAAGGGGGGGCAGGGGGTACGTACCATGGGCCCCACAGTTTTAGGGGGCCCCCCGGCTGGAGTAGCTTTGTCCCAGCTCTGAAGCTCCCCCGTCCTGCCAGTAACAGCGGCAGCATTGTGCTACAGTCAGCACACGCTGCTGCGTGTTGGCAGGTCTGTGGTGTTGCAGGGAGGCAGCAGCCTCCCTGCTTTCTTCTGCCTGTGCGGGTGTGTAGGGGGAAGCGACCACCTCCTCTGGATTTAGCCCTAGCTGAGGGGCCAAAATTCCATTAAAAAACAAACAAATAAGGGGCGTGGCCACACAGGTCACGATTAGGCCACGCCCCCAGCCCCACAGCAGGCACAGCAATGAGATAGGGCTCCCCTGTCTCAAGTGCCCTGGGCCCCCCGGACTCATAATCTGCCCCTGGAGGCATGCCAGCAGCTCACAGAGCGCTGGGCATGCCCCCTCAGTGACAAAAATGGGGGCCCTGCCATGAAGCCACGCCCCCTTTTCATTGGTCACGCCCCTTTTTCGGCGAGCGTGTGTCCATCCTTCTGCCTGAAGAAAGCTGGGAGGTATGCACCCCTGTCTGCCTGAAGAAAGCTGGGAGGTATGCACCCCTGCCTGTGCCATACCCATACTATCGGCTTCTGCTCCTAGTCTCCTATAGATTTGCCCAGATCTGTGACTCATTTGACTAACTCCGCCCAGTGTTGTGACTCCGCCCAGCGTTAGCAAATGAGTCACAAAGTCACAGATCTGGGCTATTATATAGAAGATAATATATATATATATATAAGCTCTTCCCTCATGTGCTTATACTTTGTCTTACTTTAATAATCTTCAACTGTACCACATCCAGCAGTCTTCTGCCACCTGATACTTATTCCAGTGTCATCTGCTGATGTAACTATGTTTATTTACCCTGTACTTGTCCTATACTGTCATCAACTGTAAGTTGCTGTTTTCCTGTTTGATTATTTGTTTATGTACTCTGTAATTGGACGCTGCGGAACCCTTGTGGCGCCATATAAATAAAGGATAATAATAATAATAATAATAATAATAATGATACCAGTGTTAGGATATAAGATATAGGCCCTCATTCCGAGTTGATCGCTCGCAAGGCGATTTTAGCAGAGTTACACACGCTAAGCCGCCGCCTACTGGGAGTGAATCTTAGCTTCTTAAAATTGCGACCGATGTATTCGCAATATTGCGATTACAAACTACTTAGCAGTTTCTGAGTAGCTTCAGACTTACTCGGCATCTGCGATCAGTTCAGTGCTTGTCGTTCCTGGTTTGACGTCATAAACACACCCAGCGTTCGCCCAGACACTCCTCCGTTTCTCCGGCCACTCCTGCGTTTTTTCCGGAAACGGTAGCGTTTTTAACCACACGCCCCTGAAACGCCGTGTTTCCGCCCAGTAACACCCATTTCCTGTCAATCACATTACGATCGCCGGAGCGAAGAAAAAGCCGTGAGTAAAAATACTATCTTCATTGTTAAATTACTTGGCGCAGTCGCAGTGCGAATATTGCGCATGCGTACTAAGCGGAATTTCACTGCGATGCGATGAAATATACCGAGCGAACGACTCGGAATGAGGGCCATACAACATTGCCAGTGGTATGTTATAAGCTGTGTGATACCAGTGTTAGGGCGGAAGGTACTAGGCATTGCATCCGTGATACGGTCCGACACTTATCAGGTACATACCAGCCTTAATAATTAACACTGGTATTTACCTAGAAACGCAATTAGAATCGCAAAGGACAGCTCTCCTGAAAAGAGCCAGCTGAGTGTCACCTTGGTCTATTGATTAGCCGGAATGTCTGGCAATACAAGTTACATGCAAGAATGGTAAATACACCAGTGAGGACAGGTCAAAGAACTTCCTGTTTTGGGAAAGAAAAATATTCTGATACTGGGAATCATCCTGCCCCATCAGCTACGTGAAAGCAGTGTTATAAGCTATTTAAAACCCGAGTTAGGTAATAAGCTCTGTACAAATGTTACATATAGTCTAGGATAAAATCATAGATCTTTCAATGTAATAATATAGGAACATCATTTTAGAAACCTAACGTTGGGCCACTTTAGTCGGATCACCTCTGCGTGTATGGTAAGCTTTAAATAATTACATGTGGCTATACTGTAGGTGGTATTTGGAGACACTTCAATAAATGTTACATATTACAATTGCATTAGTGACACTAATCATTTATCTGTGTGACATTCTCATGACATTCCATGTATATATTATGCGTGAATTATGACTTGGCATTTGTGATTCCACTGCCAACGTAGGCTCGGTATTCAGGGAGGTTTCTACCTTCAGATGACTTTTATTTTATTTTTTGACTTGCACAAACCTGCAAGTTTAACTAAATATGCTTCTTTGTTCTTCTGTCTTCCTTCTGTGATTTTCACAGCAGACTTTATATACTGTATTCTAAGCAGAGTGGTATTGTTTCCTTGCTCCTGGATAAGACACAAAAGTGATCTTGGGCTGATTCAGAGGTGGGGGCGCAAAGCAGTAACATCAGCGGATTTTGTTGCAGCCATTACTGCGAGATTATGCACAAAGGTGCGCCATCAAGTGGACATAGGGCCTAATTCAGACCTGATCACTGGGCAGCGATTTTTGCAGCCCTGCGATCAGATAGTCCCTGCCTAAAGGGGGAGTGTATTTTAGCTGTGCAAGTGTGCGAACGCATGTGTAGCAGAGCTGCACAAACTGATTTTGTGCAGTCTCTGCGCAGCCCAGAACTTACTCATCCTGTCCCGAACCAGAATTGACGTCAGACACCCTCCCTTCAAACCAGTGGCGTAAGTTCATCCCCGTCGCCCGGAGGCAAGTTAGAGTTTGGTGCCCCCAACCCTCGAAAAAAGTGCCAGGACAGAAGTGTCAGGGACAGTACTGTGATGAAAGGGAAAGTCCAGTGGGGCCAGGACAGACTAAGACAGAGGGGACAAGCACAGGACAGAGGTGACAGGGCCAGGATGGAACAGAGGGCCAGGAAAGATGGATGACAGGACCAGAGGGGACAGGTAGAGTACAGGGATGACAGGGCCATGACAGAATAGAGGGGACAGGAGAGAAGGGTGTCAGGGACAGGACAGAGGTGACAGGGCCATGACAGAATAGAGGGGACAGGAGAGAGGGGTCTCAGGAACAGGACAGAGGTGACAGGGCCAATACAACGATGACAGGGACAGTAAAGTGGGAAAGAACAAAAATGACAGGACCAAGATAGAGACCCAAGATAGAGGTGACAGGGACAAGAGAGAGGTGACAGGACCAGGACATAGGTGACAGGGCCAGGACAGAGGGGAAGGGGACAGGACAGGACGGGGTGAAATGGGCAGAACCAGGACAGAGGTACCAGGACAGAACTGAAGGCCAGCAGCACAGAGGTGCCAGGGATAGGACAGGGGTGAGAGGGACAGGAGAGAGGGGAGACAGGGCCAGCACAGAGGTGGCAGGGATGGGAACAGGACAGGAGAGAGGGGAGACAGGGCCAGCACAGAGGTGACAGGGATGGGAACAGGACATGAGAGAGGGGAGACAGAGCCAGGCTTAGGCTTAGTTAAACGACCCTGTGAGTGGTGACAGCAGCAGGTGTTCTGTCTTCCCCCTCACATGTTCCCACTCTCCCAAAAGGGCTTGCACTTACATATGGTACAGTTTTCAGGAGTCCATGCACCTAACTGGAACAGCCTCGCTTTCCCGCACTGCGCACTCTCTCCTGGCGGCTGCTGCTATGTGTCCTGGCGGGCGGCGGCTCTGGGTCACGGAAGGATGTCACGTGACACCCGCGACCCAGGCCAGAGCACAGCAGCAGAGAGCACAGAGAGGAGGAGCGAGTGCCACTGATGCTGATAGGCGCTGCGCTCGCTCGTCGGCTCCTCTAGCAGCTCCTGCTGCACTACAGAAATGAATCAAGTGTGGACGGAACGGGGGACAACGGAGCAAGTGCCGTGCCCCCTTCAGGGCCAGGAGCCCGGCGGCAATGGACTCCGCTGTCTCCGGGAGTTCCGCCCCTGCTTCAAACGCTTGGACACGCCTGCGTTTTTCCATTCACACCCTGAAAACGGTCAGTTGCCACCCACAAATGCCCTCTTCCTGTCAGTCACCTTGCGATCGCCCGTGCAATCGCTTTTTTCGCACCATCCCGTTGCTATGCATTGATCCCCGTTGCTGCGGTCCGTTGTGCCTGCGCGTTGCGGTGCATACACATGCGCAGTTCAGACCTGATCGCAGGCTGTGAGCAAACGCAGCCTAGTGATCAAATCTGAATTACCCCCATTGAGCGCACCATTGGACTTCTGGGGAACCATATGGTTGCTTAGAGTATCCAACAGTATTTGGCTGTTGGTGTCAGAGGGACTGCGATGCATTCCCTGACACCAGCACACCCCCGACTTGAGCCACCCCCTATTCACTGCTCAGGAACACCAATCGGGACTGCGCGGATATCTATCCAGTTCCGATCTGCATCTGTTGGTGGTGACTATTGGAACATGGAAAATAACCAAGTTATCTATACTATACTGGAATGTTGAGACAGTGCAGCGTATTGAACCATAAGCAGTATCCAAAGAATACACTTTAAATGCATGAACTGACCATAGCGTAAACAGGGCTGCCATCAGAAATTGTGTGGTTGTACACACCTGGTGCAACTCTCAAGGTATCGTCAGTAGAAGCAAGGGGTGGGCCCCTCTCTCTGTAAGGGTCCGGGACACCAGTCCCCGCAGTCCTCCTAGGGCTAAATATGATTTTTAAAGCGGCATTCATTTACACGGGAGAAGTCCCGCACTTCCTGCTTCTTGCAGACTATCACATTAAGGGGAAGCAGTGGCGTCATGCGGGGGGTGCGGCCTGCTCCCGGGTGTCACCCGCCGAGGGGTGACACCAAAATGCCGGCTCCTGCACAGTGACAGGAGCCGAGTGCTGCACTGTTATATTATGTGCAGCACTCGGCTCCTGTCACTGTGTAGGAGCCAGCAATGCAGGGACAGTATTCCCCGGGAGTCAGCCCTCACCCCCCACACCCCCCAAGTGACAAAAAAAAAAAAGGGTGTCGGGAAGCAAAGCCCTGCCCCTTCCATCAAAGCCCCACCCCCTTTCAGTCCTTCAATGGTATACAACGGGTACCATCCATGAAGACCCGCACCTCTAATCAAGCCTCGCCCATTCCCGTGAAGCCACGACCCTTTTTCCCCCGCCACACCGGTTGTAAAGGAGGTGAGTGACGCCTCTGAGGGGAAGTAAGCCAGTGGAGAAGTTGTCCATGGCAACCAATCAGCACTGACATAACATTTATAATTTGCACACTATAAAAGTATACAGAGCAGCTGATTGGTTGCCATGGGCAACTTCTCCACTGGCTCACTTCTCCACTTTTATCCCTACTTAGTACATCTCCCCTGGTTTGAGTTTCTATACCTTCATAGGTCCCCATTAGTTTCTATCAATTGTTTTTTATTGAACGACCATTTATATACATTTTTATATCTTAATTTTTTATTTTTATTTTTTTATGTGAACCTGCAGTCACGCTCCTCGTGACTGATTACATTGTGATCTATGCTTTCACGTCGCTAGATTCCGTCGCTAGATACCACATACATATTGTTGTTAATTGGGTCATCATTTAGACTTTATTCATTGTATGTTTCCCCCTACACGCCTTGTTTATGCTCAGTGCAGCGCCTAGGGTTCCGTTTACCCAATCCATTTGTTGTTGCTATCTATAGTATGCAAAATCAGTGCAGATACACATACTCGCACAGTGCCAGATATCAGGGACGTGCGGTGAGCTAAATGGCTCAGGAGGCACTGGCTAGCTCCATAGCCAGATTTCCATGCAATATATAAGTCAAAGGGTACATCTGGGCATTATACACAAGTTCTGCAGTATAAATTCCTGGAAATTTGGGGAGTTTTGATCAGAGATGTGCTGAAAAGATAAGTAGGTGAGGCACTGCCTCACCTGCCATAGACTTATTACTCCAGAGTTTGGGCTATAAAAATTATTAGAATAACGCAAAGAAGATATTTCAAACAAATTATTAGTATTTCTCTAACGTTATAGTGGATGCTGGGCACTCCGTAAGGACCATGGGGAATAGACGGGCTCCGCAGGAGACATGGGCACTTTAAGAAAGAATTTAGATTCTGGTGTGCTCTGGCTCCTCCCTCTATGTCCCTCCTCCAGACCTCAGTTTGAATCTGTGCCCGGACGAGCTGGGTGCTGTTCAGTGAGCTCTCCTGAGCTTGCTGTAAGAAAGTATTTTGTTAGGTTTTTTATTTTCAGGGAGCTCTGCTGGCAACAGACTCCCTGCATCGTGGGACTGAGGGGAGAGAAGCAGCCCTACTCTCTGAAGCTAGGTCCTGCTTCTTAGGCTACTGGACACCATTAGCTCCAGAGGGATCGTACACAGGATCTCACCCTCGTCGCCCGATCCCAGAGTCGCGCCGCCGTCCCCCTCGCAGAGCCGGGAGACAGAAGCCGGGTGAGTATGAGAAGCAAGAAGACTTCGAAATCGGCGGCAGAAGACTCCATTCTTCAGATGAGGTAACGCACAGCACTGCAGCTGTGCGACATTGCTCCAAACACACCTCACATACTTCGGTCACTGTAAGGGTGCAGGGCGCAGGGGGGGGGGGGGGGCGCCCTGGGCAGCATATGGACCTCTTTTGGCAAAAGTACACATATATACAGTTGGGCACTGTATATATGTATGAGCCCCCGCCAAGTAAATGTATATTTAAGCGGGACAGAAGCCCGCCGTCGAGGGGGCGGGGCTTCTTCCTCAGCACTCACCAGCGCCATGTTTTTTCTCCACAGCTCCGCTGAGAGGAAGCTCCCCAGCCTCTCCCCTGCAGATACACGGTAGAAGATGGTAAAAAGAGAGGGGGGGCACATAATTACGCGAAAAAATCAATATAAACAGCAGCTACTGGGTTAACATTAAGTTACTGTGTTATTCCTGGGTTTATAGTGCTGGGGTGTGTGCTGGCATACTCTCTCTCTGTCTCTCCAAAGGGCCTTGTGGGGGAATTGTCTTCAGATGAGCATTCCCTGGGCGGGATGTACTAAGCGGAAAATGCGGTAAACTCCCTGTTTACCGCATTTACCTGATGTACTAACCCCCGGCCGGCAGGACAGCGCCGCGGCGGGGTACGCCAGCTTTAGCTGGCGTACGTTCATAGAAGCCTATGGGCTTCTCTCCGCGGCGCTGTGTGAGGGATCCGATCGAATCCCTCCCAGCATGCCCTGCGGCCACCCCCGTCACCCCGCGCATGCGCAGACTGACTTCTGGGGCCGAATCCCGGCAGTCAGGCTGCCGCTGCGCATCGCGGAGGACAGCTCTTATCGGAAGAGCTGTCCTCCGCAATGCTGATCACATATGTTAGTACATATGCGATCAGCATCGTGGCGCAGGGCGGCGATGGGCGGCGATGTACATTAGTACATCCCGCCCCCTGAGTGTGTGGTGTGTCGGTACGTGTGTGTCGACATGTCTGAGGTAAAAGGCTCCCCTAAGGAGGAGATGGAGCAAATGTGTGTGTGAGTGGTGTCTCCGTCGACAACGCCGACACCTGTTTGGATATGTGTAATTAAGTGCTAAGGTGAATTTATTGAACAAAAGATTAGAGAACAGACAGGGAATCTACCCATGTCTGTCCCTATGTCGCACAGACCTCAAAGTCTCTCAATGATCACTATCCAAAATAATAGACACTGATATCGACACGGAGTCTGACTCCAGTGTCGACTACGATAATGCAAAGTTACAGCCAAAATGGCAGGAAAGTATTCAATATATGATTATTGTAACAAAAGATGATTTGCATATCACTGATGACTCATCTGTCCCTGACACGAGGGTACACATGTTTAAGGGGAAGAAAGCTGAGGTAAATTTCCCTCCTCTCATGATGAAAAAGAGCGGGAATCTCCAGATAAGAGACTGCAGTTTCCCACAAAGATTTCTCAGGGAGTATCCTTTCCCTACTAGGGCCAGGATACGATGGGAATCTTCCCCTAGGGTGTCACATTTGCCCAAAAGGTAGCCCTGACTTAACAGCTATCCTCAGGGATCCTGCAAATAGCGTGCACATTTAGGGAAAACTACTCAGACCGGCGATTGTGTCGGCATGGGTTTATAGCGCTGTAGCAGCGTGGACAGGTACCTTATCAGCAGAGATTGAGACCCTAGTATGTATATGTATATATATATATATATATATGTATATATATATATATATATATATATTTCTCTAACGTCCTAAGTGGATGCTGGGGACTCCGTAAGGACCATGGGGGATAGCGGCTCCGCAGGAGACTGGGCACATCTAAAGAAAGCTTTAGGACTAACTGGTGTGCACTGGCTCCTCCCCCTATGACCCTCCTCCAAGCCTCAGTTAGATTTGTGTGCCCGACGAGAAGGGTGCACACTAGGGGCTCTCCTGAGCTTCTTAGTGAAAGTTTTAGTTTAGGTTTGTTATTTTCAGTGAGACCTGCTGGCAACAGGCTCACTGCATCGAGGGACTAAGGGGAGAAGAAGCGAACTCACCTGCGTGCAGAGTGGATTGGGCTTCTTGGCTACTGGACATTAGCTCCAGAGGGACGATCACAGGTTCAGCCTGGATGGGTCCCGGAGCCGCGCCGCCGGCCCCCTTACAGAGCCAGAAGAGCGAAGAGGTCCGGAAAAATCGGCGGCAGAAGACGTTCCTGTCTTCAATAAGGTAGCGCACAGCACTGCAGCTGTGCGCCATTGCTCTCAGCACACTTCATACTCCGGTCACTGAGGGTGCAGGGCGCTGGGGGGGGCGCCCTGAGACGCAATAAAACATGATAAAAATACCTTACATGGAAAAAAATGCATCACATATAGCTCCTGGGCTATATGGATGCATTTAACCCCTGCCAGAATATACAGAAAAACGGGTGATAAGGCCGCCGAAAAGGGGGCGGAGCCTATCTCCTCAGCACACTGGCGCCATTTTCCCTCACAGCTCAGTTGGAGGGAAGCTCCCTGGCTCTTCCCTGCAGTCACTACACTACAGAAAGGGTTAAAAAAAAAGAGAGGGAGGCACTAATTAGGCGCAGTATTAAAACATACAGCAGCTATAAGGGGAAAAACACTTATATAAGGTTATCCCTGTATATATATATAGCGCTCTGGTGTGTGCTGGCATACTCTCCCTCTGTCTCCCCAAAGGGCTAGTGGGGTCCTGTCCTCTATCAGAGCATTCCCTGTGTGTGTGCTGTGTGTCGGTACGTTTGTGTCGACATGTATGAGGAGAAAAATGATGTGGAGACGGAGCAGAGTGTCTGTAACAGTGATGTCACCACCTAGGGGGTCGACACCTGAGTGGATGTACTGTTGAAAATTACGTGACAGTGTCAGCTCTATATAAAAAACAGTGGTTGACATGAGACAGCCGGCTACTCAGCTTGTGCCTGTCCAGACGTCTCATAGGCCGTCAGGGGCTCTAAAGCGCCCGTTACCTCAGATGGCAGATACAGACGCCGACACGGATACTGACTCCTGTGTCGACGGTGAAGAGACAACCGTGATTTCCAGTAGGGCCACACGTTACATGATTGAGACAATGGAAAATGTTTTATACATTTCTGATAATACGAGTACCACCAAAAAGGGGTATTATGTTCGGTGAGGGAAAAACTACCTGTAGTTTTCCTGAATCTGAGAAATAAAATGAGGTGTGTGATGATGCGTGGGTTTCCCCCCGATAACAATTGATAATTTCTTAAAAAGTATTGGCTGTATACCCTTTCCCGCCAGAGGTTAGGGTGCGTTGGGAAACACCCCCTAGGGGGGATAAGGCGCTCACACGCTTGTAAGAACAAGGGCTCTACCCTCTCATGAGATGGCCGCCCTTAAGGATCCTGCTGATAGAAAGCAGGAGGGTATCCAAAAATGTATTCACACACATACTGGTGTTATACTGCGACCAGCAATCGCCTCAGCCTGGAGGTGCAGTGCTGGGTTGGCATGGTCGGATTCCCTGACTGGAAATATTGATATCCTAGATAAGGATAGTATATTATTGCCTATAGAGCATTTAAAAGATGCATTTCTATATATGCATGATGCACAGCGGAATATTTGCCGACTGGCATCAAGTATAAGTGCGTTGTCCAATTCTACCAGTAAAATGGTCAGGTGATGCGGATTCCAAACGGCATTTGGAAGTATTGCCTTTGAAAGGGGACATTTGGGGTCGGTCTTTTAGACCTGGTGGCCACGGCAACAACTGTGAAATCCACGTTTGTACCCCAGGTCGCCTCTCAAAATAAGACGCCGTATTATCAGGCGCAGTCCTTTGTTGGCAAGCGGACAAAAGGTTCCTCTTTTCTGCTCGTGACAGAGAGAGAGGAAAAAGGCTGAAGAGATTACCCAGTTCCCAGGAACAGAAATCTTTTCCCGCCTCTGCAAAAGCCCTCAGTATGACGCTAGGGCCTTACAAGCTCAGGCACGGTGGGGGCCCGTTCTCAATGAATTTCAGTGCGCAGTGGGCTCACTCGCAAGTAGACCCCTGGATCCTTCAGGTAATATCTCAAGGGTACATATTGAAATTCGAGACGTCTCCCCCTCGCCGTTTCCAAAAGTCGGCTTTACCGACGTCTCCCTCTGACAGGGAGGCAGTTTTGGAAGCCATTCACAAGCTGTATTCCCAGCAGGTGATAATCAAGGTACCCCTCCTGCAACAGGGAACGGGGTATTATTCCACACTATTGTGGTACCGAAGCCAGACGGCCCGGTGAGACCGATTCTAAATCTAAAATCTAAAATCTTTGAACACTTACATACAGAGGTTCAAATTCAAGATTGAGTCACTCAGAGCAGTGATTGCGAACCTGGAAGAAGGGGACTACATGATGTCTTGGGACATCAAGGATGCTTACCTTCATGTCAAAATTTACCCTTCTCACCAAGGGTACCTCAGGTTATGGTACAGAACTGTCACTATCAGTTCAGACGCTGCCGTAGGGATGGTCCACGGCACCCCGGGTCTTTACCAAGGTAATGGCCGAAATGATATCCCTTCGAAGGAAGGGAATTTTAGTTATCCCTTACTTGGACGATTCCCTGATAAGGGTAAGATCCAGGGAACAGTTGGAAGTCGGTGTAGCACTATCTCAGGTAGTGTTGCGGCAGCACGATTGGATTCTCAATATTCCAAAATCGCAGCTGGTTCCGACGACTTGTCTTCTGTTTCCTAGGGATGTTCCTGGACACAGTCCAGAAAAAAGGTGTTTCTCCCGGAAGAGAAAGCCAGGGAGTTATCCGAGCTAGTCAGGAACCTCCTAAAACCGAACCAAGTCTCAGTGCATCAATGCACAAGGGTTCTGGGCAAAAATGGTGGCTTCCTACGAAGCAATCCCATTCGTTAGATTCCACGCAAGAACTTTCCAGTGGAACCTACTGGATAAATGGTCCGGGTCGCATTTTCAGATGCATCAGCGGATAACCCTGTCACCAAGGACAAGGGTATCCATCATGTGGTGGTTGCAGAGTGCTCATCTTCTAGAGGGCCGCAGATTCGGCATTCAGGACTGGGTCCTGGTGACCACGGATGCCAGCCTGCGAGGCTGGGGAGCAGTCACACAGGGAAGGAATATCCAGGGCTTAGGGTCAAGCCTTGATACATCACTTCACATAAATATCCTGAAGCTAAGGGCCATTTACAATGCTCTAAGCTTAGCAAGACCTCTGCTTCAAGGTCAGCCGGTGTTGATTCAGTCGGACAACATCATGGCAGTCACCCACGTAAACAGACAGGGTGGCACAAGAAGCAGGAGGGCAATGGCAGAAGCTGCAGGGATTCTTCGCTGGGCGGAAAATCATGTGATAGCACTGTCAACAGTATTCATTCCGGGAGTGGACAACTGGGAAGCAGACTTCCTCAGCACGACCTCCACCCGGGAGAGTGGGGACTTCACCCAGAAGTCGTCCACATGATTAAAAAACTCGACAGGTATTGCGCCAGGTCAAGAGACCCTCAGGCAATAGTTGTAGACGCTCTGGTAACACCGTGGGTGTACCAGTCAGTGTATGTGTTCCCTCCTCTGCCTCTCATACCCAAGGTACTGAGATTGATAAGATGGAGAGGAGAAAGCACTATATTCGTGGCTCCGGATTGGCCAAGAAGGACTTGGTAACCGGAACTTCAAGAGATGCTCACGGAGGATCCGTGGCCTCTACCTCTAAGAAGGGACCTGCTCCAGCAAGGACCCTGTCTGTTCCAAGACTTACCGCGGCTGCGTTTGACGGCATGGCGGTTGAACGCCGGATCCTGAAGGAAAAAAAGGCTTTCCGGATGAAGTCATCCCTATCCTGATCAAAGCCAGGAAGGATGTAACCGCAAAAACATTATCACCGCAATTGGCGAAAATATGTTGCGTGATGCGAGGCCAGTAAGGCCCGACGGAGGAAATTCAACTGGGTCGATTCCTACATTTCCTGCAAACAGGAGTGTCTATGGGCCTGAAATTGGGGTCCATTAAGGTTCAAATTTGCGGCCCTGTCAATTTTCTTCCAAAAAGAACTAGCTTCAGTCCCTGAAGTTCAGACGTTTGTAAAAGGGGTACTGCATATACAGCCTCCTTTTGTGCCTCCAGTGGCACTTTGGGATCTCAATGTAGTTTTGGATTCCAAAAGTCACATTGGTTTGAACCACTTAAATCTGTGGAGTTAAAATATCTCACATGGAAAGTGGTCATGCTGTTGGCCCTGGCCTGGGCCAGGCGCGTGTGAGAATTGGCGGCTTTATCCTGAAAAAGCCCTTATCTGATTTTCCATTCGGACAGGGCGGAATTGAGGACTCGTCCTCAGTTTCTCCCCAAGGTGGTTTCAGCGTCTCACCTGAACCAACCTATTGGTGGTGCCTGCGGCTACTAGGGACTTGGAGGCCTCTAAGTTGCTAGACGTTGTCAGTGCCCTGAAAATATATGTTTCCAGGACGGCTGGAGTCAGGAAATCTGACTCGCTGTTTATCCTGTGTGCACCCAACAAGCTGGGTGCTCCTGCTTCTAAGCAGACTATTGCTCGTTGGATTTGTAGTACAATTCAGCTTGCACATTCTGTGGCAGGCCTGCCACAGCCAAAAATCTGTAAATGCCCACTCCACAAGGAAGGAGGGCTCATCTTGGGCGGCTGCCCGAGGGGTCTCGGCTTTACAACTTTGCCGAGCAGCTACTTTGTCAGGAGCAAACACGTTTGCAAAATTCTACAAAATTGATATCCTGGCTGAGGAGGACCGGGAGTTCTCTCATTTGGTGCTGCAGAGTCATCCGCACTCTCCCGCCCGTTTGGGAGCTTTGGTATAATCCCCATGGTCCTTACGGAGTCCCCAGCATCCACTTAGGACGTTAGAGAAAATAAGAATTTACTTACCGATAATTCTATTTCTCATAGTCCGTAGTGGATGCTGGGCACCCATCCCAAGTGCGGATTGTCTGCAATACTTGTACATAGTTATTGTTACAAAAATCGGGTTATTATTGTTGTGAGCCATCTTTCAGAGGCTCCTCTGTTATCATGCTGTTAACTGGGTTCAGATCACAGGTTATACGGTGTGATTGGTGTGGCTGGTATGAGTCTTACCCGGGATTCAAAATCCTTCCTTATTGTGTACGCTCGTCCGGGCACAGTATCCTAACTGAGGCTTGGAGGAGGGTCATAGGGGGAGGAGCCAGTGCACACCAGTTAGTCCTAAAGCTTTCTTTAGATGTGCCCAGTCTCCTGCGGAGCCGCTATCCCCCATGGTCCTTACGGAGTCCCCAGCATCCACTACGGACTATGAGAAATAGAATTATCGGTAAGTAAATTCTTATTTAAAGATGCTGTCTTAAGATATATATATATATATATATATATATAAAACATGCCCAAAGAGACATTAGTCTACTGGGTTCTAGAGTCAACGCTATGTCGATTTCTGCTTGACGTGTCCTGTAGAATATGCAATGGACAGGTGATGCCGACTTAAGAGGCATATGGAAGGCTGAGGATTGTGTGGAGAAGGGATCTCGGACCTGGTCTCCACAGCTATAGCTGGTAATTCTGATCTTTTGCCTTATATTCCTGCACAGCCTAGGAAAGCACGACATTATCAAATGCAGCCTTTCGATCACAAAGAAACAAGAAAGTCCGAGGTGCGTCCTTTCTTGCCAGAGGCAGGGGCAGAGGAAAGAAGCTGCACAACACAGCTAGTTCCCAGGAACAGAAGTCCTCCCCGGCCTCTACAAAATCCACCGCATGTCGCTGGGGCTCCACAGGCGGAGCTAGGCCCGGTGGGGGCACGTCTTCGTAATTTCAGCCACAAGTGGGTTCACTCCCTGTTGGATCCCTGGGCAATTGATATTGTGTCTCAGGGATACAAGCTGGACTTTGAGGAGATGCCCCCTCACCGACGGCCCTGCCAGCTTCCCCCCACGAGAGGGAAATAGTGTTAACTGCAATTCACAAATTGTATCTTCAACAGGTGGTGGTCAAGGTTCCCCTCCTTCAACAAGGAGGGGGTTATTATTCGACCATGTTGTAGTCCCGAAACCGGACGGTTCGGTTAGACCCATATTGAATTTAAAATCCCTGAACATATACCTGAAAAGGTTCAAGTTCAAGAGGGAATCGCTAAGAGCGGTCACCGCAAGCCTGAAAGGGGGAGATTTTATGGTGTTTATGGACATAAAGGATGCATACCTACATGTCCCCATTTATCCACCTCATCAGGCGTACCTCAGATTTGCGGTACAGGATTGTCATTACCAATTTCAGACGTTGCCATTTGGTCTCTCCACGGGCCCGAGAATCTTCACCAAGGTAATGGCGGAAACGATGGTGCTCCTGCGGAAGCAAGGTGTCACTATTATCCCGTACTTGGACGATCTACTCATAAAAGCGGGATCAAGAGAGCAGTTGCTGAACAGCGTATCACTTTCTCTGGAAGTGTAACGGCAACACGGCTGGATTCTAAATATTCCAAAGTCGCAGTTGGTTCCTACGGCTCATCTGCCTTTACTAGGCATGATTCTAGACACAGACCGGAAAAGGGTTTATCTCCCGATAGAGAGAGCTCAGGAGCTCATGACACTGGTCAGGAACCTATTAAAACCAAAACAGGTGTCAGTGCAACACTGCACTCGAGTCCTGGGAAGGATGGTGGCATCATACGAGGCCATTCCCTTCGTCAGGTTCCATGCGAGGACCTTTCAATGGGACTTACTGGACAAGTGGTCCGGATCACATCTTCAGATGCATCGGTTAATCACCCTATCCCCCAGGGCCAGGGTGTCTCTCCTGTGGTGGCTGCAGAGTGCTCACCTTCTCGAGGGCTGCAGATTCGGCATTCAGGACTGGGTCCTGGTGACCACGGATGCAAGCCTCCGAGGGTGGGGAGCAGTCACACAGGGAAGAAATTTCCAAGGTCTGTGGTCAAGTCAGGAGACTTGCCTTCAAATCAACATCCTGGAACTAAGGGCCGTATACAACGCCCTACATCAAGCGGAGACCCTGCTTCGCGACCAACCGGTTCTGATTCAGTCAGAAGCCACCAGAATTCTTCGCTGGGTGGAGAATCACGTAAGCGCACTGTCAGCAGTCTTCATCTCGGGAATGGACAACTGGGAAGCAGACTTCCTCAGCAGGCACGACCTCCACCCGGGAGAGTGGGGACTTCATCAAGAAGTCTTCACGCAGATTGCAAGTCGGTGGGAACTGCCACAGGTGGACATGATGGCATCCCGCCTCAACAAAAAGCTACAGAGGTATTGCGCCAGGTCATGAGACCCTCAGGCGATAGCTGTGGATGCACTGGTGACACCGTGGGTGTTCCAGTCGGTCTATGTCTTTTCTCCTCTTCCTCTCATACCCATAAGAAAAAGAGGAGTGAGAACAATACTTATTGTTCTGGATTGGCCAAGAAGGACTTGGTATCCAGATCTGCAAGAAATGCTCACAGAGGACCCGTGGCCTCTTCCTCTAAGACAGGACTTGTTGCAACAAGGGCCCTGTCTGTTCCAAGACTTACCGCGGCTGCGTTTGACGGCATGGCGGTTGAACGCCGGATCCTAGCGGAAAAAAGCATTCCAGATGAGGTCATTCCTACGCTGATAAAGGCTAGGAAGAACGTGACAGCTCAACATTATCACAGTATATGGCGAAAATATGTTGCTTGGTGTGAGGCCAGGAATGCCCCTACGGAGGAATTCCAGCTGGGCCGTTTCCTTCACTTCCTACAGTCAGGAGTGACTTTGGGCCTAAAATTGTGTTCCATTAAGGTCCAGATTTCGGCCCTATCCATTTTCTTTCAAAAAGAGCTGGCTTCTCTACCTGAAGTTCAGACGTTTGTGAAGGGAGTGCTGCGTATTTAGCCCCCTTTTGTGCCCCCGGTGGCACCTTGGGATCTTAACGTGGTGTTGAGTTTCCTGAAATCTCACTGGTTTGAACCACTCAAAACGGTGGAATTGAAATATCTCACGTGGAAGGTGGTCATGCTACTAGCATTGGCTTCGGCTAGGCGTGTGTCAGAATTAGCGGCTTTGTCACATAAAAGCCCCTATCTGGTTTTCCATGCGGATAGAGCAGAATTGCGGACCCGTCCACAATTTCTGCGAAAAGTGGTTTCATCCTTTCATATAAACCAACCTATTGTGGTGCCTGTGGCTACTACTGACTTGGAGGATTCCGAGTTACTTGATGTAATCAGGGCTTTGAAGGTTTATGTAGCCAGAACGGCTAGGGTCAGGAAAACAGAATCTTTGTTTATCCTGTATGCCAACAAGCTTGGTGCTCCTGCTTCAAAGCAAACTATTGCTCGCTGGATCTGTAATACGATTCAGCAGGCTCATTCTGCGGCTGGATTGCCACTGCCAAAATCAGTTAAGGCCCATTACACTAGGAAGGTGGGCTCTTCTTGGGCGGCTGCCCGATGGGTCTCGGCATTACAGCTGTGCCGAGCGGCTACTTGGTCAGGTGCAAACACTTTTGCAAAGTTCTACAAGTTTGATACCCTGGCTGAGGAGGACCTTGTGTTTGCTCATTCGGTGCTGCAGAGTCATCCGCACTCTCCCGCCCGTTTGGGAGCTTTGGTATAATCCCCATGGTCCTTACGGAGTCCCCAGCATCCACTATGACGTTAGAGAAAATAAGATTTTACTTACCGGTAAATCTATTTCTCGTAGTCCGTAGTGGATGCTGGGCGCCCGTCCCAAGTGCGGACTTCTTCGGCAATACTTGTATATAGTTATTGCTGCAATAAGGGCTATGTTATTGTTGCATCAGGGTTGAACTGATGCTCTGTTGTTGTCAGAGCCGGCCCTAACCAATATGATGCCCTAGGCAAGATTTTGGCTGGTGCCCCCTAGCACCGCCGCTAGTTCTGTAAGAGATGCCTGGCATGAATCAGCTGGCAGCTTTGCTAACGTCGGGCGTCTTTTGTTTATAAAAATGCATCTTATTTGCATTACTATGTGGCTAGGATACACAAGCAGCTTCTGCTGATTAAAATGATATGCAGCATGCCTATATACTGTGTGAGACTGCGGCTGTATCTGCATACGAAATGCGACATTACAGTGATTTCCAGGAATACACACAGAATATAGGCATGCTGCATATCATTTTAATCAGCAGAAGCTGCTGGTGCCCCTAAGCATACCAAATGCCCTAGGCAATTGCCTAGTTTGCCTATGCCTAAGGCCGGCTCTGGTTGTTGTTCATACTGTTGACTGGGTAAGTTTATCACAAGTTATACGGTGTGATTGGTGTGGCTGGTATGAGTCTTGCCCTGGATTTCCAAAATCCTTTCCTTGTACGGTCAGCTCTTCCGGGCACAGGTTCTCTAACTGAGGTCTGGAGGAGGGACATAGAGGAAGGAGCCAGAGCACACCAGAATCTAAATTCTTTCTTAAAGTGCCCATGTCTCCTGCGGAGCCCGTCTATTCCCCATGGTCCTTACGGAGTGCCCAGCATCCACTACGGACTACGAGAAATAGATTTACCGGTAAGTAAAATCTTATTTTTTCATATACTTTATTCAATCAAAATTCTGATTTAAACGTAAGTATGACAGGAAAGGCTCTGCCTCACCCCACCGCACGTCACTGCCAGATATGCCCCCAGTGCAGATACATATATCCCCACAGTGCCAGATATGCCCCCAGTGCAGATACACATGCCCCCACAGTCCCAGATATGCCCCCAGTGTTGATACACATGCCCCCACGGTGCCTCCCACAGTGCCAGATATGTCCCCAGTGCTGATACACGTGCCTCCCACAGTGCCAGATATGCCCCCACAGTGCCAGATATGCCCCCGGTGCTGATACACGTGCCTCCCACAGTGCCAGATATACCCCCACTGCTGATATACATGCCCCCACAGTGCCTCCCAGTGTCAGATATGCCCATAGTGCCTCCCCCCCCCCCCCCCCCGAAAAAATAGAAGTGCTGCTCACCTCTTTTCAGCTGCTGGTGTGAGGGGAGGAGAGCGCAGTGCGCGCCTCTCCTACCCCTCTGTCTCCAGGGGTGGTGTCTATCTTAAATTCGGTGCCGGCCCGTGAGGGTATCCGTTCAGATGGTCGACCATGTTATGGTCGCCAGTCATTAGGTCGACCACTATTGATCGACATTGACATGGTCGACATGGACACATGGTCGACACATGAAAAATGGTCGACACATGAAAGGTCAACACATGAAAAGGTCGACATGAGTTTTTTAACTTTTTTTTCTTTTGGGGAACTTTTCCATACTTTACGATCCACGTGGACTACGATTGGAACGGTAATCTGTGCCGAGCGAAGCGGTAGCGGAGCAAAGGCACCATGCCCGAAGCATGGCGAGCGAAGCGAGCCATGCGAGGGGACGCGGTGCACTAATTGGGGTTCCCAGTCACTTTACGCAAAAAACGACACCAAAAAAAGTAAAAAAACTCATGTCGACCTTTTCATATGTCGACCTTTCATGTGTCGACCATTTTCATGTGTCGACCATGTGTCCATGTCGACCATGTCAATGTCGACCAGTAGTGGTCGACCTAATGACTGTCGACCATAACATGGTCGACCATTCATAACGGAACCCCCGTGAGCCAATTAGAGCTTGCGGTCCGGCAGCCAATCAGGAGCCTTAGCTGCCGGTCCGCGAGCACTGATTGGCTCACGGGCCGGCGGCGAATTTAAGATAGACACCGCCGCTGTAGACGGTGGGGTAGGAGAGGCGCGCGCTACGCTCTCCTTCCCTCTCTTCCCCTCACAGCAGCAGCCGCTGGAGATCTCAGAGTGCGCCGGGCAGCGGTGGCCGGGAGCGGATCGAGCTGCTTGCTGGCCACCACTGCTGTAGAGATTGAGTCACTGTGACTCACTGTCTGCAGCAGCGCCCTCTACTGCCTTGCGCTCAACGTGGCTGCGTAGCCCGCGTATGCATCGGGCCGGCCCTGACTATCCTACCACAAAACTTAAAATACTGCAACGTTTTCCACATTTTTACATAAGAGATCTACAACAATGTACTTTGAGGAGTAAGGCCATGATTTTACATTTCCCCAGCAAGAAAGTGGTTCTGCTACCACGGACATATCTGACAAACTTCTAATGCTTGCCATTTTAGGGAAGGTGTTATTCCAATATGGCTGCATTTATGTAGCACAAGTACAAGTGGAAAATAAAAGATACCTAGGGATCTGTGTAATGCTTAGTCCACAGAAAGACGTAACCCTACAGCATTCGTTACCAAGCTTTCTTGAATCACGCTGTGCATTTTTCACGGCACCCCTAGATCAGAAGTTTCATACTGATAAATTCAGAAGTGAATGGTGCTTACCTGTCACCCTTAGGTCCAGTTATGTGGTGGTGGACAGGGTGGTGCTTCTACTTGGCACATACAGTAGTTTATGAGTGGCAGCCACCAGCACTGTAATGCCTATCGCACTAACCATAAATAATTAGATTTTATCCTGGGCCTATTATACCCATGGCACCACATACAAGTACCCTTCTGAACCACAGGGTACCACAGCATTGAGTTTGGGAACCATTGCTCTGAGCACGGAATGCTCTGAGCAAGGAATGTGATTGTTATTGAGGTCACGCTCATTGTTGACCTTAATCCAGTCTTTTTACTCTCTACTACCACACAAATGTATCTGCTCACATGGGCAATTATGATCGCTAGAGTGTTTGTACTGTCTTATGTCTAACTCAGGCCTATAACCTCCCAGACCTGGTCCGCAACCATACTGACAGAGTCTGAGGAACCAATCAGGAGAGGAGGCAATGCCCTGCTGTTCCAAAGAAGGAATGTGCAGCTGTATTATAGTTGTTTAATTGGTGGATAGTTCCTGGAATGTTGAGAGCTCTGATGGATTTAGGTACAGGGGAAGAGGAATTGGTTAAATCAGGGAGGCATGGCAACGTCCCCTCTCCCCCAAAAAAGTAAATAATGGGTGGGTGCTCAGTACAGGAGCGCTTCCGGCGTGTGCTGGGTTGGGAGAGAGGCTGCTGAGCAGAAGTCTCCTTTCTAAATCGTTTGGGACCGGGGCCTCCACCAGGACCCACCAACAAGCTTGGGTTCAATAAGTAGTACCCGCTAACCTCCCCCATCCTGGGCACCACTGGGTGCTTCTATAAGATCAGCTAGTTTTAAGGCACAATAGCAATAATGGTGTAATGGCAAGCATTGCTGTCTTCCAGTGCTGGAGCCTTGCGTGTTAGTCTTCTCATGGTGTAACTTTACGTCATTCCCATGCTCTCATTTTGCACATTTGTTTGGTTGTGGTAGGGAAATTAGATTGTCAGCTCCTTTGAGGCATGGACTGAGTAGAATGTTCTGATTGAACACTGCTGTGTAATTGTTGCCACTTTATACAGGATAATAATAAAAACTGAGCTATAGGTAGGTTTAATGGAGTACTGTTCTTTATAGTAGTGGGGTACCTGTACTGGAGTTCAGTTCTCCCTCACGTTAATGCCATGCAAGCTGAAATAATTTTGCGGGTGATCTGTCACACGTTCTAAAGAGGACAAGTGAAGGTGTTGCTCTTAGCAACCAAATGGATTCTAGCTGTCATTTATCTAATACATTCCATTAATTGGTAGCTAGAATCTGATTGGTTGCTATTGGCAATACGTTAACACTTTAGAAAATGTGATAAATCTTACATATAATTCCCAAGTTGTTAGCTGTACAGAATATGGAGGTTACATTAGTGCATCACACAAAAGGTCACACACATGTTTTTT
The DNA here is from genome assembly GCF_028390025.1 of Pseudophryne corroboree. Taxonomy (NCBI): domain Eukaryota; kingdom Metazoa; phylum Chordata; class Amphibia; order Anura; family Myobatrachidae; genus Pseudophryne; species Pseudophryne corroboree. The sequence goes on from NC_086451.1 coordinate 60,277,489, forward strand.
TATAGCTCTTCTACCTTCAATGAACACTTATTAGTGCCTGCACAATGATGCAATCAGTGGCAGGGCTGGTACAGTTTGTGCTGCCACACAGCTCATGGCTGCACCTGGTGGCTGCCTTTTGGTCAGGAGTGACCGTGACCTGTGCAGCACTCTGTCATGCCTAGTATGTCACAACGGGCTGATGATGAGGATCCGAAAACTGGGCGTTCGTTGAGGGAGTGGTCGCAACAGCAGGAAGAAACTGAGGAGGTCAGATGTAATTACTTCTCAAACTGAGATTCAAGGAGGAGCCAGTGGAAGAATTAGCGAGTGGATTGTGAAAGGTGAACGGAACAGTCTGTCTCCGGGGAATAAAGACTCAGAGACTGAGGAATGCTATTGCAGAGTTGACGTGATTGAAGGATACTGAAGAATGCTGCTAGAGAATGAATACTGAAGAGTCTTGGCTGAAGGACACTGAAGATTACTGCTAGGAATGTATACTGAGAAGCCTTGGATGAAGAACACTGAAGAATGCTACTAGGAATGTATACTGAAGAGACGTGGCAGAAGATCACTGAAGAATACTGTTGAAGAATGATTGCTGAAGAGTCGTGGCTGAAGAACACTGAAGAAAACTGTTGAAGAATGATTACTGAAGAGTCGTGTCTGAAGAACACTGAAGAATACTGTTGAGGAATGAATACTGAAGGGTTGGGGCTGAAGAGCATTGCGAATGACCAGGAAGCCCCTTTACGGATGAGGCACCTGTGGACGCTGCCCGGCGGGCGGACAAGTGCGGATCGCGGAGCTGAGGGTCCACTGGCACGGTTCTCCAGAACACTGCGGGAAACTGGGTGAGCGGAGCAAGAAGACTGAGAGAGCACGAAGAAATAGCCACAGGAAATTCCTGAGGGAGCTCTGGCAGTAACCTAAAGCACTTGCAACAGACTGAGCTGCCCCCTTTTGAAAGAGGAAGCTGCCAGGGATTGGCTGAGCATTTTACAGAGTCCCAGCCATTGGCCACAGAGAATTGGTCTCCAACATGGCGGCCCCCAGTGCTGCAGACATACAAGGGCGGCCTATTACTCCGCCTGACTCCTGTCTCCCCAGCTCCGGAAGCCGCACCAGTCACCGCCGCCAGGCCCCTAATGCAACCCACCGCGGCCACGCAGCACCGCCAGCCGCAGGACATGCAGGCCCCAGACCCTGGCTCCGGAGGTAAGCCTCCGGCTCCTGACATAGTAGACAGATTGAAGCACACTAATTGATGGATGGTGATGGACATTCACCAATGAGAGTGTTGGGAGGTCCACACATGATTAGTTAATGGTTTCAACAATCCACCAACCAAAGTACTTGGAGCTGTCTAGTATGTGTGAGCAGCAGAGGCAATCCATCACTGACAGGCAGTCATCTATGGTGAAGCACCATCTGATCTCCGCCATTTAAGGCAAACCATCAATGGCTGTTAACCATCGATAGTTGATGGCCATTTCTAGGTAATCTTCCTTTTTATCTCACCAAGACACAGGGTGGGATTCTAGGAGGAGTAATTATTATGGCGTCACTATCAAAGATCTGTGATCTGCATTTTGTTACCGCCAAAGATTAGTGGTAGCATGACTTATAAATTTGGGGGTAGGTCTCCATTATAAAGCTACTATAAATCTGGTCATTTCATAAAATATGAAGACATCTTTGTTATATCCATTAACAAGACATATTTGTCTCACTGAGAAGCATAGTAGCTGGCTGTATATAACTTAAGCCACAGCCGGTTTCCTAACACCCCTGATAAAAGCAGGATTGCCCATTGTGCACCCACCTGATCTTACAAGTTGTCACTATGTTGTTCAATAATCCAACTACATTTTCTTACAACATAGCTCCCAACATAATCAAATAGAAAATCTACACAAATTGGGATATTCAGAACACACCTCCACCCACTTAGTTCATGTTCTTTAAAACAAGATTAATTTGTGTAACACAATTCTCTGCTGGAATCTTTTCAATTAACATGGGGTCTTGGTTGAAAACATCCACCATCCAAAGTTCTCAAATGCGGTCCTCAGGGCACCCCAACTGTCCAGGGTTTAGCTATATCCATGGCTCAGCACAGATGCTTAAATCAAATGGACTGAGGTGCTAATTAAATCACCTTTGACCAAGCATGGATATACTTAAAACCTGGACCATTGGGGTGCCTTGAGGACCGTGTTTGAGAACCTCTGTCATAGGGTATCCAGATGCTAGATAGACAGTGTCTAGGTAGACAGTCAATAAGTCGACACCATATGGTGGACATGCATTAGTTTGACAGGTACAAATGGTCGACAGATGAAAGGTTGACAGTGCTTAAGTTCGACAGGTACAAAAAGTAAACAGGTCCAAAAAGTCGACATTTTTATTTTTATTTTTTTGCCTATATTCCCAAAATTTTCTTCATTTACTATCCTCGTGGACTATGATTGGGAATAGTAACCCATGACGAGTGCAGCGAGTCACCTTGCCCGAATCGTGGTGAGCAAAGAGCCCACGAGGGCATATGTTTTTACTGATGGTGGTCACATATTGCCAAACATACAAGATTTGAGCCAAAAAAATGAAAAAAGTTGTGTCGACCATTCGTGTGTTGACCATTGTCACGTTAACCTTTTGTACCTGTAGACCTTAACCCCCGTTGACCTTTTGTACCTGTTGACCTAATGCATGTCGACCATTTGAGATCGACCTTTTGACTGTCGACCTAAATACTGTAGATCTTCTATGCCACAATCATCCATAGTTTAAGTTCATTCTAGAATAAAGGTAAGTACCAACATAAATAACATAAACCCAAACACTGTATTTTCTCTATCATTGATCAGCTATGTAATTTCATTTCACATTTACATGTATATTATTTCCCGTTCCCTACTTCCAGAAAGTCCAAGGCGTCAGTCCCCTTAAATCGTGCATTCTAGGTTATGAAAAAGAACATTGTGTATAAATGGCCGCTGTTTCGCTCTGCCAGCAAGGGCGGACTTGCAGAAATATTTACTGTATGCAGTGCAATTTAGTCTAAATAGAGCAAATAATTGACAATGTGTCCAGCAGTACGCAGTGTCTATTTATAATTCTGTTTACCAGTAAGTAAATTGTTTAACTAACAAGACGTTTGTGCAAAGAACATTTTGAAAATTACCCAAGAACAACTAAAAGCATCAATTTGGAAACATAGTGGAACAGTACGGAAGCCATATGTACAACTAGCTGCAATGAGTGGCATTGCCTGGCTTTTTATTTCTGTCTGACTCCGCACCCCCTGCCTTGCTCTCCATCTCACTGTTTCTCTTCTCCCACCGACACTCCTCTTTCTCTCTCCTCTCGCCCCCTTTTTCTCTCACTTGCCCAACCCAACACTTTCTTCTTGCCACATCTCCTCCCTCGTCCACTTTCACTGCCCCCTTACCCTTTCCTGTGCATTCCTTCTACATTCCAACATGATGACATCATTTTTATCAGCAGTTGATTTTATTACATAGATAGGGTGCTCAGGGTTTAGCTAGGACTTGTGATACGGGGCTCCTGAAAAACTAGTGGCAGAAGATTGAGGTGGCAACATGTTTAAAGTGGATGTATACTCCATCACATAGTAAAAACTCTTACCCTCCCCCCCCCCCAATATACTCCTTAATATTAGAGATGAGCGGATTCGGTTTTACTCGGTTTTACTCGGTTCTCAAAACCGAATCTTATTGGCTATCCAAAACACTTGACATCCGTGAGCCAATAAGATGTCGTTTTGAGAACCGAGTAAAACCGAGTAAAACCGAATCCGCTCATCTCTACTTAATATGTAAGTGAAATGATGGCAAGCATGAAGTTCTTCCAATATCAGGTAGCATGGGGGCAAATTCATGCCTAACTGTAGCAACCCTTATCTGCACGATGGGAGTTAAGACATACCTTCCGACTGTCCCGTTTTTCGCGGGACAGTCCCGTTTTTTTGGGGTCTGTCCCGCTGTCCCTCAGTGTGTCTGTGTGTGTGTGTGGCGGGGGAGGGGCAGTTAAGAGGTTCCCTATCACTCGCTGCTCTACCTAGTTCAGAGTAGAGCAGCGCTGAATAGACGCTGTTCCAGTGAGCCAGAGGGACTGGGGACATGGCCAGCAGCTGACAGAGCGCTGGTCATGCTTCCACTGTGACAAAATTGGGAGGCATGGTGAAGCCATGCCCCCTTTCCAACAGGCCACACCCCCTTTTCAGCGTGCCCCTCCTGCAAACCTCTAGATGTTGAAACTAAATAAGTTCAGTTAGGGAGACTGCCTGGTCTGCAAATGTCACAAACTATCAGGGACGTGCAGTCAGGGGACTGGGGAGGCAGGAGAGGCAGTGCCTCCCCTGTGATTAATTATTAAAATAATAAAAAGAAGATACTTATGACACATTCTGTGTCATAGTATCTTCTTTATTTAATTCAAATAATTTTCCTGGTTTAAATTAGTTTGGGAGGCACTGATAGCAGTGCCTCCGTGGATAATGGGAACGGGGACAGAGCGGGGGGCGGGGCCAAGCACTGGGCTGTAAAAGCCCATTAAAAAAGATGAGGAAAGCGGCACTTAAGGACACCGCCCCCATGTCAGAGAGGCACCTGTGATTGGACAGCGGATCCAGGGCTGGATCCGCTTGTCCAATCACCTACACGCGGCGGGTCCCAGCTGTGATTGGCGTTGGAGGTAGTCGGGAGCAGCGGCGGGCCTGCAGTGTGTGCGGCTCTCCCCCCGTCCTCCTCCACCGGCTCCCGCTCACCTCACAGCCAGCAGCGGTGGCCCTGCGGAGCGTGCAGCTCTCCCCCCATCCTCCCTCGCCGTCTCCGTCCTCCCGCTCACCTGACAGACAGCAGCGGTGGGCCTGCAGTACATGCGGCTCTCCCCCGTCCTCCTCCGCCGGCTCCAGCAGCAGCAGGTTAGTTTGTGTGACTCTCTCTCTCTCTCTCCTTTCCCCTTCCTGTGGATCTGTAAGTATAATGTTCATTTTTACAGGTGCCCCTACCCCTATTGGATTCTACATGGACAAGTGGTCGTGATCGGCGTGGGATGTAGGTAAATAATCTCTCTCATTTTTACAGGTACCCCTATTGAATTCTACATGGACAAGTGGACGTGAATAGCGTGGGATGTAGGTAAGTATGTATGTATGTGTTTTAATAAATTTTTACTTTCACGGTGTGTGAGTTGTGTTTTTATTTGGGTATTTTTTTGTTGTAGAACTACAGGTACCAGCGAGCCCGTTATTTCCCCGCATGCTGGTACTTGAGGCTCTCCAAGTGCCAGCAAGCGGGGGAGGTTTGCTGGGCCTTGTAGTTCCACAACAAAAAACAATATCCTTTTTTTACACACATGGCTATCAGCCCGGCACCCACCGCCCAGGGGTTCTGTGGACAGCCTCGGGCTTCACCCCTCGCCCTTGGGTGCTTGGAGGGGGGGGTCCCTTGATTTAAGGGGTCCCCACTCATCAAGGAAACCCCGGCCAGAGGTGACTAGTTTGGGGGGGGTAATGCCATGGCCGCAGGGACCTACATAAAAGTGTCCCCCGGCTGTGGCATTATCTCTCTGGCTAGTGGAGCCCAGTGCTGGTTTTAAAAATACGGGGGCCCCCTACATCTTTTGTCCCCCATATTTTTGGAACCAGGACCAAACTAAGAGCCCGGTGCTGGTTGTCTAAATACGAGGAACCCCTGTCCAATTTTTTCCCCAGTATTTAAACAACCAGGACCGCCTCAAAGAGGGGGGGAACCTCACGCAATTGTTTTTTTAACCCATTCAGACCCTTCTCCATTAAGTTGATGGAAGCCCTGGCAACAAAATTGCATTCATGTCCTCCTCCCTCTCCCTTCCCAGTCCCAAACACTAATTATTATTATTTTACTATAAAAAGGTACAATATATCACAAGTATGATGAGCAGGCAGGCATAAGGCATTGGCAGCATCGGACTGAGATGCAAATTAGTGGCGGAGGGCTGGGTCAGTTGATGGTAGGCGAGTTTGTAAGCCATTGGCGGTGGCAGCGGGCATCGGCTCAGAGGCAGTAGCGGGCATTGGCTAGGGGTCATCGGCAGGATTCATCGGACATTATGGTTGTAGTGCCTCACCAGCCACTGACCTCACCGCACGCCACTGCAAACTATGTGGCTCCAGCACCCCAGAGCAATCACTGTGTTAGTGTTACCACCTTAACAGCGACAGAAACGGTGATGTAGCGGCTGAAAAATAACTGATGACCGTTCCTCAGCTTATCTGCTCCTGGGACCAGGACAATGTGCAGCTTGGGAAATGATGATTACAGCTACATTACCTTCCCCTTTAGCAGTTACAAGTTTTTCCAGTACACTATATAACATCCTGAGACTTGGGCATAATTAAAATGAGTAGGGTTGTGTGATTTGTCCTTTACCAGCAACTTCTACTCTGGGTGCAATACGTTGCCCTGTTCTTCTAGCCCGCGTTCTGCAATGTGATTTCCTTTATTCTTTTCTATCATATAGTAAGTCCTGTGATGGATCTTTATATACTGCTGTTGCGCTATTTGTTGCATGGTGATTGAGGCTGCCCTGCGAATTCATGTGCCCCTTTACATAACTCCCAACTGTCCCGCTTTTCGCGGGACTGTCCCGCTGTCCCACCTGCGGGACGCAGTGTCCCGCGGTGGGGGGGGGGGGCAGTTGGGAGGCTTCTGTCACTGCTGCTCTGCATGCGCACAGCATCTATTCACGAGTGACAGAGGGAGAGAGGGCATGCCAGCAGCTCAGAGTGCTGGGCATGCCCTCTTCAGTGACTGAAAAGTGGCGTGGCTTACAATCGCGGCATCGCCCTGCAGCCACGTTCCCTTTCCTGAAGCTACGCCCCTTTTCCGGGAGCACGTGCGGCTTCGCCGCGCGTGTGTCCCTCTTTGGAGAACAGAAAAGTTGGGAGGTATGCCCTTTATACTATTAGTGTACTGTAAATAAGGGGGACATTTACTAAGCAGTGATAAGAGCGGAGAAGTGAGCCAGTGGAGAAGTTTCCCCATCAACCATTCAGGAGCTCTGTATAATTTTATAGTATGCAAATTATAGATGTTACTTCAGTGCTGATTGGTTACCATGGCCAACTTCTCCACTGGCTCACTTCTCCACTCTTATCACTGCTTAGTAAATGTCCCCCTAAGTAATATTCCACAGCCCTTTAACTCTCTGCAGTGTCAACTACCTTTACTTACTACGTCCTAGCACCACATTGTCATGCAATATTTAGTTCCTTCCTACATAGAAGGGCTGAGGAGGGGTAAATAAATAATACACAACTATATAGAAAAATTTCAGCCCGCAGGAACGACTTCAGCGGTGGTCCCGTCGCCGTGCCAAAAACTGTCAAATATTCCAGCAATTTAATTATTTCCCCTTCTCTAGAATGATGAGGCGCTGAGGAGTGAAATGCTATTTTCTGGACATTGTTCAGCAATAGGAGGGGATTTATTTGCATTCCCACATTATGCAGAAAAGCTCCAGAAAGCTGCTGGCTTGAGCCCACTCCCTCAGTCACAATGAGAGCAAGCTTAGGTTTTCTAGGTCAGAAGCAAAGCCTTTTCTCTGCTCCCATTGTTTCCTAAGCTGCAGGCAGCTGCAATGTGATTGTATGGGCTGCAGGCTCCTCGATGACAGACCGGGTCCTGCTTACAAAGAAAATACAGCTACGGGGGAAGCTGGGCAGCTAGAGCAGCAGCGTCTGTCTTCCGAATCTCGGCAGCTTTTCTCCACAGAGTTATTCATACTGTACAATTGTACTTTCTCTACTAAACTGAGCAAAGGAAAAAATAAAACGTTTGCGTAACGGTGATATAATGCATTTTTATTTAGTATTTTGCCATATTTTATTTAAATATTAATGTTACAAAGACTTAGTTCTGTTCACTATTTGGTGATAGCCAGTGTTCAGATTTATTACTGCTGTCTTCTTTTAGCCAAAACAGATATGTTCCTGACTTATACCAGAATGCAGCCACCATATAAATGCACACGGCGCTCAAAATACCCGCGTCGGAATCCCAACACGCAGGCAAAATCTCGGCGCTGGAACTCTGTCATCACTTGGAATACAAACGATACCCCGAATGTAAGTATGCCAGGGTCTGCTACATTTAAGCCGCAGGGGTGTTAGGTTTAGGCTGCGGGGCGGGAGGGGGGGGGTTAGGTTGCAGGAAAGATGTGGTTAGGGTTAGGCTGCGAGGAGGTTAGAGTTAGGCTTCCCCCATGAGGGTTAGGGTCAGGGAGAGAGAGAGAGAGAGAGAGAGAGAGAGAGAGAGGGGGACAGTATCGGAGAGTGTCATAGAGAGAGACAGTGTCAGGGAGAGAGAAGGGGACACAGTATCGAACAGAGTGTCAGAGAGAGAGAGAGAGAGAGTGTCAGGGAGAGAGAGGGGGCAGTATGGAGAGAGAGAGACTGTCAGGGAGAGAGAGAGAGAGAGAGAGAGAGAGAGAGAGAGAGAGAGGGAGAGTGTGACAGTGTCAACGAAAGAGAGAGGGACAGTATCAGAGAGTGTGTCAGGGAGAGAGAGAAAGAGAGGAGCAAGGGAGAGAGTATCGGGGAAGGGGGGGGGGGACAAGCAGGAGATGTATGATGTATGTCCCTGTCCCTCCTGAATACAGCAGAGGTCCCCGATGGTAGTTTCCACTTCACAGGATTAGGCCCCACCCCTTATAAGTCTGCAAATCGCGGCATCGGCAGCTGGGATTTGGAGCTGGCCAGGAAGGGCCCCTGCACACCCCCTGTACATCCTCCGCATAAGCTGCAGCCTGCGAGGGAGGGGGGTGCTATCGGCTGCAGCGGCCGTTCTCACAGTGGGCGGGGGTAAGGGGGGAGCAGCGGGCCTTGGGGGCAGCTGATGTCTGGGTGCAAGGGGAGCAGTGGGCTCTGGAAGCAGCTCGAGACCCTTAGCAACTGCACCCTCGGTAGTTACGCCACTGAGCACAGGTAAATGCACATAAGCAGAATAGTGTGACAAGGATCACACACGGGGACTCAGATGAACACTTTCGGTGTTTATTTTGCACAGCAGGTCACCACATAGCAAGTTAATTCCATACAGTCGGTATTACAGGCAGTAGCATACAGGTACTCACAGCATAGCAGACTCTTGATAGGCTCCAGTGGTCCCTAGTCTAACCCACACAACCCGGCCTGTTACTTGGGTAGCTATTCCACCGTCAAGAGCAAGGTGACTCTGTCCTGGAAACCCTAATATCAGGAAATCCCAGGTGCTGCTGATCAAACACCTGGGAGTCTGCTACTGCTTCTAAATCCTGGTCTGGATCCTCCACATTACTTTCACATGGAAAACTGCTGTCTCTGCCACAATAGTTTCTTCCCCATAGTGTTCTGTTTCCATGATGTCAGTTGATGTTGTTTCTATAAAAGCACCATCAAATGACTATGAAAAAAATAGCTTCTAATCTGCAGTGGTTTCAATAGAAACTGCCCCTAAACAGAAACCCAAAACCACTGCTTAGTAAATAATATCAATTAGACGTAGAAACTGCCGTCAAAACCAAAACTGTTGTAAATTTAAACCTTATCATCTGTTGCCTCCTGGTGAAGGTAATTTCACAGGACCACATACAGCATGTAAGCTCTGCTATTTTTAGGTCTTGTGGTCTTGTGGCATTAGCATTTATGTACCAATTACCAGTGTTACCGGCAGCTCTGCAGGCCCCGGTACAAGAAAAGGCGCGTGGCCTATTTGGGGAGATGTGGCTCGGCCCCCTCCTTACTAACATGTTAAAAATATACTATGTGTGAGCCTGTGATGCGCGCGCACGTGTCACACAGGGGGGGGGGGGTTCGAGGGCTGATCAGAGTGGCAAATCAGGGGTAGGGGGTGTGCGAGTGTGATCGCTCGCTCTTTCAGCCGCTGCATATCTCGCAGTGAGAGAGGACTGACTGCTACTGCAGCAGCCTTTCTCCCTAGCCCAGCACACAGCACCAACAGGCTGCTGCAGCAGCAGTCTCTTCTCTCTCCCTGCCCTAAGTGCAGGTGCAGGTTATGGGAGCGCAGGAGAAGACACAGCCCCGCTTGGCTGAGCTCCTCCAATAGGCCCTGGTAAAGCGTACTTACTCCCCCCCTCCCATTGGCAGTCTGCAAATTACACCTTAAATATGCTGGACAAGCTGATATTATGATAGTCTGAGCAGGGCCGTCTCAACAGCAGTATAGGCCCCTGGCACAGCAATGCACTGGGGCCCCTACCCATCCTCCAGCAGTAGAGTTGGGGGGTGCTATCATTGGCAGCTTTGATATACCACTGGTGGTAGGGGGTGTTCTATCTTCCGCTCAGCTTGTATGACCTGGAGCAGTCATTTCTGCTAATTACTCCTTTACTGCACAGATGGTGAGAGATGGGGCGGGAGGGAGAACACTAAACTGTAGAAGGGGCATTGGGCCGAATGAAGGGGCCCCAGTACATGACTTCCAGGGTGGTAGGGGGTGTTTAATACGCAGGGGAGGGTTGGATAGTGGAGTGGGCTTAATATTCAGCATTTTCTGGTGGGAGGGCAGCTTCCCTGACTGCAGATATCTCAAGTTCCTGGAAATAGATTGCTTAGCTTTGAATGGGATAAAAAAAAAAATAGTACCACTTTTCAGGAGGGACTGGGGACTTGGGGATCAGAGTTCAGGAGCCAGAGCAATCCACCAGCGAAAATATAAAACTGCATACCAGGCGTGTGGAGCTGGAGCAGGGACCAGCTGCTGGAAGGCTGATATGTCTGGTTCTGGGCATAGTAGATACAAGCTGCCAGTATCCACAAAAAGGGAAGAGTCCCAGCTTTTGGAGTATACCCTCAGAAAAACTCTAAGGGTGTGTACACACGGTGAGATTTTTTCTTAAGATTTTGACTATATAGTCAAAATCGTAAGAAAAGTTAGTGCAGATCGCAAGGTGAAAGTCACCTTGCGATCCCGATGCGCGGTCCCGCCAGGTCGGCATCGCAAGAAAAGATAGGCTGTGCAGGCAAGTCAATCCTTGCTAGATCGGTGTCCTATCTAGTTCATCTCACATGTCAATGACATCTCACATAAGCCAAAATCTCACATAAGCCAAAATCGTAAGCACACATAGTACAGATCTCAAGAAAAGTTAGTCAAAATCTGTCCTATCTGGGCTCCGGGGAGTACAAGGGAAATCGCAAGTAAAAATAGGACATAGCAAAGATCTCACCGTGTGTACTAACCCTAAGTCAGACAGAACCCAATATATCTGGCTGGAAATAGCAATTAAAAGTATTGGATGGGGACCACTGCTTTGACATCAAATGTCTCTGGTTCCAAAGGGCCGATTTTCAAAAATCTGGTACCCCTGGAAAGAGGGGACCCTTAGCTATAAGCCTAGGGCCCTTATACTATTGGGGCCCTTGGGCAAGAGCCCATTGAGCCCATACAAAAAGACAGCCCTGAGTCTGAGTTCCTTTGTGATGTCCTGCTTACAACTCACTGTGTTCCAAACTTCTATGCTACATATAGATGCAATTATTATGCCTGTATGCAGGTCACAGTCTGTGAAGACGTTTCCATACTTGTCATATGACTTGTTGCTTCTGAATCTATGCACCTGCGCAGTGGCGTAACTGGAAATTTTTCTCCCCCAAGCCAAAAAATCCTTCGGCGCCCCCCCATAATTGGCACTAGTAAAGGGACAAATATGCGCGTGCCGCCATAAAGGGTGTGTGGCTTCGTTGAAATGGGCGTGGCTTCGCGTAAAGGGGCGTGGCATTGCAGGAAAAGACTACCTTATACCCCAGTTTTGCAACCTGCACGCCCAGACGTTAGCCACCACAGGAAAGAAAAATAATCCTGATTCATGCCCCTTATTTGTCATTTTTCCTCCTTATAGTAATGCCCAGTATACATTATGTCACATACTGCAATGGCCCTTAGACATTATTCCACACACAATAATGCACATGACACAATATGCACACACTGTAATGCCCCCGACACATTATGCCACACACCGTAATGCCTGTGACACATTATGACAGGAATCGCAATGCCCGTTATACATTATGCTACACACTGCAATGCCCCTGATACATTATAGCACATACAATGTCTGTGACACAGTATGACACACATCACAATGATCCTGAGACATTATACCACATACCACTATGCCCGTGATATAGTATACAACACACCGTAATGCCTGACACATTATGACACACACCGCAATGTCCGTGATACATTATGCCACACACCGTAATGCCCATTACACATTAAGTTCTACAGTAAGGCTTCCAATTACTTTTAAATTACCTGCTCGTTGCCAGGGGTTTCATGCTCTTGGTTCCATGCACGGTGCCAGGGGTTTCATGCACTGGGTGTCATGCTCGTTGCTAGGGGGTAGTGCTTGTTGCTAGGGCCGTGCTCCCAGTGCCACATATGCCCCCAGTGCCAGATATTCCCCCACAGTGCCAGGTATATGCACCCAGTGCCAGATATTCCCCCACAGTGCCAGGTATATGCCCCCAGTGCCAGATATTCCCCCACAGTGCCACATATGCCCCCTCAGTGCCTACTCCCCCCAGTGCCAAATATTCCCCCACAGTGCCAGGTATATGCCCCCAGTGCCAGATATTCCCCCACAGTGCCAGGTATATGCCCCCAGTGCCAGATCTTCCCCCACAGTGCCAGGTATATGCCCCCAGTGCCAGATATTCCCCCCAGTGCCAGGTATATGCCCCCAGTGCCAGATATTCTCCCCCCCCCCAGTGCCAGGTATATGCCCCCAGTGCCAGATATTCCCCCCCAGTGCCAGGTATATGCCCCCAGTGCCAGGTATATGCCCCCCCAGTGCCAGGTATATGCCCCCCCAGTGCCTGCTCCCCCCCCCTTGTGTTGGAGGGACACGGAGCGCATAGCGCGCCTCTCCAGTGTCCATCCTGGCTCTCCCCCGGCCGGTCTAATAAAGGAAGTGCCGGTTCGTGAGCCAATCAGAGCTCACGAACGGCACTTCCTTTATTAGACCGGCCGAGGGAGAGCCAGGAGGGACACAGGGGGGCGCGCGCTGTGCGGCGCTCCGTGTCCCTCCAACACAGTAGGCAGCAGCGGAGGGATGGAGGGAGAGGAGACCGCAGATTGACATGCGGACGCTCGTCCGCATGTCAATCTGTGTAAAGTCAGTGGCGCCCCCGCAGCCCCTCGCCCCCAAGCCACCGCGAGGACTGCGGGGGCAGAAGTTACGCCACTGCACCTGCGATTGAACATATGGGCCGGGATGTAATGGGAGCCGAGTTTAGCATCCGGGAGAAAGACGTACAAACTCAGACGTTAAAATGTGTAACGTTTACCCGGTACACAGTTAATGTAATGGCGTGCGTCTTGTGCGCTCACAATGCAAATTGACCGCTTTTTTTAGACCAGGAAGCGTCCAAAAATTTTTTTCAGACCAACCGGAAAGCGTCTGTTATTTTAACAGTTTCACAGTGACAGAACGTCCCCCATTGTCATCCAAAAGTCCCATGAGTAAAACAAAACACACCCTAAAAATACCCTAGTCCTCCAGGACACACCAGAATTCCACTGCACAGATTTGGGTATACACCACAGGGTGTGGCTTTAACTTTCTGTTTGGACCCTTTCAAAAAAATGTTTTGGCTTGCTATGGTTTTCTTATTGACCAGTCTTTGGGTATATTTGTTATCTAAAACATGGTCCTAAAACATGGCACTATGCATGAGGTCATGCAGGAGTTCCTATATACGCTTGTACCCATACTGTATATAAGCCTTTTCTGCACAAAGTCTTGTGTTAATTCCACTTCAGGAATTGTGTCCAGGACATTCATTAGTGCACTGCATGTGTCTGGTAGACTTCCATTTGTATAATCCTGAATGTCCTTTTCTTTACCAAGTCTCTGTCTGTAGTAATAAACTCCCACAAGCTAGCTCTGGATAGCAACATATCCACCTTAAATTTCCATACCTAATAATTGAAAATATTCAATTAACCATTGCTATTTTAAGCTCTGAGCTGCTGCCAATTTTATTTTATATTTAATTCTTTACTCCCCTTGAAATACAGTGTTCAAGTACTCACATAAACTTTACAGATTTCACTGGAAGATTGCTTGTGGTCTTCTATTGTGTTATGTCTGGGCCCAAAACCAGTTGCAGGTACTTAGCTGGAACATACAAATGCAGGGAAGATTGTGGGAAAATCTTTATAGTGACCAATCTATGTAAACTTCCTAACATAATATAGATGATTATAATGTTGAGGACTTCTAACAGGATTTTTGAAGACCGTACACTACAACAATGAAGAGAAACTACAACAGTGATTGCTTAAGATACAGTTCCATCTACTCACCTTCCAGTATAACGTTGCCTTTTTTTTTTAAACACATAATTTGTTTTGGTTTTAATGAATACACATGAAAACCACAGGAATTATATGACTAGATTTACGTGAAAAAAGCACCACAAAGTTAGTTTGATAACAAAAAAGGAGCAAAAATATAAATAGAGTAGCAAGAGAACCGACTCTCTACACACTGTATATTGGGTATCCGGACTCCAGGTCAACACCAATTAGGTCGACAGCACTTAGGTCGACACCAATTGGTCGACACACCTTATGTCGTCACTAGAAATAGGTCGACACAGACAAAAGGTCGACATGGAAAAGGGTCGACATGAGTTTTTCACTTTTTTAAAACGTTTTCATACTTTACAATCCTTGTGGACTACGATTGAGAATAATAACCAAGCAAAGCAAGCCATGCGAGAGGACACTAATTGGGGTCCCCGGTCACATTACAAAGAAAATGACACATTTTCCATGTCAACCTTGTTCATGTTGACCTTTTGTCTTTTGTCTGTATCGGCCTATTGCTAGTGTCGACATAAGGTGTGTCAACCAATTGGTGTCGACCTTGAGTCCCAGACCCGTCTATTGTCACTTATGAGAGTACTAGCAAAGTAGTATACCTCTAGTTACGCTTCCCTACCAATACTCAGCCTGCAGCTGTTTCTATACTCCACTAAATAGAAACTAGAAAACACAAATATTAACAAGTGATTTATTCTGGAAAGATCTGTAAAACAGTACTGGCAAATACTATTGGTGCATTGTTATTTTAAGGGAACATAATATAATCATTAAAAAGCTAAGTGCATGATTTCATTAGTAACCTTCCCTTTCAATTTGGCCTTATCCTAGTTTCAAACACTATGGACTATATATTAACAATGGCCCTCATTCCGAGTTGATCGGTCGCAAGGCGAATTTAGCAGAGTTACACACGCTAAGCCGCCGCCTACTGGGAGTGAATCTTAGCTTCTTAAAATTGCGAACGATGTATTCGCAATATTGCGATTACTAACTACTTAGCAGTTTCAGAGTAGCTCCAGACTTACTCTGCCTGTGCGATCAGTTCAGTGCTTGACGTTCCTGGTTGACGTCACAAACACACCCAGCGTTCGCCCAGGCACTCCCACCGTTTCTCCGGCCACTCCTGCGTTTTTTCCGGAAACGGTAGCGTTTTCAGCCACACGCCCCTGAAACGCCGTGTTTCCGCCCAGTAACACCCATTTCCTGTCAATCACATTACGATCGCCGGAGCGAAGATAAAGCCGTGAGTAAAAATACTTTCTTCATAGTAAAGTTACTTGGCGCAGTCGCAGTGCGAACATTGCGCATGCGTACTAAGCGGATTTTCACTGCGATGCGATGAAAAATACCGAGCGAACAACTCGGAATGAGGGCCAATGTACTGTAAGATCCTACTTAGAATAAAAAGTATCTCCTATATATTAGCCCTGCGACTCTGTGCCTGCATTTCTAACGCTGGTGGAGTCACAGGCACAGATCTGGGTGGCTGGATGCAGGCCAGGAACAGTCCCCTCCCTCGGTCCGCCCATCCCCACCCAGTCCCCTCCCATCTCCGCCCACTCCCCTCTTTCCCTCCTCCCTGTACACTCCCTGCACCCTGGTGACACTGCAGCCGGTGAGTCTTGCGGCTGCCAGACAGTGCAGATGAGAATGCTGTGGACGACCTCTGCCTGCTACACCCGCCCCCCTCCCACCCGCGGCACCCACAGCCTTCACAATATCCGCCCACCACCCGCGGCACTCTCCCCGCCCCCCTCCCACCCGCGGCACCCACAGCCTCCACAATTTACGCCCCCCACCCGCGGCACATGCTCTGCCCCACCCCGCACCCTCCCACCCGCGGCACCCACACCTGAAGCACCCCTCCCCCACCCGCGGCACTCCTGCCCCTCCCCCACCCACGGCAGACGCCACTCCCCCACCCGCGGCACTCCCGTCCCCCACCCATTGCACCCACGCCTGCAGCACCCCCACCCCTACCCCACCCGCGGCACTCCCGCCCCTCCCCCACACACGGCAGACGCCACACCCCCACCCGCGGCACTCCTGTCCCCCACCCGTTGCACCCACACCTGAAGCATCCCCCGCCCCTCCCCCACCCGCTGCACTCCTGCCCCTCCAGCACCTGCGGTACATGCCCCTCCCCCACCCACGGCACTCCCGCCCCCTCCCCCACCTGTAGCACCCACACCTGCAGCACCCCCCTCCTTCACCCGCGGCACTCCCGCCCCCTCCCCCACCCGCGGCACCCCCCGCCCCTCCCCCACCCGCATCACCCACCACATCTGTCCTCCACCCACGGTACACGCCCCTCCCCCACCACTCCCGCGCCCTCCCCCACCCGTAGCACCCACAATCTCCGGCACCCCTCCCCCAACCGCCGCACCCCCGGCCCCATACCCACCTCTCCCCCCCGCTACACCCTCGCACCCTCCACCGCACCCGCCCCTCCCCCACCCGCGGCACCCACAGTATCCACCACATCCGCCCCCAATGGGCGGCACTCCCAGCACCTCCCCCACCCATACCACCCACACCCGCACCCCCCCCCCCCGCCCCTCCCCCCACCCGCGGCACTCGCGCCCCCACCCGCAGCACCCCCTTCCCCACCCGCCGCACCCACATCTATCCCCCACCCCGGCACACGCTCCTCCCCCACCCGAGGCACTCCCGCCCCCACCCGTATCACCCACAACCCCCCCGCCCCTCCCCCACCCGCGGCACCCCCGTACCTCCCCCACCCCCATACCCACTTCTCCCCCCGCTACACCCCCGCACCCTCCACCCAACCCACCCCCATTCCCACCTCTTCCCACCCTCACCCCCCCCACCCCCACCCCGCGGCACCCACAGCGTCTACCACATCCGCCCCCCACCCGCGGAACACGTCCCTCCGCCACCCGTAGCACCCTCCACCCCTCCCCCACCCGTGGCACCCCCCATACCCACCTCTCCCCCAGCTACACCCCTGCACCCTCCACCCCACCCACCCCTCCCCCACCCGTGGCACCAACAGCATCCACCACATCTGCCCCCCACCCGCGGCACACGCCCCCCTCCCACCCACAGCATCCACCACATCCCCATCCCACCCGCTGCACTCCCGCCCCCTCCCCCACCCGTAGCACCCGCAGCACCCCCCGCCCCTTCCCCTGCCCACAGTGCATCCGGACCCCCACCACGCCCCCGCAGCCACCACTCCCCCAACCACAGCACCTCCACCACACGTAGCACCTCGGACACCATCCGCAGCCGCTACAAGTGATTCCCTGAATCGGGGTGATCAGCGGCACGGATAGGCACCTCCACCTCACTGAACCCACCCCCTTTCCAAACACCCCACACAGACACTGAACTTCTGTGAGTATAGATGCCACCAGTGGACATTGGATTAATTAAAAAAGTAATACTGTGGCCATTATGTGTCTAAGCGACACTGCTACCTGTGGCCATTGTGTATAAGTGGCGCTACTACCTGTGGGCACTGTGTGTATACGCGGCTCTGCTACCAGTGGCCATTGTGTGTATAAATGACACTGCTACCTGTGGCCATTGTGTGTATAAGCGCCACTGCTACCTGTGGCCATTGTGTGTATAAGTGGTGCTGCTACCTGTGGCCATTGTGTGTATAAGTGACACTGCTACCAGTGGCTATTGTGTGTATAAGCGGTGCTGCTAAAAGTGGCCATTGTGTGTATAAGTGGTGCTGCTACCTGTGGCCATTGTATGTATAAGCGGCTCAGCTACCTGTGGCCACTGTGTGTATAAGCGCCTCTGTTACCTATGGGAATTGTGTGTAGAAGTGGCACTGCTACCGGGGGCCATTGTGTGTATAAGCACCACTGCTACCTGTGGTCATTGTGTATATAAACTGCTTTGCTACCTGTGGGCACGTTGTGTATAAACGTCTCTGCTACCTGTGGGCACTGTGTGTATAAGCGGCTCTGCTACCTGTGGGCACTGTGTGTATAAGCGGCTCTGCTACCTGTGGGCACTGTGTGTATAAGCGGCTCTGCTACCTGTGGGCACTGTGTGTATAAGCGGCTCTGCTACCTGTGGGCACTGTGTGTATAAGCGGCTCTGCTACCTGTGGGCACTGTGTGTATAAGCGGCTCTGCTGCCTGTGGGCGCTGTGTGTATAAGTGGCTCTGCTACCATTGGGTATTGTGTGTATAAGCTGCCCTGCTACCTCTGGCCACTGTGTGGATACGTGGCTCTGATACCTGTGGCCACTGTGTGTATAAGCTGTGCTGCTACCTGTGGGCGCTGTGTGTATAAGCGGCTCTGCTACCTGTGGGTATTGTGTGTATAAGCGGCTCTGCTACCTGTGGGCATTGTGTGTATAAGCGGCTCTGCTACCTGTGGGTATTGTGTGTATAAGCTGGCCTGCTACCTCTGGCCACTGTGTGGATACGCGGCTCCGTTACCTGTGGCCATTGTGTGTATAAGCAGCTCAGCTACCTGTGTCCATTGTGTGTATACGCGGCTCTGATACCTGTGGCCACTGTGTGTATAAGCTGCGCTACATACACTAGCAGTATATACTACACTATGTTATTCATTGTGCCCTGCAGCCACTCTTCACGCCCTCACAAAGGGCTATGCCCCCTTGACAATTGCATGCCCTTCCCCCTTGCAATATTTACTCAATAGCACAAACTTTTGTGAAGGTAAGACTCCATATAATAACAATTATAGCACAGCTGAAGCCCGTGCAGGGGTTAACGGGTCGTAGCCCCTTGCAACGCTATTTTCTGTCTAACACCTTCCCTCTCTTTATCCTCTCCCTACCACCCTGCCTCTCCCTATTCTTTACCCATCACACAGCATTTCTGTACATTCCCTTTCTCCCCCCCTACACCTGTCTTATTTTTTTTCAACCGGAACCCATTTCTGTATGCCCTCTATACTGCCCTGCATTTCTGGTTCTGTTATCTACCGGCCTGCGTATGTTCAAAGGCGTGCAGGGGTTAACGGGGCGTAAACCCTAACGACGGTGTGAAGAGCGCCCGTAGGGCCCGATGAATCACCTAGTTTACATAATAATAGCTAAATTATACTATACAGCTCTAACATATACACAATATGGACAAAAGTATTTGGCCACACCTGTTAACTATTGAATTCAGGTGTTTCAATCAGACCCGTTGCCACAGGTGTATAAAATCAAGCACCCAGCCATGCAGTCTCCATTATCAAACATTTGTGACACAAAATGGGTCGTTCTGAAGAGCCTTTGCAACAAGATGGTTCGTGAATTTTCATCCCTGCTGGATATTCCACGGGCAACTGTAAGTGATATTATTAGAAAGTGAAAGCGTTTAGGAACAATAGCAGCACAGCCACGAAGCGGAAGACCATAGCTGAAGAGTTCGAACTTCCACTGGCATTAATGTAAGCACAAAAACTGTGGAGTGATGTAAAGCACTCTGACACTGGACTGTGGAGCAGTTTAAAAATGTTCTTTGGCGTGACGAATCCCGACTCTCTGTTAGGCAGTCAGATTGGTGAGTCTGGGTTTGGCGGATGATGGGAGAACGTTACCTGCCTGACTGCATTATACTAACTGTGAAGTTTGGTGGAGGAGGGATAATGGCATGGGGCTGTTTTTCAGGGTTTGGAATAGGACCCTTGTCTCCGGTGAAGGGCAATCTTAATGCTTCAGCATACCAAGACATTTTGGACAATGCTATGCTTCCAACTTTGTGGCAATAGTTTGGAGAAGGCTCTTTTCTATTCCAACATGACTGTGCCCCAGTGCACAAAGCAAGGACTGTAAAGATATGGTTTGATGAGTTTGGTGTGGAAGAACTTGACTGGCCTGCACAGAACCCTGACCTCAACCCCATTAAGCACCTTTGGGATGAACTGGAATGGAGATTGCGAGCCAGGCATACTTGTCCATTATCAGTGCCTAACCTCATAAATGCTCTACGGCAGTGGTTCCCAAACGTGTTTGAGTCACGGCGCCCTAGACTACAAAAATGTTTTTTACAGCACCCCTAGGCCAAAAGTTTCTTATTGAGAAATTTATAAAAAGATATTAAGTTAAGTAAATTGTGTTTGTCATCCATAGGTTCATGTGGTGAGGGAAAGGATCTGTTTGTTACATATTTTATGACTAGGTGATTTATCGTGCCCTACGGGTGCTCGTCACACCGTCACAAGGGGCTACGCCACCATAATCCTTGCTCACTCTTCTGGCGTGCAATATTTTTATTATATGGAGTATTACCTCCAATCATAATTTTGTGAGTGGTTAAATATTGCACGGACAAAGGGTGTGCGATTGTTAAGGGGCCGCAGCCCCTTGCGATGGCGTGAACAGCGCACACAGGGCCCGATAAATTACATAGTAGGTGCTGTGGTTGGGGGGAGTGGCGGGTATGGGGGAGACGCGGATAGGGGAGGGGGTCTGGGGGTGCCGTGGGTGGGGGAGGGGCGGTTGCAGGGGCGCTGCAAGTGGGGGAGGGGTGGGTGCGGTGGAGCCTCGGGTGGGGCGGATTCGTGGGTTGGGGAGGGGCGGGTGTGTGGGTGCCGCGGGTGGGGGAGGGCGGACATGGTGGTGCAGCGGGTGGGGGAGGGGCGGGTTTGGGGGTGCCGTTGAGTGGGGGAGGGGGCCCGGAGGTACTGTGAGTGGGGGAGGGGCGGGTAATGCTTCTCCTCCTAGAAGCAGCGATAATACATAGCGAGGCGGCATTTAAAGTGACTTCAATACATTGATAATCCATACTGTGATTTCAGCAAATGTGTCCTAACATTTCTGAATTTTATTTCTTCTTCAGAGAACCTGAAGGTATAAAATTCCAAAACGTTAGAACACATTTGCTGTAATCACAGTATGGACTAATAATATATTGAAGTCCGTTCTCCCTGCATATATATTATAATATCACCTAGCAGAGTCTTTACGTACTGTCCTCCCTTTGGCAGTCAGAGTCTTTACATACTGTCCTCCCTTTGGCAGTGGCTCTCCAGGAGACTTGCACAGCAGCCAAGCAGTCAGTAACTATTGTTAGCGCCAGAGTCCCAACACGCCACATTACAGGGAAGAAGAACAGTATTTTCAATTTAGAATTTACATACCAATGTCAGTCCAGAGAAATTACATTTTTGGATCTAACTTTTAGTGTCTCTTCTGGTGCTAAAAGAATTACAAAGCAATTTTGGTTAATTCATTACAGATATCTGAAATACTGTATAGCGGAAAATATTCCTTAACAACAGTTTGTACGTTTAAGACGTAACTGTTCTTCACTCTTGAATAAAAAAATAAGAATTTACTTACCGATAATTCTATTTCTCGGAGTCCGTAGTGGATGCTGGGGTTCCTGAAAGGACCATGGGGAATAGCGGCTCCGCAGGAGACAGGGCACAAAAAAGTAAAGCTTTACTAGGTCAGGTGGTGTGCACTGGCTCCTCCCCCTATGACCCTCCTCCAGACTCCAGTTAGGTACTGTGCCCGGACGAGCATACACAATAAGGGAGGCATTTTGAATCCCGGGTAAGACTCATACCAGCCACACCAATCACACCGTACAACTTGTGATCTAAACCCAGTTAACAGTATGACAACAGAAAGGGCCTCTTAAAGATGGCTCCTTAACAATAACCCGAATTAGTTAACAATAACTATGTACAAGTATTGCAGATAATCCGCACTTGGGATGGGCGCCCAGCATCCACTACGGACTCCGAGAAATAGAATTATCGGTAAGTAAATTCTTATTTTCTCTATCGTCCTAAGTGGATGCTGGGGTTCCTGAAAGGACCATGGGGATTATACCAAAGCTCCCAAACGGGCGGGAGAGTGCGGATGACTCTGCAGCACCGAATGAGAGAACTCCAGGTCCTCCTTTGCCAGGGTATCAAATTTGTAAAATTTTACAAACGTGTTCTCCCCCGACCACGTAGCTGCTCGGCAGAGTTGTAATGCCGAGACCCCTCGGGCAGCCGCCCAAGATGAGCCCACCTTCCTTGTGGAGTGGGCTTTTACAGTTTTAGGCTGTGGCAGGCCTGCCACAGAATGTGCAAGTTGAATTGTGTTACAAATCCAACGAGCAATCGACTGCTTAGAAGCAGGTGCGCCCAACTTGTTGGGTGCATACAATATAAACAGCGAGTCAGATTTTCTGACTCCAGCCGTCCTTGCAATGTATATTTTTAAGGCTCTGACAACGTCCAACAACTTGGAGTCCTCCAAGTCGCTAGTGGCCGCAGGCACCACAATAGGTTGGTTCAGATGAAATGCTGATACCACTTTAGGGAGAAAATGCGGACGAGTCCGCAGTTCTGCCCTATCCGAATGGAAGATTAGATAAGGACTTTTATAAGATAAAGCCGCCAATTCAGATACTCTCCTGGCAGAGGCCAGGGCTAGTAACATAGTCACTTTCAATGTGAGATATTTCAAATCCACCTTTTTCAATGGTTCAAACCAATGGGATTTGAGGAAATCTAAAACTACATTTAGATCCCACGGTGCCACCGGAGGCACCACAGGAGGCTGTATATGCAGTACTCCCTTGACAAAAGTCTGGACCTCAGGGACAGAGGCCAATTCTTTTTGGAAGAATATTGACAGGGCCGAAATTTGAACCTTAATGGATCCCAATTTGAGACCCATAGATAATCCTGATTGCAGGAAATGTAGGAAACGACCCAGTTGGAATTCCTCCGTCGGAACCCTCCGATCCTCGCACCACGCTACATATTTTCGCCAAATGCGGTGATAATGTTTCACGGTGACTTCCTTCCGTGCCTTAATCAAGGTAGGAATGACTTCTTCTGGAATGCCTTTCCCTTTTAGGATCTGGCGTTCAACCGCCATGCCGTCAAACGCAGCCGCGGTAAGTCTTGAAAAAGACAGGGACCCTGCTGTAGCAGGTCCCTTCTCAGAGGTAGAGGCCACGGTTCGTCCGTGAGCATCTCTTGAAGTTCCGGATACCAAGTCCTTCTCGGCCAATCCGGAACCACTAGTATTGTTCTTACTCTTCTTTGCCGTATGATCTTCAATACCTTTGGTATGAGCGGCAGAGGAGGAAACACATACACTGACTGGTACACCCAAGGAGTTACCAGTGCGTCCACAGCTATTGCCTGTGGATCTCTTGACCTGGCGCAATATTTGTCCAGTTTCTTGTTGAGGCGAGACGCCATCATGTCTACAATTGGTCTTTCCCAACGGTCTATTAACATGTTGAAGACTTCTGGATGTAGACCCCACTCTCCCGGATGAAGATCGTGTCTGCTGAGGAAGTCTGCTTCCCAGTTGTCCACGCCCGGGATGAACACTGCTGACAGTGCTATCACGTGATTCTCCGCCCAGCGAAGAATCTTGGCAGCTTCTGCCATTGCACTCCTGCTTCTTGTGCCGCCCTGCCTGTTTACATGGGCGACCGCCGTGATGTTGTCCGACTGAATCAACACCGGCTTTCCTTGCAGGAGAAGTTCCGCCTGGCTTAGAGCATTGTAGATTGCTCTTAGTTCCAGAATGTTTATGTGAAGAGACTTTTCCAGACTCGTCCATACTCCCTGGAAGTTTCTTCCTTGTGTGACTGCTCCCCAGCCTCTCAGGCTGGCGTCCGTGGTCACCAGGATCCAATCCTGAATGCCGAATCTGCGGCCTTCTAATAGGTGAGCCTTCTGCAACCACCACAGAAGTGACACCCTTGTCTTTGGTGACAGGGTTATTCGCAGGTGCATCTGCAGATGCGACCCTGACCATTTGTCCAACAGATCCCTTTGGAATATTCTTGCATGGAATCTGCCGAATGGAATTGCTTCGTAAGAAGCCACCATTTTTCCCAGGACTCTTGTGCATTGATGTACTGACACTTTTCCTGGTTTTAGGAGGTTCCTGACCAGATCGGATAACTCCTTGGCTTTTTCCTCTGGAAGGAAAACCTTTTTCTGAACCGTGTCCAGAATCATTCCTAGGAACAGCAGACGAGTTGTCGGGATTAAATGGGATTTTGGAATATTCAGAATCCACCCGTGTTGTCTTAGCACCTCTTGAGATAGTGCTAAAGCTGTCTCCAGCTGTTCTCTGGACCTTGCCCTTATTAGGAGATCGTCCAAGTATGGGATAACTAATACGCCTTTTCTTCGAAGAAGAATCATCATCTCGGCCATTACCTTGGTAAAGACCCGAGGCGCCGTGGACAATCCGAACGGCAGCGTCTGAAACTGATAGTGACAGTTTTGAACAATGAACCTGAGGTACCCCTGGTGTGCGGGGTAAATCGGAACGTGTAGATACGCATCCTTGATGTCCAAGGATACCATAAAGTCCCCTTCTTCCAGGTTCGCTATCACTGCTCTGAGTGACTCCATCTTGAACTTGAACTTTTTTATGTAGAGGTTCAAGGACTTCAGATTTAGAATAGGCCTTACCGAGCCATCCGGCTTCGGTACCACAAATAGAGTGGAATAATACCCCTTTCCTTGTTGTAATAGGGGTACTTTGACTATCACCTGCTGAGCGTACAGCTTGTGAATGGCTTCCAACACCCTCTCCCTTTCGGAAGAGACGGTTGGTAAGGCAGACTTCAGGAAACGATGAGGAGGATCCGTCTCTAATTCCAACCTGTACCCCTGAGATATTATCTGCAGGATCCAGGGGTCTACCTGCGAGTGAGCCCACTGCGCGCTGTAATTTTTGAGACGGCCCCCCACTGTCCCCGAGTCCGCTTGAGAGGCCCCAGCGTCATGCTGAGGTTTTTGCAGGAGCCGGGGAGGGCTTCTGTTCCTGGGAAGGAGCTGCCTGTTGGTGTCTCTTCCCTCTTCCTCTGCCTCGTGGCAGGTACGACAAGCCCTTTGCTCTCTTATTTTTGTAGGAGCGAAAAGGCTGCGGTTGAAAGGTCGGTGCCTTTCTCTGTTGGGGAGTGACTTGAGGTAAAAAAGTGGATTTCCCGGCAGTAGCCGTGGCCACCAAGTCTGATAGACCAACTCCAAATAACTCCTCCCCTTTATACGGCAAAACCTCCATGTGACGTTTTGAATCCGCATCGCCTGTCCACTGTCGTGTCCATAAGGCTCTTCTGGCTGAAATGGACATAGCACTCACCCGAGATGCCAGTGTGCAAATATCCCTCTGTGCATCACGCATATAGATAAATGCATCCTTTATTTGTTCTAACGACAGTAAAACATTGTCCCTATCTAGGGTATCAATATTTTCAATCAGGGATGCATGTGTGTATATATTCTTTTGAATAACTTCCATCTTTCTATCTGATGGATCCTTAAGTGCGGCCGTCTCAGGAGAGGGTAACGCCACTTGTTTGGATAAGCGTGTGAGCGCCTTGTCCACCTTAGGGGGTGTTTCCCAGCGCGCCCTAACCTCTGGCGGGAAAGGGTATAATGCCAATAACTTTTTTGAAATTATCAACTTTTTATCAGGAGCAACCCACGCTTCATCACACACGTCATTTAATTCTTCTGATTCAGGAAAAACTGTTTGTAGTTTTTTCACACCATACATAATACCCTGTTTTACGGTATCTGTAGTATCAGCTAAATGTAACGTCTCCTTCATTGCCAAAATCATATAACGTGTGGCCCTACTGGAAAATACGTTTGAATTTCTACCGTCGTCACTGGAATCAGTGCCCGTGTCTGGGTCTGTGTCGACCGACTGAGGCAAAGGGCGTTTTACAGCCCCTGACGGTGTTTGAGGCGCCTGGACAGGCATTAATTGATTGTCCGGCCGCCTCATGTCCTCAACTGACTGTTTAAGGGAAGATAAACCATCACGTAATTCCACAAATAAAGGCATCCATTCTGGTGTCGACCCCCTGGGGGGTGACATCTGCATATTTGGCAATTGCTCCGCCTCCACACCAATATCGTCCTCATACATGTCGACACCACGTACCGACACACACCGCAAACTCACAGGGAATGCTCTAATGAAGACAGGACCCACTAGCCCTTTTGGGGAGACAGAGGGAGAGTCTGCCAGCACACACCACAAAGCGCTATATATACAAGGGATATCCTTATATTAAGTGCTCCCTTATAGCTGCTTTAATATATATATATATATAGCCATTAATGTGCCCCCCCTCTCTGTTTTACCCTGTTTCTGTAGTGCAGTGCAGGGGAGAGACCTGGGAGCCGTTCTGACCAGCGGAGCTGTGACAGAAAATGGCGCCGTGTGCTGAGGAGATAGGCCCCGCCCCTTTTTCGGCGGGTTCTTCTCCCGCTATTTTTCCAGTCAGGCAGGGGTTAAATATCTCCATATAGCCCCTATGGGCTATATGTGAGGTATTTTTAGCCTTGTATAAGGTTTATATTTGCCTCTCAGAGCGCCCCCCCCCAGCGCTCTGCACCCTCAGTGACTGCCCAGTGAAGTGTGCTGAGAGGAAAATGGCGCACAGCTGCAGTGCTGTGCGCTACCTTATGAAGACTGAGGAGTCTTCAGCCGCCGGTTTCCGGACCTCTTCACGCTTCAGCATCTGCAAGGGGGTCGGCGGCGCGGCTCCGGGACCGGACTCCACGGCTGGGCCTGTGTTCGATCCCTCTGGAGCTAATGGTGTCCAGTAGCCAAGCAGCAAATCCACTCTGCATGCAGGTGAGTTTACTACTTTCCCCCTAAGTCCCACGTTGCAGTGATCCTGTTGCCAGCAGGACTCACTGTAAAGAAAAAAAAACCTAAACTAAACTTTCTCTAAGCAGCTCTTTAGGAGAGCCACCTAGATTGCACCCTTCTCGTTCGGGCACAAAATCTAACTGGAGTCTGGAGGAGGGTCATAGGGGGAGGAGCCAGTGCACACCACCTGACCTAGTAAAGCTTTACTTTTTTGTGCCCTGTCTCCTGCGGAGCCGCTATTCCCCATGGTCCTTTCAGGAACCCCAGCATCCACTTAGGACGATAGAGAAAATAAGCTACAGGCAAATTGATTATTCAATAGACTGAAGAAAAGGGGATGCAATTTATTACACTACATTAGAATTGGAATACTCTAGAGCAGTGTTTCCCAACTCCCACCCTCAGGGCACCCTAACAGTGCATACAGTCCATACTACGTGCTGGTGAAAGGTATATGCATTTCTGGCAATACATAAAATACCGGCAGTCAGGATTCCCACAGTCAGAAGACCAACAGCGGGATCCCGATGGCCAGAATCCCGACACATTCCGGTAAGTATTTTTACCCTACCCCTAAGTCCTACTCTAACCATAACTCAACCTAACTTCTCCCTCCCACAACCTAACCCTAACCATACCTCCCCACTGCAGTCTAACCCTAACCTCCCACTCCCCCACAGCCTAACCCTCCCCTAGTGCATAATCCTAACCGTTCAACCCCCCATCCCCGTAGTTTCACCCTAACCTCCCTCACCTCTGCAGCCTAACCCTACCCTTAGTGCCTAACCCTAAGCGCAACCCCTGTGCTTACCTCCGGGATGTGTCGGCCTTTTAACTGTCGGGATCCCGACTGCCAGTTTTTTGACCGCATTCCATTTTATAGATCCACACAGGAGCGGCTCTAGACTGCTAGTGTCTGTTCAGCGCTGCTATGGGAGAGATGTCATGACGTCTCTCCCATAGAGAGGAGCAGGCGGGCAGATACGGAGGAAAGCGCAGTAGCGGTCGGGAAGCAGGAGCGGGGCTTGTAAGTATTGTGGGTTTTTTTTGTGTGTTTGTAAGCGGCGCCACTGGGGGCATCACTGCTGGGGGCACAGTTATAGGGGGCCCAACTACAGTGGGCACAGCTGCTGGGGGCACAACTACTGGGGGCAAATCTATTGGCGGCACAACTACTGGGGGCACCTCCTACAGGGGGCACAGCTACAAGGGGAAAATCTAGTGGGAGCACAGCTACAGGGGGAACAATTACTGGGGGCACAACTACTGGGGGCAAATCTACTGAGGGCACAGCTACAGGGGGCACAATTACTGGGGGCAAATCTATTGGGGGCACATCTACTGGGGGCAAATCTACTGGGGGCACAGCTACTGGGGGCAAATCTACTGGGGGCACAGCTACAGGGGGCACAGCTACTAGGGGCATAACTGTGACCATGCCCCTTCCCTATTAAGCCATGCCCCTATTTTTGGTCACGCGCCTTAGGCGTGCACCAACTCTGTTTTGCCTGTTGGGCGGGGAGGGGGGGGGGGGACCAAAGGAAACTTTCGCCCTGGGCACCACAAGGTCTAGAATAGAATAAAGGCATTTCAACTCTCTATATCCCCCATTTTATTATATTTATTTAAAGAGAAAATCAAAAGTAATTAATGAAAAATCAAGACTAGGGGCCCGAATTCTATTAATACCTAACATAATACGGGATCAGTACTAAATGCCGCCGGCCGGAATCCCGGTGGTCGAAATACCGACGCTGGAATCCCGACCACACAATCCCGACAGGGGTGGCGAGCGGAACGCAGCCCCTTGCGGGCTCGCTACGCTTGCCCCGCTGCGGGCACGGTGCCTCGCTACGCTCGGCACACTATTATATTCTCCCTCTATGGGTGTCGTGGACATCCACGGAGGGAGAATATGTCGGGATTGTGGCGGTCGGGATTGTGGCGGTCGGGATTCCGGTGTCGGTATTTCGACCGCTGGGATTCCGGCCGGCGGCATCTTGACCGCATCCCCATAATACGTACGCTATGCATTATAAAGTCTTCCCAATCACTTGTCACAAAAGGAGAATTTTCTATTAAGAAATACAAAACCAAATATACCTGGTATCATGCAAATGTGGTAACATCTTTATTTAATTGGAAATCGTAAACCCCAAATGAACCCACGGAGGCATTTAATTGAGAAGCACAATGACAACACTTGTGAGCATGTAATGAAATACAAGTCATTTCACAAAGACATGGTAACAATTTTTAATTTGATAAATAAATAAAAATAGGATTTTAATTACCTACCGGTAAATCCTTTTCTCGTAGTCCGTAGAGGACACTGGGGTCCACATTAGTACCATGGGGTATAGACGGGTCCTCTAGGAGCTTTGGGCACTTTAAGAAATCAATAGTGTGCGCTGGCTCCTCCCTCTATGCCCCTCCTACCAGACTCAGTCTAGAAACTGTGCCCGAGGAGACGGACATACTTTGAGAGAAGGATCTAACAGAACAGTGGTGAGATTCGAACCTGCACACACAAACAAGAGGAAAGCCATGCTAACCCAACTTGAACAGGAACAGCAACAGCTGAACCAACAACAATACTGAACCAAGTACCAGTGCAGGAAACACGAAGCGCTGGGCAGGGTCAGTATCTTCTACGGACTACAAGAAAAGTATTTACCAGTAGGTAATTCAAATCCTATTATCTCTTACGTCCTAGAGTAGGGGTGGGCAAAATACGGCCCGCGGGCCGCACCGATCCTGCCCGGCCCGCTGCCTCCCACCTGCGTGCAATGACCAGCGGCCCGACAGGGCCGCTTGTCATTGTCCTGGCCAGCTTCCAGCCTAGGTCACCGGCAGCGGCTGTGAACTGATGCCTGCGGCAGCGCGGCTCTATTAGCCGCTGCCTGCACTATCGGCTGGATGTACTAAGGTCCTGCTGACCTTTCCCCCCCTCCCCAATGTAGACAGCGCTGGCATGGAGCCGCTACTGTGTGCTGTGCTGGGGAGAGGCAGCTGCAACAGTGTCCTCTCTCTCCCTGCTTGACGAGCGGGGGAGGGGGGGAGGTGAGCGATTTCGTCTGCCAATTCCCCCAAGCAGCCATCCCCGCGGCCACCTGCTGCTCAACCAGCACCACTACCCTCCCTCTTGTCCAGTGTGTCTGCCCGCTCCGCGGCTGCACAGAAACATAACTTTTAAATATTTTCAAAGGAGGGGGCTGGCCACACATCACTGCATTGGCCACGCCCCCTTATATTACCTGGTCCCTTCACAGTTGTCAGTGCCCCTGGCACCATTAACACTGGTCTGTACCCGACAAGTTGCGGGATAATGTGCGTGTCGTACAGTACATCCCGCCCATATGTGATCTTTCCCCCCTGCTCCCTGTCAGCCCAGCTCCTCCTCCCCCTGCTACCAGCCAGGCAAAGCTCCGCCTCTGAGACAGGGGGAAGGACTGCTTTGCCGTGTGGAGAGTGGTGGGCTCTCAGTAGCAGGGGTCTCTCGGGGCATGTGTCCTGGGCCCCCCTCCTTCAATGGGCCATCCCTGATTATCAGAAGGAAGGAATAAGGAGGAAGTAGTGTCCCTGCAGGGGGCGGGGCTACCCAGTACGGAGCACAGCCCTGATGCTCTTGCACTTTATCATGCATGGCAGCTACGTAGGATGATGGACTTCCAAAGCAGTCAAAGTTTTCATGCAGTGACAGTCTTTAATTTAAGGTATGAGGGACCATAAATGATATTATGTCTGTGTAACTGTATATGATAATGTGCCTGTAACTTTGTGTATGTGTCTGTATATGTCTCTGTGTAACTCTATATGTGTCTGTAGCTCTGTATATGTGTCTGTAGCTGTTATGCACACCAGTGCCTGCAGGAATGTACTGGTGTCTGAACTGTTATGCACACCAGTGCCTGCAGGAATGTACTGGTGTTTGAACTGTTATGCACACCAGTGCCTGCAGGAATGTACTGGTGTCTGAACGGATAGGGATGCAAAACAAATGAACTCACAGACAGACTGGGGAATATGACATTACGTACACAGAAGGTGATAGGGTAACAAAATAAACACAAAGTGAACAGAGAAGCCCAGATGCTAAGAAACTGGGTGTCTCCCTAGTATTAGTAATGCTCAGATGGAAAAAGCAAGATGTTGTGTTTTAATACGTAGAGAACCCGAAATGCTGTTGCTAAGGGCAACAGCAAAACCCTAAAGGGTTACCAGCGGGTGTGGCAGTAAACTCCTTGGTCAGAGATGGAATGATGCAATACAAATAGGAGATATACAACCCTGGGCGCTTTGAATGGAATGATAGACACAAGGAGAGTCTCCACAATCCTAACCCTCACTTGCAGTGCACAGGTTCAGCTTACTGCCACTAAACTGACACCTGAACACCTTGCACAGTGAGACAGGATTTAGGCAGGCAAGTCTGAGAATACAGCCGCAAACTTGCTAAGTTCACAGAGTAGCAAAAGAACCCCAGCAAGATAAACGACTGACTCCAGTCTTACTGCTAGGTCTGGATTGGCAGAGTGTAGTACCAAATCCCCAGGCCTATTTGCAGTAAGCAACAACAAATACAAAGCTACACAGTACTGGCTAACTTTCAGGAACTGACTAACCAACAAAGATTCAGCAGCATCTGCTTAACCTGAGAAGAGGCCTTATATAGCAGGTGCTGTCCAAGCCCCACTCAGACCTCACAGACTGTGAGCACAAAAACCAGCACCGGATCCCCTGCCGTGCACAGAGCCTGTAACCACTGCACAGCAAAAGACCCGAACCGGAGTATCAGCTGCGCTCAGGTTACTCCGCTAGCACTTGTCTCCCGGTTGCCATGACGACGTGGCAGCACAGGGCAGGAGACCCTAACAGTAGCTCTGTATATGTGTCTGTAGCTCTGTATATGTGTCTGTGTAACTATGTATATGTAGCTCTGTGTATTGTTGGATCAGTATGATTCACCGCCGCTTGGGATCCCGTCGGTCAAAATACCGACGCTGGGATCCCGATATTTCAATTCTGACAGGGGTGAGTAAGGGGTGTTCTCCCTTCTCCCCAACCCCCTAACCCTCCCTCCCCACAACCTAAACCTAACCTCCTCCCTTGGTGCCTAGCCCTAACCACCCCCCATGACTGCCTAAACCTAGGCCCCTTCCCCCTGTAGCCTAACCCTAACCCTCCGAGGGCGGTGCCAAACCCTAACCTCCCCTCCCCGCAGCCTAACCCAAACCGTCCCCCCCCCCCCACAGTGTGTAAAAGGGAGCTCTACCTGCCGTAATGTGTAAAAGATAGCTCTACCTGCTGTAATGTGTAAAAGAGAGCTCTACCTGCCGTAATGTGTAAAAGGGGTCTCTACCTTCCGTAATGTGTAAAAGAGAGCTCTACCTGCTGTAATGTGTAAAAGAGAGCTCTACCTGCTGTAATGTGTAAAAGAGAGCTCTACCTGCCGTAATGTGTAAAAGGGGTCTCTACCTTCCGTAATGTGTATAAGAGAGCTCTACCTGCTGTAATGTGTAAAAGAGAGCTCTACCTGCCGTAATGTGTAAAAGAGAGCTCTACCTGCCGTAATGTGTAAAAGAGAGCTCTACCTGCCGTAATGTGTAAAAGAGAGCTCTACCTGCTGTAATGTGTAAAAGAGAGCTCTACCTGCTGTAATGTGTAAAAGAGAGCTCTACCTGCTGTAATGTGTAAAAGGGGTCTCTACCTTCCGTAATGTGTAAAAGAGAGCTCTACCTGCTGTAATGTGTAAAAGGGAGCTCTACCTGCTGTAATGTGTAAAAGAGAGCTCTACCTGTCGTAATGTGTAAAAGGGGTCTCTCTACCTTCCGTAATGTGTAAAAGGGAGCTCTACCTGCTGTAATGTAAAAGGGGGCTCTACCTGGCGTAATGTGTGTAAGTGGTGCTACTGTGTGGCGTAATTTAAATAATGGAGACTATTGTGCAGCCTAAAATGAATCTGGATGATTTTTTTGGTCACGCCCCTTCCACACGAAGCCACGTCCCTATATTTTTGGCGCATGGAGGGGGGGGAGCTGCTATTTTGTGTGCGGCCCTCGAATACTGACAGGAAAGTGTCAAGTGGCCCCTCTGCTGAAATAATTGCCCACCCCTGTCCTAGAGGATACTGGGGTCCACATTAGTACCATGGGGATGAACCAAAGCTCTCAAACCGGTTGGGAGAGTGCTGAGGTTTCTGCAGAACAGATTTACCAAACTGAAGGTCCTCAGAGGCCAAAGTATCGAACTTGTAGAATTTAGCAAACGTGTGTGAACCTGACCAGGTAGCTGCTTGGCAGAGCTGTAAAGCCAAGACACCACGGGCAGCCGCCCAGGAAGAACCCACTGACATAGTAGAGTGGGCCTGTATAGATCTTGGAACCGGCAAACCTGCCGTAGAATAAGCATGCTGGATAGTAAGCCTGATCCAGCTAGCAATGGACTGCTTTGAAGCAGGACACCCAATTTTATTGGGATCATAGAGAACAAACAGCAAGTCCGATTTTCTGTGACGAGCTGTCCGCTTCACATAGATCTTCAAAGCCCTCTCAACATCCAAGGACTTTGAAGTAGCAGAGGTATCGGTAACCACCGGAACCACAACAGGTTGGTTGATATGAAACGCAGACACCACCTTTGGTAGAAATTGCTGACTAGTTCTGAGTTCAGCTCTATCTTCATCAAAAATCAAATAGGGGCTTTTGTGAGACAACGCCCCCAGCTCCGACACATGCCTTGCTGAAGCCAAGGCCAACAGTGTAACTGCCTTCCACGTAAGAAACTTGATGTCAACGTTCTGTAAAGGCTGAAACCATTCTGATTGCAGGAACTGCAACACCACGTTGAGATCCCATGGTGCCGTGGGAGGCACAAAGGGCGGGTGGATGTGCAGAACACCCTTCAAAAATGTCTGAACCTCCGGGAGAGAAGCCAATTGTTTCTGGAAGAAAATGGATAAGGCCGAAATCTGGACTTTTAAGGATCCCAAACGTAGGCCCACATCCACTCCTGACTGCAGAAAAAGGAGAAACCGTCCCAGTTGAAATTCCACCGCAGAAAATTTCCTGTTCTCACACCAAGAGACGTATTTTTTCCAAATACGGTGGTAATGTTTATACGTTACCCCCTTTCTGGCTTAGATCAAGGTTGGAATAATCCTGTCCTGGGATCCCTTTCTGGGCTAGAATTTGATGCTCCACCTCCATACCGTCAAACGTAGCCATGGTAAGCCGTGATAGATGAACGGCCCCTGTTGTAGAAGATCCTCGCGAACAGGTAGAGGCCACGTGTCCTCTAGGAGCATCTCCAGTAGATCCACGTACCAGGCCCTTCTTGACCAGTCCGGAGCAATGAGAATAGCTTGAACCTTTTCCCTTTTTCATGTCGACTTGTGGAATTCCCCACCAACGTGTCAAGCACCCGAACACCTCCGGGTGAAGGCCCCAATCCCCTGGGTGGAGGTCGTGTCTGCTGAGGAAGTCTGCTTCCCAGTTGTCCACTCCCGGAATGAAGACTACAGACAACGCCACAGCGTGCCGTTCTGTCCAGAGGGGAATACTTGTTACCTCTGACATTGCTGCTCTGCTCTTGGTTCCACCCTGTTGGTTTATGTACGTTACCGCTGTCACATTGTGCAACTGAACCTGAATGGCATGATCCTGAAGAAGATCTGATGCCTGTAGAAGGGCATTGTATATGGCCCTTAGTTCCAGAATGTTGGTCAAGTCAGGAAACCATTCTTCTGATCATTTTCCTTGGAACTGTTCCCCTTGGTTGACTGCTCCCCAACCTCTGAGGCTTGCGTCTGTGGTTAGCAGAATCCAAATTTGAATCCCGAACCTTCGGCCCTCGGTCGGGTGAGGAGTCTGAAGCCACCACAGAAGAGAAATCCTGGCTTTTGGTGACAGATGTATCCTCTGGTGCATGTGAAGATGCAATCAGGACTATTTTTCCAACAGATCCAGCTGGAAGGGCCTTGCGTGAAACCTTCCGTACTGCAGTGCCTTGTAAGAGGTTACCATCTTCCCCAGGAGGCGAATGCATAGATGCACCGATATCCGGGTCGGTCTTAGAACGTCCCACACCATCGACTGAATTGCCAATGCCTTTTCTAATGGAAGGAACACCTTCTGTGCCTCCATATCCAGTATCATCCTCAGGAACGGAATCCTCCATGTTGGTTCCAGGTGAGATTTTGTCAGGTTCAGAATCCAACCGTGATCCTTGAGTAGTCGTGTTGAGAGGGCAATGTTGTCTAACAACCTCTCCCTGGATGGTGCTTTTATCAGCAGATCGTCCAGGTACGGAATTATGTTCACTCCTTGCTTGCGGAGGAGAAACATCATCTCTGCCATTACCTTGGTGAACACCCTCTGTGTCGTGGAGAGGCCAAATGGCAGGGCCTGGAACTGGTAGTGACAGTCCTGTATTGCAAACCTTAGATAAGCATGATGAGGCGGCCAAATCGGAATATGAAGGTACGTATCCTTGATATCCAGAGACACCAGGAATTCCCCCTCCTCCAGACCTGAGATCACCGCTCTCAGAGATTCCATCTTAAATTTGAACACCCATAAGTACAGGTTCAGTGACTTGAGGTTTAAAATGGGCCTTACTGAACCGTCCGGTTTCGGTACCATAAACAGGTAGGAATAATCACCCTTGTTTTGCAGTTGAAGTGGAACTGGAACAATGACCTGAGTCTGTACCAGTTTTTTAATTGCTGCCTGTAAAGTCATGCTTGCTTCTAGAGAAGCTGGTAAGCCTGATTTGAAGAATCTGTGAGGTGGGAGTTCCTGAAACTCCAGTCCCTGGGCGATAAGATCTTTGACCCATGGATCCAGGCATAATGTTGCCCATATGTGACTGAAATATCTTAATCGGGCTCCCATCTATTTGTCTTCCAGGCAGTGTGGTCCACCGTCATGCTGAAGGCTTTGAGGAAGCAGAACCGGAGGTTCTGGCTCTGTTAGGGGTGGCGGCGTGCTGCGGGACTGTGCGCTCGCCGTGGTGGGGCTTGCAAATAGGACCCTCAGGAGCTCTGTGTCCTGCCAGCGGGGAACAGGACCATTAACCCTATAGGAGGTTGGGCCGTCCCCCCCCCCCCCCCCCCCCCTAAGTCCCACGAAGCAGGCAGGCTGGTGCCAACCAGCCCTGTCTGAAAACAACAAACAGAAAATAAATGCAGAAAACTCTTCAGGAGCATCCCTGGTGGCACAGTCTTTAGCATTGCTGCCTCAAGGCACTGAATTTGACTCATGAGCAAGTCCCTATCTGTGTACACTTTGTATGTGATCCCTTTTTTTTTTTGGTTGCTTGTGTGTACCCTAGTTTTTGAGTTTATGTGTTAGGGAAATTTTGACTGTAAGCTCCAAAGGACAGATATGAATGACAAAATGTGTAAATTGAATGCGGAAATTGGTGGCACTGTATAAATAAATAATAAAACATATCTTATCAATGCTTTGCATGGTTGGGTGGTGGTGGGGGGGAGGCATTTGTCAACCACTTAAGCCACCGTACCTGCTGGACCAGGTTCGTCACCATTACTCCACCAGGGCCGTTTTGTTGCCATTCTAATCATGTCGACATTTTATTAGCGTTGACATGATGGATGTCGATGTGGTAGGGGTGGCCATTGACCATCGATGCTTCCAAACATTGATGGTGAACACTTTTGCCATTGATTGGGAAAGCACCAGATGGTTTCCCATAATCTTTTTTAAAAAAAATGTATAAGGTGCCGGGACACGGAGCATAGCTCTGTCCCCCTTAACCCACAAAGCCCAGGCCCCAGGTTCTTATTGGCCCACTGGCCAGACAGTGAAAGAACAGGGATGACTATCGGTTGGTGAAAACCATTGATGGTCATCTATTACATAGCAGGTCACTTGTCATTTCATCATCAATGGTACCCATCGATGGTGGACACACCAATGGCCACCCCTACAATGAGGTCAATGTTGACATGCCAAGCTTGTTGACAAACTCTCAAACATACCAACCTATAGAGATTAGGGAACTCCAGTAAGCTTTACCCATGGATATAAATGGGGTTTCTAAGTTAGCCCAATTAAAAAGAATGGGCCAGTTAAATGAATGAGAAAAGCTTTGAGGTTCTTAAATCATGCATGGTAAACCATTATTTTTTATATCAAGGACTATAGTATGAATGTGATAGAACATGCATGTGTATATAGAATATTTTCC
Organism: Pseudophryne corroboree; assembly: GCF_028390025.1. Taxonomy (NCBI): domain Eukaryota; kingdom Metazoa; phylum Chordata; class Amphibia; order Anura; family Myobatrachidae; genus Pseudophryne; species Pseudophryne corroboree. The sequence continues at coordinate 60,314,686 of NC_086451.1, forward strand.
TGGGTTTTTTTGTACATTTTTTGGTTAAAAAAAGTAGAAAAATAGACCTTTAGCAGAGTTTCCCCTAGGGATTTACTAAGCAATCATGGTTTAAAAAGGTGATTCCTTCTTTATCAGAGCATGATACATGCTATGTCGAACAAAGTTTGATATTCCCAGGAAACCACAGCATTGGTTATCAGGATAGTGGGATATAAGTGGGCTATTGCGTTTCCGTTCTGTGGTCACCTAGCTGGCTGTATCCCAGATATGAGTGGAAATAATAATGAGAGGATGATGCTAAGAAAGATTATTCAAGATTCACAGGTTTCATACAGTACCATACTCTGATGCCGGTCTACAGGCAGCAATTATCATCTCTTCCTTTACTCTCAACAACCAATACTGTAGTTTTACAGAGATATTTAACATGTGTTCAATCTATTCTCTATAATGCCCTGCTGAAAGGGCGTCCTATTGATTTTATTTTTATTATGAGATGCTTTGAACTTATACATTTCATTTTGTGTGAAACAGTGGTTAGCAATCCACCTCCGAGTGCAGGGACCATGTGCTAAAGTCCAACTAGGCCTGTATCTGTGTAGGGTTTATATGTACTCTCCATATATTTGCATGCCTCCCCTGGTTCCTCCCGCAGCCCCCCCTCCCCCCCCCAAAAAAAAAAAAAACACCCCACAGGTTAATGTAACTATGTTTATGTGATAGGTGACCCCTGTAAGTGACGTGAATGGCTAAATATCCTTTAGATCCATTTCATCCTTTAATAATGAAAATAAAATAATAAAATAAAATAATTAGCTATTGTTTTAATTGCAAACAGCCACACATCCCTTAATTGCCCTGCCATGTGCTGCAGGAAGGGTTACGTATAGAATGATCCTGCTGGATAGACAGGCTTATTAAGTATGTTTTAATGCTCCCCAGGCAGTGCTATTTCATATGAGCAAGCAGAGAGAGAGCAAACAGCTTTTCGGCTGGTCAGGGCAGGCTTGATAAAATTGTGCTGATTCTGTGCTCTGACACTCTGCTGACAAGACTCCTGCTTATTGTTAGGGGAGGACTGATGCGTCTCCGGCTGTCCTGAAGCTTTCCTAGTGCGCATAGAAGGTTCTTTTCATCCACTCTCCTATCCATAATCTCGACAAACGTCTCTTCCCTGCATTGATTTCCATTTCAGCCAGCGCAGGGCGCTGAACAATAATGAGTCGGCCGTGAAAAGGGGATGGTAAAGGATAGAGGCAGCAGCCTTTAAGGTGTTATGGATACACAAGATATACAGCTGTGTCAATAGAGGCAGCCGTGATGAGGAGGTGACCCAGGATTTATCGCAATGTATTTTCCGTCTGGGTGACCTCCCTGAGAAGTTCAGAGAATGCCGAGATGCTCTGCTGCGGCTGGATGTCACCTGCACTCCCCGCTGGGGTGCAGGCACCAGCAATATTCTGATCCATGTCCTCTAATGTCTTTATGTCTTCCCTCTAAAGAGCTGTAGTAGTATACATTCAGAATATTATGGTAGGGGTGGGCTGTACTGGTGTCTCTACGATGAGATAGAAAAAGCGCCGGAGTCTTAGAGAAGAGGCGATGACATTTTGGAGAAGTCCTCATCAGCCAAAGCAATAAATCTTCAATATTTAATATTTATGCCCTTATTTATCAATGAGTGATAAATTTCACTGTGAGTGATAACTTTCACCAGCCAACCGCTCCTGTCATTTCTCTAACGTCCTAAGTGGATGCTGGGGACTCCGTCAGGACCATGGGGAATAGCGGCTCCGCAGGAGACAGGGCACAAAAAGTAAGCTTTTAGGATCACATGGTGTGTACTGGCTCCTCCCCCTATGACCCTCCTCCAAGCCTCAGTTAGGTTTTTGTGCCCGTCCGAGCAGGGTGCAATCTAGGTGGCTCTCCTAAAGAGCTGCTTAGAAAAAGTTTTTAGGTTCTTTATTTTCAGTGAGTCCTGCTGGCAACAGGCTCACTGCATCGAGGGACTTAGGGGAGAGAATTTCAACTCACCTGCGTGCAGGATGGATTGGATTCTTAGGCTACTGGACACCATTAGCTCCAGAGGGAGTCGGAACACAGGTCTCACCCTGGGGTTCGTCCCGGAGCCGCGCCGCCGACCCCCCTTACAGATGCTGAAGATTGAAGGTCCGGAAACAGGCGGCAGAAGGCTCTTCAGTCTTCATGAAGGTAGCGCACAGCACTGCAGCTGTGCGCCATTGTTGTCACACACTTCACACCAGACGGTCACGGAGGGTGCAGGGCGCTGCTGGGGGCGCCCTGGGCAGCAATATATAATACCTTTTATGGCAAAAGAATACATCACATATAGCCATTAAGGCTATATGTATGTATTTAACCCATGCCAAATGTCTAAAACTCCGGGAGAAAAGCCCGCCGGAATAGGGGTCGGGGCTTATTCTCCTCAGCACACAGCGCCATTTTCCTGCTCAGCTCCGCTGTGAGGAAGGCTCCCAGGACTCTCCCCTGCACTGCACTACAGAAACAGGGTAAAACAGAGAGGGGGGGCATATTTTGGCGATATTTTTATATATTTAAGCGGCTATAAGGAACAACACTTATATAGGGTTGTTCCCATATATATTATAGCGCTTGGGTGTGTGCTGGCAAACTCTCCCTCTGTCTCCCCAAAGGGCTAGTGGGGTCCTGTCTTCGATAAGAGCATTCCCTGTGTGTCTGCTGTGTGTCGGTACGTGTGTGTCGACATGTATGAGGACGATGTTGGCGTGGAGGCAGAGCAATTGCAGATAATGGTGATGTCACCCCCCAGGGAGTCGACACCGGAATGGATGGCTTTGTTTATGGAATTACGTAATAATGTCAGCACATTACAAAAATCAGTTGACGACATGAGACGGCCGGCAAACCAGTTAGTACCTGCCCAGGCGTCTCAGACACCGTCAGGGGCTGTAAAGCGCCCTTTACCTCAGTCGGTCGACACAGACCCAGACACAGACACTGAATCTAGTGTCGACGGTGATGAAACAAACGTATTTTCAAGTAGGGCCACACGTTATATGATCACGGCAATGAAGGAGGCTTTGCATATCTCTGATACTACAAGTACCACAAAAAGGGGTATTATGTGGGGGGTGAAAAAACTACCTGTAGTTTTTCCTGAATCAGAGGAATTAAATGATGTATGTGATGAAGCGTGGGTTAACCCAGATAGAAAAATGCTAATTTCAAAAAAGTTATTAGCATTATACCCTTTCCCGCCAGAGGTTAGGGCGCGCTGGGAAACACCCCCTAGGGTGGATAAGGCGCTCACACGCTTATCGAAACAAGTGGCGTTACCGTCTCCTGATACGGCCGCCCTCAAGGATCCAGCTGATAGGAGGCTGGAAACTACCCTGAAAAGTATATACACTCATACTGGTGTTATACTGCGACCAGCCATCGCCTCAGCCTGGATGTGCAGTGCTGGGGTCGTCTGGTTGGATTCCCTGACTGAAAATATTGATACCCTGGATAGGGACAGTATTTTATTGACTATAGAGCAATTAAAGGATGCTTTCCTTTATATGCGAGATGCGCAGAGAGATATTTGCACTCTGGCATCGAGAGTAAATGCGATGTCCATATCTGCCAGAAGGAGTTTATGGACGCGACAGTGGTCAGGTGATGCGGATTCCAAACGACATATGGAAGTATTGCCGTATAAAGGGGAGGAATTATTTGGCGTCGGTCTATCGGATCTGGTGGCTACGGCAACTGCCGGAAAATCCACTTTTTTACCTCAGACCCCCTCCCAACAGAAAAAGACACCGTCTTTTCAGCCGCAGTCCTTTCGTTCCTATAAGAACAAGCGGACAAAAGGACAGTCATATCTGCCTCGGGGCAGAGGAAGGGGTAAGAGAGGGCAGCAAGCAGCCCCTGCCCAGGAACAGAAGCCCTCCCAGGGTTCTGCAAAGCCCTCAGCATGACGCTGGGGCCTTACAAGCGGACTCAGGAACGGTGGGGGGTCGACTCAAGAATTTCAGCGCACAGTGGGCTTGCTCACAGGTGGACCCCTGGATTCTACAGGTAGTATCTCAGGGTTACAGGTTGGAATTCGAGAAGTCTCCCCCTCGCCGGTTCCTAAAGTCTGCTTTGCCAACGTCTCCCTCGGACAGGGCGACGGTATTGGAAGCCATTCACAAGCTGTTTGCTCAGCAGGTGATAGTCAAGGTACCCCTCCTACAACAGGGAAAGGGGTATTACTCCACGCTATTTGTGGTACCGAAGCCGGACGGCTCGGTAAGACCTATTCTAAATCTCAAATCTTTGAACCTGTACATACAAAAATTCAAGTTCAAGATGGAGTCACTCAGAGCAGTGATAGCGAATCTGGAAGAAGGGGACTTTATGGTGTCCCTGGACATAAAGGACGCTTACCTGCATGTCCCAATTTGCCCTTCACATCAAGGGTACCTCAGGTTCGTGGTGCAAAACTGTCATTATCAGTTTCAGATGCTGCCGTTTGGATTGTCCACGGCACCTCGGGTCTTTACCAAGGTAATGGCCGAAATGATGATCCTTCTACGAAGAAGAGGCGTATTAATTATCCCTTACTTGGATGATCTCCTGATAAGGGCAAGATCCAGAGAACAGCTGGAAGACGGAGTAGCACTAACCCAACTAGTGCTGCAACAACACGGGTGGATTCTGAATTTTTCAAAATCTCAGTTGACCCCGACGACACGTCTGCTGTTCCTGGGAATGATTCTGGACACGGTTCAGAAAAAGGTGTTTCTTCCGGAGGAGAAAGCCAGGGAGTTATCCGAACTTGTCAGGAACCTCCTAAAACCAGGGACAGTGTCTGTGCATCAATGCACAAGAGTCCTGGGAAAGATGGTGGCTTCTTACGAAGCGATTCCATTCGGCAGATTCCACGCACGAACTTTTCAGTGGGATCTGCTGGACAAATGGTCCGGATCGCATCTGCAGATGCATAAGCGGATAACCTTATCGCCACGGACAAGGGTGTCTCTTCTGTGGTGGTTGCAGAGTGCTCATCTGTTAGAGGGCCGCAGATTCGGCATACAGGACTGGGTCCTGGTGACCACGGATGCCAGTCTGAGAGGCTGGGGAGCGGTCACACAAGGAAGAAACTTCCAGGGAGTATGGTCAAGCCTGGAGATGTCTCTTCACATAAATATACTGGAGCTAAGAGCGATTTACAATGCTCTAAGTCTGGCAAAACCCCTGCTTCAGGGTCAGCCGGTGTTGATCCAGTCGGACAACATCACGGCAGTCGCCCACGTAAACAGACAGGGCGGCACAAGAAGCAGGACAGCAATGGCAGAAGCTGCAAGGATTCTTCGCTGGGCGGAAGATCATGTGATAGCACTGTCAGCAGTATTTATTCCGGGAGTGGACAACTGGGAAGCAGACTTCCTCAGCAGACACGATCTACACCCGGGAGAGTGGGGACTTCATCCAGAAGTCTTCCACATGATTGTGAACCGTTGGGAAAAACCAATGGTGGATATGATGGCGTCCCGCCTCAACAAAAAACTGGACAGGTATTGCGCCAGGTCAAGAGATCCTCAGGCAATAGCTGTGGACGCTCTGGTAACACCGTGGGTGTTCCAGTCAGTGTATGTGTTCCCTCCTCTGCCTCTCATACCAAAAGTACTGAGAATTATACGGCAAAAGGGAGTAAGAACGATACTAGTGGCTCCGGATTGGCCAAGAAGAACTTGGTACCCGGAACTTCAAGAGATGCTCACGGAGGATCCGTGGCCTCTACCTCTAAGACGGGACCTGCTTCAGCAGGGACCGTGTCTATTCCAAGACTTACCGCGGCTGCGTTTGACGGCATGGCGGTTGAACGCCGAATTCTAAAGGAAAAAGGCATTCCGGAAGAGGTCATTCCTACACTGGTAAAGGCCAGGAAGGAGGTGACTGCACAACATTATCACTGCATTTGGAGGAAATATGTTGCGTGGTGTGAGGCCAGGAAGGCCCCCACGGAGGAATTTCAACTGGGTCGATTCCTACATTTCCTGCAAACAGGATTGTCTATGGGCCTCAAATTGGGGTCCATTAAGGTTCAAATTTCGGCCCTGTCGATTTTCTTCCAGAAAGAATTGGCTTCAGTTCCTGAAGTCCAGACTTTTGTAAAAGGAGTACTACATATACAGCCCCCGGTTGTGCCCCCAGTGGCACCGTGGGATCTTAATGTAGTCTTGGATTTTCTAAAATCCCATTGGTTTGAGCCGCTCAAATCGGTGGAGATGAAGTATCTTACATGGAAAGTAACCATGCTACTGGCCCTGACTTCAGCCAGGAGAGTATCAGAATTGGCGGCTTTATCATATAAGAGCCCATATCTGATTTTCCATACGGACAGGGCAGAACTGCGGACGCGTCCTCATTTTCTGCCTAAGGTGGTGTCAGCGTTTCACCTGAACCAGCCTATTGTGGTGCCTGTGGCTACTAACGAGTTGGAGGATTCCAAGTTGTTGGACGTGGTCCGGGCATTGAAAATATATATTTCAAGAACGGCTGGAGTCAGAAAGTCTGACTCACTGCTTATATTGTATGCACCCAACAAGATGGGTGCTCCTGCTTCTAAGCAGACGATTGCTCGTTGGATTTGTAGCACAATTCAACTTGCACATTCTGTGGCAGGCTTGCCACAACCTAAATCTGTCAAGGCCCATTCCACAAGGAAAGTGGGCTCATCCTGGGCGGCTGCCCGGGGAGTCTCGGCATTACAACTGTGCCGAGCTGCTACTTGGTCAGGGGCAAACACGTTTGCAAAATTCTACAAATTTGATACCCTGGCTGAGGAGGACCTTGAGTTCTCTCATTCGGTGCTGCAGAGTCATCCGCACTCTCCCGCCCGTTTGGGAGCTTTGGTATAATCCCCATGGTCCTGACGGAGTCCCCAGCATCCACTTAGGACGTTAGAGAAAATAAGAATTTACTTACCGATAATTCTATTTCTCGTAGTCCGTAGTGGATGCTGGGCGCCCATCCCAAGTGCGGATTGTCTGCAATACTTGTACATAGTTATTGTTACAAAAAAATCGGGTTGTTATTTGTTGTGAGCCGTCTGTTCAGAGGCTCCTACGTTTGTCATACTGTTAACTGGGTTCAGATCACAAGTTATACGGTGTGATTGGTGTGGCTGGTATGAGTCTTACCCGGGGTTCAATATCCTTCCTTATTGTGTACGCTCGTCCGGGCACAGTACCTAACTGAGGCTTGGAGGAGGGTCATAGGGGGAGGAGCCAGTACACACCATGTGATCCTAAAAGCTTACTTTTTGTGCCCTGTCTCCTGCGGAGCCGCTATTCCCCATGGTCCTGACGGAGTCCCCAGCATCCACTACGGACTACGAGAAATAGAATTATCGGTAAGTAAATTCTTATTTTTTCATACACAGCCTGTAACATGGCAGTTAGGAGCTGATTGGCTGGTGCAATTTATCACTCACAGTGAAATGTATCACTCATTGATAAATAAGGGCATTAATATGTTAAAGGTTATGATTCTTAGACGATCCTGTGCTAAAAATATTATTACAATTATGTACTGTTCGTGGTGCAAGAAAGTGCCGTAGTGGTGTAATAATTCATTTATCGCGGTAAAGGAAAAATATATCAAATGAATGCCCTTATTTATCAATAAGTTATAAGCTAACCAGCTCCTAACTGTCATTTTTCAAACACAGCCTGTGACATGAAAGTTAGGAGCTGATTGGCTGGTGCAATTTATCACTCACAGTAAAATGTATCACTCATTGATAAATAAGGGCATTAGGCCACCTTTTATCAAACCTCGGAGAGTGATAAATAGCACGGTGATAAATTACCAACCAATCAGCTCCTGTCATGTCACAGGCTGTGTTTGAAAAATGACAGTTAGGAGCTGGTTGGCTGGTACTTTATCACCGTGCTATGTATCTCTCTCCAAGACTTGATAAATCTGGCCCTAAATAAAGTTGTAAGATTATTCCAAAAACATGCTGGTTAGAAAAATGGTATGCTGTTAGCATATCGATCGTCGGGATCCCGGGGGTCACAAAACAGACGCCGGGATCCTGATGGGGGCACCATACCGCCGTCAGTATACCAGCGAGATAGTTAATTCCTCCTCTATGGGTGTCCACGACACCCATAGAGGGCGAATAGATCCTGTGGAGAGCACAGTGAGCCTTCAACGGGCTTAGTTGCGCTTGCCCCCCCTGCCGGCATTCCACCGCTCGGGATGCCGATGTCCGTATACTGAAATTCGGCACCCTGTGCGGCGGTAAATCATACCGAACCGAGTGGAAGCTCCTTAACATTTTGTATATTCATATTTATTTATATATCTGTCTGCTGGGAACAAAGACAAAATGGCTTCCAGCAAAAAAAATATCTATAATCTATTTTGAACTATTAAAGCGACCCGTCATATGCCAATCACCCCGTCCTACCTCCTGCATCGCCCCTTCCCGCCCCCTCCCCACTTCATTCTCTACTGAATACTTACTGCATTTCTTGCGCCCACAGAGTGGTCCACCACTGTCCTCTAAGGCCTGTCAAGTCGCTGCAGTGGGAACCGCTAGATTCAGAGACCACTGCATATGTCGGGGACGGGACAGATCTTCGTTGACTATTATATAGATTACAAGTATGACATTTATTTTGATTGATACAGAAGTTGGAGCCATATCTGGATTATCCATTAGCAACCTTGGGCCAAAGAAAAAAAAGATAGAAATAAGGTGAAAAGGGGCCCAAACCTGTATGTTGCTCAGAGCCCCACCGGGCCATGTGGGTTAAAACCAAAACCAAATTGAGGTGGACGGGATTACACGCCTGGGTCTATCAGTAACTGATCTATATGTATTTATCATGCACCTATATTTGCCGACACAATAACCGTGATGTGCACATTCATGTCCCTTCATAAAAATGGAAGTAGACTTATGACATCAGAGCATGTAGAAAGCACTGCAGGAGCACATCTGTTAAGTGGTCTTTATGTGTTTATATGTGAGGTTTGCTGTTTTGTGAAGTTGGTTGCTTTAAATGATACACTCTTTTTTATATGTTGTTTCCTCAGCCAGTCATCTCATATTAGTCTTAATCTAGAGGCAACAATGAGTACACTGCCAGACTTCTCAGGAATATCTAGCTAGGAATATTCTTTATGATAATCTGATACTCAAGTCCCCTTGATCGGGTTTCTTTGGCTGGCTGGCTGGGGCTAGTTCCACAACAGTTAGAGAGACTCACAGGCAATCTACTTGAGACTCACAGGTAATCTACTTGAGACTCACAGGTAGTCTACTTGAGACTCACAGGTAGTCTACTTGAGCCCTAGATGACCAGTTATAATAGCATTAAATAGGTGTATTTATGCCTGAGGGGGCCTGACACACCTTACAGCAGACTTCCCTCCTCCGAGCAGCGGGCCCACCACATTGTACTGTCTCCGGCAAGTGGGTCCTCCCCCTATGTGGCACCATCATCTCAGTGATATTTGGGAAGATGGCTCATGCGCACAAGATAGCAAAGGCTCTGGCACTATGGGGTCTATTCATGAAGCAGCAAAATGAGTGGAGAAGTGAGCCAGTGGAGAAGTTGCCCATGGCAACCAATCAGCTGCTCTGTATGCAAATTATAAATGTTAACTTCAATGCTGATTGGTTGCCATGGGGAACTTCTCCACTGGCTCACTTCTCCACGCTTTTCACTGCTCCATGAATAGACCCCTATGTTTCCAAAGAGATCACTGGAAAGATGGCGCCATGTAAGAGGTGGCCCCACTTCCCGGTACCAGTTCTGAGTTCAGGGTGTGTAGCCTGCACCCTTTATAGATATGCCTATGTGATAGGGCAGTATACATCAAAGCTTGAAAAAACCAGCGATAGGGCTCCTTCACCAAACGGCATTAATACAGTGGAGTACTAGTTGCATTACTAGCAAACTATCTCATTAGACTGAATTCATACATGTCCATCCATATTAAGCGAATGATATAACTTCCTGGGCGCATTTGTTATACAGCCGTGTACCCGAGCACACTGTGCCAGCAGCATGTGGACTGCTTCAGCTACAGACACCCTTGTCACGGCAATATCTCAGTCATTATCTGTAGCGTGTAACGAAGCCACAACTCAAAATGACATCCAGCCATTACGTACAGGAGTCACTCCAATGTTCAGTGCCGCTCCTTTATTGAGAATTCATGCCACTCTCACAGCCACCGGCCAGAATGAGGGTACGATAAAGGATCAAAGTAGTCTTTGGGGAATGCTGAAGTGGAAACAGAATGTTGACAAGCAGTATGGGAACACTGGATCGCAGACACAGTGACGTCAGCAATACTACTTACAGCATTTACACTGCCGGCAGTACCAAGGTCAAATAATGTTCACAGTTGTACTGCCGGCGCTGGTAAAATGCTTTAACCACTTGCCTGTTGTGGTTGCATCGTTTGTGACCACAACAGGCAGTGCGTTATCTGATCTGGTCGCAAATTATGTGACCAGTCAGATACGCAGAGTGGCCGGCTTCTTCCTCCCGGTTCCTCTGCTTCACTGCACTCTCCTCCAGTGTCTGCCGTGCTGCCGATCACTGCTGTCGGCACAGCAGGACCCTCCGCCCCTCAGTCTCCTAGTGTGTACCTGGTGTGTTACTGATGTCCCAGTGGTGGCAATTCGATGTTCCGATTTTTTAAAAGGTGATTTTGCACAAATATATATATATATATATATACTATATATTTGCCCAGATCTGTCACTCTGTGACTGTGTGGCTAACGCTGGGTGGAGACAGAGTCACAGATCTGGGCAAACCTCTAAATACAGTCAGAGTACAGTGTGTGACACTACACATACAGTCTATGGAGGGTCACACTCTAGGAGCTGTGTATGTACATTCCAGTGCTGTGTCCCATACACATTACACGGGAGCCCTCAGCACTGAGCATTCCGGCCATTGCCAGTCACCTGTACGAGCGCCTGGTACAGGCACCTCTCCGCCACCCCAGATATAGGTACACACAGCCCCCGCCATTACCCAGCCCGGTCACATTGGCCTGGCGGTCGTGGGATACGCACCGTGCAATCTGGATCTCCCTGTAGAGGCCGCTGATGTCAAGGTGGGCGCAGTGACGTCACTCCCGGTGGGTCTCACACCACAAAGCGAATCCAACCGCTTGCAGCGCACCCACGTTCCGCCCTGCCAGGCCTGGCCCTGATGCCACCGTCTGCTGCTGGCCCCGCGCTGAAAGAGAGAGGGTGAGGAGAGCGACCAATGGGGAGGCACATTATACAGGAGGGTGTGCGGGAAGGTGCCCAGGGAGGGGTGTACATACAGTATATATTTATATTATGTTCCCAATAGCCGAGAGTGCAGTAGGGATAGATAAGCGTATGAGAGATTGCAGGGGGCGGGGGAGAACACGGAGGAGGAGGAAGAGAACACTGTGACGCCAATATGCTCATCCCCCATCTGCGCCTCCGGACCCCCTACCCCACCTGCGGCACTCCCGCACCCGCCTCTCCACCACCCGCAGCGCCTCCGGACCCCCTCCCCCATCTGCTGCAACCTCCGCACCTGCCCCTCCCTCACCTGCGGCACCTCACCCCTCCCCCATCCGTGGAGCCTTCGGACCCCCTACACCACCCGCCCCTTCCCCACCTGCAGTGCCTCCGGAAGCCCTCCCCCATCCGCAACAGCCCCGCACCTGCCCCTCCCCCACCCCTCCCCCACAGCGCCTCTGTACCCCCTCCCCCATCCGTGGTCCCCACTCACCCGACCCTATCCCACCCACAGCACCTCCCGACCACCTACCCCATCCGCGCACACCCCTCATCCGCCCCTCCCCTGACCATAGCACCCCAGGACACCCTCCCCCATCCATGGCACTCCCCGCGTCTGGCCCTCCCCCACCCGTGGCACCCCTGGACCCCCTTCCCCATCCGTGTCTCACCCGCACCCGCCACTCCCCCAACCACAGCACCTACTAGGTGATTCATCGTGCCCTGCATGCGCTGTTCACGCTGTCGCAAGGGGCTAGGGCCCCTTAACCACCGCACGCCCTTTGTCCGTGCAATACTTCACCACTCACAAAATTTTGATTGGCGGTAATACTCCATATAATAAAAATGTTGCATGCCCCAAGGGCGGGCAAGGGTTAAGGGGGCGTAGCCCCTTCCGACGGTGTGAAGAGTGCCCGTAGGGCGCGATGAGCCACATAGTTATAAAATAGTTGTGGATAAGTTTAAATACTTGTTCCTCACTTAATTCACTCATAAAAAATCCTGAAATTTTCTAGGGTGTTTTTTGCAGAAAATAAAAGGCCAGTTAAATGGTTAGGTAGGTTTAATGCTCGCCGACATCCCAGTGGCTGTGTTCCACTTGTTGACATTATGATTGTCAACAAGACATATGTATCCCGCTGAAATCCCACACTTCTATGCATGTTGTGATTAATCACATATAAGGGTCTTCTTAATTATGGATAACCAAAATAGTAAAATAAGAAGCATTTTACAAGTATATTGGTTTTGCACCAGTAGGCAGGGCCGGCTCCAGGCATGTTCGAATAGAGCGGCCGCGCAGGGCGCCACCCTTAATGGGCGCCGCACGCTGCCGCCGCCATATTCCTGCCTGGAGCCAGCCTTCAGTGTCCCGGCCCCGGCCGCTTGTGTGCGTGCTATGCAGCGCGCTGTGCGGCGCCGGCGTCTGACGTTAGACGCCGGCGCCGCGCAGCACACATAGCGCGCATACAGAAGTTTTCATCCTTCCGCCCGCCCGCCCGCGCCCACAGCAGTACTCCCCCTCCCGGCTCCCAGCACCGCAGCCGGCTCCCAGCACCGCAGATGTAAGTGAATATCTGGCACTGTGGGGTCATAGCTGCACTGTGGGGGCATTTCTGCACTGTGGGGGCATTTATGTTTCTGGCACTGTGGGGGCATATCTGCACTGTGGGGGCATTTAAGTTTTGTGGCACTGGGGGCATTTATGTATCTGGCACTGTGGGGGCATTTATGTTTTGTGGCACTGGGGGCATTTATGTATCTGGCACTGTGGGGGGCATATCTGCACTGTGGGGGCATTTATGTATCTGGCACTGTGGGGGCATATCTGCTCTGTGGGGGCATTTATGTTTCTGGCACTGGGGGCATTTATGTATCTGGCACTGTGGGGGCATATCTGCACTGTGGGGGCATTTATGTATCTGGCACTGTGGGGGCATATCTGCACTGTGGGAGCATTTATGTTTTGTGGCACGGGGGGCATTTATGTATCTGGAACTGTGGGGGCATATCTGCACTACGGGGGCATTTATGTTTCTGGCACTAGGGGCATTTATGTATCTGGCACTGTGGGGGCATATCTGCACTATGGGGTATTTATGTTTCTGGCACTGAGGGGCATTTATGTATCTGACACTGTGGGGGCATATCTGCACTATAGGGGCATTTATGTTTCTGGCACTGGGGGCATTTATGTATCTGGCACTGTGGGGGCATATCTGCACTATGGGGTATTTATGTTTCTGGAACTGGGGGGGGGGCATTAATGTATCTGGCACTGTGGGGGGCATTTATCTGGCACTGTGGGGGCATTTATCTGTGCACTGTGAGGGGGCATTAATGTATCTGGCACTGTGGGGGCATTTCTGGCACTGTGGGGTCATGTATCTATCTGGGACTGTGGGGGCATATCTGGCACTGGTGGGGCCATTAATGTATCTGGCACTGTGGCGGCATTTATCTGGCACTGTGAGGGGGCATTAATGTATCTGGCACTGTGGGGGCATTTATCTGGCACTGTGAGGGGGCATTAATGTATCTGGCACTGTGGGGTCATTTATCTATCTGGGACTGTGGGGGCATATCTGGCACTGTGGGGGGCATTTATGTATCTGGCACTGTGGGGGGTATTTATGTATCTGGCACTGTGGGGGGTATTTATGTATCTGGCACTGTGGGGGGCATTTATGTATCTGGCACTGTGGGGGGCATTTATGTATCTGGCACTGTGGGGGCAATTATGTTTCTGGCACTGCTGGGGGGGGATGTCATGTGCATTTGGCTCTGCTGGGGGGCATGTCATGTGCATCTGGCACGGCTGGGGGGCATGTCGTGTCTAGCTGGCACGGCTAGGGGGCATATCATGTAGTGTTCCCGTGTCTCAGTGCAATACCTGGCGCAAAGTGTCTAACGTGCTCTGCCTGGCGCAAAGTGTCTAACTTGCTCTGCCTGGCGCAAAGTGTCTAACGTGCTCTGCCCCTACGAAGCAACGCCCCTAAATTTTTGATGCGCGTCTTCGGCGCGCAAGGTCCATGATTTTAAACGGAGTAACAAGCATTACAGTATGTACATAATTTTGCCCTTCTAACTTAAATATGTGCCCTCCCGAATGCAAAATGTGCCCTCCCCGTGATCAGCACCCCTGCCCTAAAACAATGCTAGAGTGAACACTATCATGTGTAGCTGGCACTGCTGGGGGGCATATCATGTGTAGCTGGCACTGCAGCGGGGCATGTCATGTCTATCTGGCACTGCTGGGGGGTATATCATGTCTATCTGGCACTGCTGGTGGGCATGTCATGTGTAGCTGGCACTGCTGCGGGGCATGTCATGTCTATCTGGCATTGCACTACTGTAGACATTATGTGTAGCTGGCACTATACTGGAGACATTGTGTGTAAGGAACACTACTGTAGCTGTTATGTGTAATGCTGCTAATTGTGTGCGTAGAGGGGGTGTGAAAATATATTTATTTATTTATAGTGTGATAATATGAAGTTGTGAGGCTCCGCCCACTTTTCCAGGAGACCACGCCCACTTTTCCAGGAGCGCGCACGCATTAAGTATGGGAGGGGGCGCTTTGAAATTTTCTCGCACTGGGTGCTATTAGGCCTGGAGCCGGCCCTGCCAGTAGGACACTTGCTATGGATAGTTATTAAATATATAAAAGGTACTGATTTAAGAGGACAATCCCTTCTCATACTAATTTTCTCAAATATGTATATTCATTGAATTTCATTCATGGTTCCTCCTCCCATTAATGGAAACTGTGACAGCCACCTCCCACTGCCGCTGCCAGGATGAGGAAACCCTTTGTTATTGGCTGGCCAGTCAGAACTAGTGTGTAGTAGGAAGTGGTTTCTTAATGAGGAGTCAGATCAAGAAAGAAGAAGAAAGAAGAAGACGACCAAAAGAGTTTATTTTACAATGATGTTTGTGGATTTTCTTTCTAAATTTAGAGACTGCTTCCACAGGCTCGGTACCGCAATGTATTTGACCCCAATAGGGTACATGATAAGTGGTAGTGGGGTAACTGTCTGGGGGTTATAAGCAGTAGATTGAGTTGGGGGGGGGATCAGTATGATTTGCTGATGGACAGGATGCCGGCTGTCAGTATACCAACAGTGGCATCCCGTCCATCATAATCCCGACAGCCCCCTATTCAACCCCCTCACCTTTTCCCTACCCTAACCCTCCCTTCTGAGTGCCTAACCCTCCCCACTTGGTGCCTAACCCCTTCCCTCCCCGCTTGATGCCTAAACCTAACCTCCCCTTCTAAGTGCCTAACCCTCCCTCACCCGGTCCCTAACCCTCCCTCCCCAGTCCCTAACCCTAACGTTAACCCCCTCTTCTTCTTCTGCCTAAACATAACCTCTCCCCCCCCCCACCCCGCGGCAGGACGGCAGCGTGTCCCGCTGTGAGGACGATTGGGATGTCGGCTTTTGGTAATGTGATGCCGGTATCCTGAGCGGCGCCGGTATGTGGACGCTGGCATTGCGTCCTCGTTCAGGATCCCGGTGTCGGTATATAGGCCCTCATTCCGAGTTGGTCGCTCGCTAGCTGCTTTTAGCAGCATTGCACACGCTAAGCCGCCACCCTCTGGGAGTGTATCTTAGTATAGCAGAATTGCGAACGAAAGATTCGCAGAATTGCGAATAGAAATTTCTTAGCAGTTTCTGAGTAGCTCGAGACTTACTCCTACACTGCGATCAGTACAGTCAGTTTCGTTCCTGGTTTGATATCACAAACACACCCAGCGTTCGCCAGACAATCCTCCGTTTCTTCAGTCACTCCCGCGTTTTTCCCAGAAACGCCAGCGTTTTTCCACACACTCCCAGAAAACGGCCAGTTTCCGCCCAGAAACACCCACTTCCTGTCAATCACACTACGATCACCAGAACGATTAAAAAAACTTAGTTACGCCGTGAGTAAAATACCAAACTTTTGTGCTAATTTACTTGGCGCAGGCGCACTGCGAACATTGCGCATGCGCAGTTTGCGACTAATCGCTCCGTAGCGAAAAAAAATAACGAGCGAACAACTCGGAATGACCCCCATTGACCACAGGGATCCCATCCATCGGGAGGCTAACTGCTTCCCGAGTTGGGAACAGATAACAGTGATCCAGGGAGTTAGGGTTCTATGGACTAGGCCTTGGAGAAAGATAAAAAGGAGAAAGATAAAGTACCAGCCAATCAGCTCCTGACTGCCATGTTACAGACTGTGTTTGAAAAATGACAGTTAGGGGCTGGTTGGTTGGTATTTTGGGGAAGATTTAACAACGATTGATATTAGTCATGACTACTAATCCTAAATGGTACTCCAACCAATCAGCTCCTAACTGTCATGTTTTTGAAAAATGACAGGAGCCAAATGGTTGGAGCTGCATTTAAGATTAGTAACTAGATTATCACTCATTGTTACATCTGCCCATTTATCTCTCTCTACTTTATCTCTCTCCAAGACTTGAACATAGGCCCCATAGAGGGTTTCAGGATGGGGGTGGGGAGTGTCAGAAACTAGTGCAGATGTAACAGGCCTTGATATGATGGGGTCAAGGCGAATAAAACCACAATGCAGCTGACCAACCCCCTCCCCCTCTGAACCATCACAACAGCGCTCTGTCTGCTGGCCGCTACTAGAGGAAGATGGGGACTTCTGCAAACAGCTAGTGCCACACTGTTGACTGACATGGTGGTGGAGGCTTGCTAGGTGCCTGCTGTTAATGGTGGGTCATGATTATCCAGGACCCCTTAGAAGCATGGGCCCGATACATGTGTGCCCTTTGTACCACCTATTACCGGGCCTGTCTGTCCATTATACTAGGACACCACAGCCAAGGGAGACTTGGAAAGAACTGTTCCTGGGAGTGGACTGAGCTGACCAGCCTGGCATGATTTTCACTCTGCCAGTGCGACCCCACACTCCCGGTCTCCATGTTATAATGTGAA
This sequence comes from Pseudophryne corroboree, assembly GCF_028390025.1. Taxonomy (NCBI): domain Eukaryota; kingdom Metazoa; phylum Chordata; class Amphibia; order Anura; family Myobatrachidae; genus Pseudophryne; species Pseudophryne corroboree. The sequence goes on from NC_086451.1 coordinate 60,331,912, forward strand.
TCTGCCTAGAGTATTAGGTGACCCGGTGGCTGAGTATTTAGGGAAGGAGAACAAACTACAGCTGTTTCCGGGAAAGGGGGCTGATCCCATAGTCGGTGCAAGAGCAACTCTCGGGGCTGTTCCAGCCACCATTTTTGGTTAGCGCTACATGATAGATTGAGCTGACGAATGCCCCAGTCAGTGTCTAATCAGCGCAGATTCACAAACTAAGTTCCATCTATATTTTTCCACCTCCAATTCTGATTACTTTTAAAACGTACAATGTCAGGGTCACGGGTGTGATACGTATAAACAAAAATAAAACCTCATGTCCACAAACTGGTTTCTGAATATCAAGTGGCGCTGTATAAAGACTATAGATAAATATGACACTTTGGTCCTTATTGACCATGACGTTGAAATTGCTTTACATCATTTACTTTAAAATTTTAAAAAAAATATATCTAACAGTTATTGACAAAATTTAAGTACCAGAAATACTTTTATTATAACTAATATTAAACTTTTATACTGTTATCCAGTGTTAGTTTAGCTATTTTTTTTTTGGGGGGGGGGGATACAGGCAGATTTAACAATTTTTTAACTTTTCACTGCCAGCAATAATTTTCGCGGCAATCCCGTTTTTGAGAATTTACTATTGAATGTGCGAATCGCGGGAGTGTGCATACCCGTGAAAATCCCATTTTTTTGTGGCAAAAAAGCCATGAAATCCTCAAAAATGGCAATCTTGGTAAATCACCGCGATTTTTTGCGGCTAATTGAATTCAGCCCTATTTTTTTTAACTATGCTTATTTTATGCAAAAATCGGGATGGCTGCATTTATGTATTATGTTGTGCACGTAGATAAAAACAGCAGAACTGGTTTTAACAATACATTAGAAATAAGATAACAGAAATAGGTTGGTGCACTTTACAGACCATTAGTAGGAATAGCGGTAATGTATTAGAAGGTATCAGCACTGATGTGTGGGCTAACTGTAAACAGGCAGCCGTATGCTTTGTGAAGGAATTGTGCACTCAGTATAATAAAGTGCATTCTCCTTAACTTATAGGGAATTCTGATATTATATTTATCTTATTATGTTGTTTAGTTGTTTATTTAATACACATTAGTACCTATTGACTGTCTACGTTTGTTGAGATTGCTCTTATCTTTCAGTGGGAAACACTAGGATATATACAATTTGAAGTTGTTGAAGATGGGACAGAGAATATATGAGGAGGATATTGTTCCACATTCCGATAGATCAGGACTTTTGATACCAGAGCAGTTACGAGATGTATGTCACTGATGACCGAACCTTCAGTGCCATACACAGCAGACAAGGCAGGGACATCTTAACGCATACACACACTGGGCAGCTGCCCATGGCCCCAGGATTCTCTGGGTCTCTGCTCCGTAGGCTGGTGCCTCCGGAGTTTCTCGGATAGCAAGCAGAGAATGCTGCCGGGCTGCTCTGATTGTGAATTACGCACAATCAGTGTGCAGAATTCTCTACCTGCTTTCCAGGCCTGCAGCCAGACAGTGAATGGCTGTCAGGATGCTGATTGGTTGATGTCTGGAGCTAAACACCAATCAGAGTGCTGACAGCCATTTACTGTATGAAAGCATGTGGAGAGACTGCGCAGGACTGCAGGAGGGGTAAGTTATGATTTATTTTTGTATTCCTATGAATGGGTGGGTAGGGGCTCCAGTAAATTGCTTTGTAAAGGGCCTACAATGCTGTTAAGACAACCCTGAGACAAGGGAGGTAATATGGGCTATGTTATGTCCTGATGTACATATCTTTACTTCAATGAATCATGCAGTATGAAGATTATGTATTTTATTTCTTATTGGTAAGTAGTACTTGCATGGTTACAGATAGACATCAACTCCACATGCTGCTCTCCTTCTACTTACTCTCCTTCTACTTCCTACTTCCTTCTACTTCCTGATCACATGTTCATCTGTGCAGCCAGATTCTTAAAGGTACACTACCTCATCTAGCTAATGCACATAAATCTTCATAGATCATACTTGCCTACCTGACCCTCTCCATGAGGGAGAAAATGCTCTGTTCCTGGACTTTCCTGGTAATGTATGATTGCCATCACCTGTGGTGAAACACCTTTCTTATCAATTAACTAGCTCACCACAGGTGATGGCAATCATACATTACCAGGAAAGTCCAGGAACAGAGCATTTTCTCCCTCATGGAGAGGGTCAGGTAGGCAAGTATGGCATGAACCCCTGCATTAGTTCATTTCATACTTGCATTAGCATAAAGTATTAAATCAGGCTTCCACAGCTGCCCCCTCCCATGGCCAATCAGAATCAACCCCCTCCCAATCATCGATATAATAATGTTTGCTTATAAGAGTGCACTGAGGAGGATGAGGCTGTGCAGTAACAGTGACAGGATTTAGGGGTATTGGGCTGAAAAGATGGAATAGAGGCATACTTGCCTACCTGACCCTCTCCATGAGGGAGAAAATGCTCTGTTCCTGGACTTTCCTGGTAATGTATAATTGCCATCACCTGTGGTGAAACACCTTTCTTATCAATTAACTAGCTCACCACAGGTAATGGCAATCATACATTACCAGGAAAGTCCAGGAACAGAGCATTTTCTCCCTCATGGAGAGGGTCAGGTAGGCAAGTATTATTCACATACTTGCCTACCTGACCCTCTCCATGAGGGAGAAAATGCTCTGTTGCTGGACTTTCCTGGTAATGTATGATTGCCATCACCTGTGGTGAAACACCTTTCTTAGCAATTAACTAGCTCACCACAGGTGATGGCAATCATACATTACCAGGAAAGTCCAGCAACAGAGCATTTTCTCCCTCATGGAGAGGGTCAGGTAGGCAAGTATGAATAGAGGGGGACAGGAGAGGTGGAGCAGGATGAGGGGGAGAACTGAGGGGCACGATGTGAGGTTTTGTAGGATACATGACCTGAACTAGAGCGAGAGAGGGGGAAATGACATGAAACAGAATTAAAAACAAGGGGACATTACCCTGTGGAGTCCATCAGCAGTATCTATCGATGTGGCAAACAGAGAATGAATGTGCCTAAAAATAACTATACCAGTGAAATAAATAGCTCAGAGATAGGACAGAGTCCTCTATAGCAGTACTTGTCCGAAGTGTCCAATAAGCCTGAATAACAAAACCAACAAGATGCTCCCCAATAGTGTGGTATTGTCTGATGTCACCTGTGTGCTCAATGATGTGATATAAGACCTCATAGCAGAGATACAATTAAATGGGCTTAGCTACAAATGATTGAAGTTCTTTCATCAATTATGGACCATGTAAACAGGGAGTTCCCTTTGAAAAGTCCGGTCCAGGATGAAACACGTCCGCGGTGCATCTGGGAGTTACAGCTGCTACTGCTTTCGGTACTCCTTGTCATGGCAGGAGGAGGAACTGATTGTTACCCCATCTAACCTGGGGATTCCTGTAGCATTTCTGTGAGATCATTTATTCTGTCAAAAGTTTTTTTTATTGTACATTTGTTACTTACTTTTAATAAATCTACAAAGATTTAAAACAGTATTATGCTGTAATATATATGTTTCCTTTGAAGTCATCCGTTGTGAAATTGGTTATCTATCTATCTATCTATCTATCTATCTATCTATCTATCTATCTATCTATGTATCTCTCTCTCTCTCTATACAGGGTCGGACTGGCCCACAGGGGAACAGGGGAAACCACCGGTGGGCCCCACTGCCTGTGGGCCCACCTCCTGCTCTAGGGATTAGGTTCCAGGCTGTATCCTAGTGCACTTTTAAGTATACATTATACATATGTTACCTTATACTGCACAGTATGGCCACACCTCCACTATTGCCTGGCCACATCCTCAACCCAAAAATGGACCCGCACCACTCCCCCCACCGCTGCAACGCCGCCCCAGACCGACTGCCGCCTGTCAATCTCTATGCGTTCGCATCCTTATGGGATGCGATCGCATAGTGAAAGTCCGCGCTTGCGCAATGCAGCCGCAGCACATGCAGTTTGTGATTTGCCATTTGCAATCGCGATCGTTTGCAATTTTCGGACAATAGCATCCAGGTCTGAATAGCCCCCATAGATTGTAAGCTCCAGTGGGCATGGGGGGTCATTCCGAGTTGTTCGCTCGCTAGCAGTTTTTAGCAGCCGTGCAAACGCTATGTCGCCTCCCACTGGGAGTGTATTTTAGCTTAGCAGAAGTGCGAACGAAAGGATCGCAGAGCGGCTACAATTTTTTTTTGTGCAGTTTCTGAGTAGCTCAAAACCTACTCAGCGCTTGCGATCACTTCAGACTATTCAGTTCCTGTTTTGACATCACAAACACGCCCTGCGTTCACCCAGCCACGCCTCCGTTTTCCCTGGCACGCCTGCGTTTTTACCAACACTCCCTGAAAACGGTCAGCTGACACCCAGAAACGCCCTCTTCCTGTCAATCACTCTGCGGTCAGCAGTGCGACTGAAAAGCTTGGCTAGACCTTGTGTGAAACGACATCGTCCGTTGTAATAGTACATCGTGCGTGCGCATTGTGCCGCATACGCATGCGCAGAAGTGCCATTTTTTTGCCTCATTTAAGTGCGCTATATAAATAACCAGTAATTAAAAATAAAATAAATAAATAAATAAATATATATATATATATATATATATTTATTATCTATGCTAAAGGTGCTAAACAGGCACGGACACAACACACAAAGGAGAGGGAAAGGTAGTTTTTCTCTGCCCCAGGAGGGGCCGTGTGGATTGATCGTCTGCAGGTTAGTGTGGAGCCGGTGTGAGTCTCAATCCCCGTAGCTGGCTTACAATTATTGGAAAAGCACTCGTGCTGCTGCAGTGAAATTAGTTATTGATCCTTTGTCCGGGTGATGAGCCCGAGCTCTCAGTTCCTGCACACTGCAGAAACAATTCCCTCTCCCTCACATAAACTGACAGCCTTGACTCTCTCTGCACACCCCTTAGTGGCAGAGAGATAAGACATGCCTACACTGCAGAGACAGCTTAACCGTTTAGCTGCCTCCTTCACCGACATTTCCACTGTTGGATTTTTTTGTAGTTGCAGTCTGTGATCACTGGTGTCTTTTTGTCCTTGCCTTTGGGGGGGGGGAAGAACTGTAGAGTGATCCATGTTTGTTCCATAAATAGAACATGTCATCGGGGGTCCTACAACGGACCCCTCTGCAGGATCCAGAAGCTCCCATATGTTCTGTCTGGATGCTAATAGAATTATATTTTGTCACTGAGCCAAAACATATGGGAGATTTGTTTTTCTGACGTATAAAGGGCACAGTGTTCATTGGAGAGTCTCCTTGAAAAATGCTAAAAGTGAAATACAAGTTCATCCATTATATGATAATGTGGCCTCAATCACACAGCTAGCTCAATCATTTCATGACATTCTTTTTTGTTAAACCATAATAATCTGCGGCTGCCTTTTCATATGCAGGTAGAAGACCAATACAGCAGATGAGAAGACTGCATTGCAAATGTGCCCTGGAAGTTGTACAGCTGCAGCTCCACCTATATCCTGCATGCTTTACCAGCAATTAAGAGGTTAGTTACTGGGCTTTTATGTTCAGAGCTGGTAGGTGGAGCATGCTGGAAGGCTTAGCAAAACAGGATAAGGTGGGGCTTACACGGACACACAAAATAACAGCTCCCACATGTTTCTCTTCCTGTGCTTCAATAATGTTTGCAGCCCTGGAGAACGTGCTGGCTCAGATTCGTGCTGCAGGCTTAATGAGAGATGAACATCCAGTGAGGGCATCTGACACAGCCACCACTAATCCCCAAGTATCTCTTAGGAGGGCTAGGCCTCCAGAACGCAGGAGTCCATCCCCGATTCCCAGAACCCAACGCAGAGTCAGCAGCCCCTGCAGGTACCCTCCTGGAGGAGATGATGGCCAATGGCAGGATTTAGGCATGCTGTATCCTAGGAGGAATCCATACACCCTAAACTCTGACTTACATTCTTCTAATGTGCATAATTGGAGAGAGGAATATTTACCAGTTTCATCCTATAAGAATTACAAGCATGTACTGGACGGCGGACCGCCGACTGCAGTCACTGAACGTACCTACATGCAGACCCAGCGTGAGCGGGAGTGCTACGTTGACAGTCAAGGGCAGCGCCGCTTTAGTTCTTCAGCAGGCACCCAGCCAGTCGGTGAATTCATGGCTACAGTAGCAGGGCCAAAGCAAAGCGGCTTCAGTGACAGCGGGACTTTTACATCTACAGCCCACGCCAGGGACTTGACAACTACGTCTGACACTGAGAGGTTCCGCCAAGAATTTGCATCTGCAAGGAAACTGGACTGTAGATTTACTGAAGTGCACTCTGGCCTCCCTGCCCAGGTTTCGGGTAAGAAGCTGTAACTTGCAGTTAGAGCTCGCAGACCCTGCATTACATTTCACTTTAGTAAACACAAGAGTTGTGATTCTTCTACATCACTATAGGGCATACTTACCTGCTCCTATATCACTATAGGGCATACTTACCTGCTCCTATATCACTATAGGCAGGGTTGCCGATGTTCTGGCTGCCCCCTCCGGGAGAAGGCAGCCAGCTCGGCGCAGCAGAGGTCGGGGAGGGCGGCTGTGACGTGATAGGGGGTGTGGTGGGGGCGTGTCTATGTGTTTGAAGCACCACAGGGGGCAGAGCGCTTGCGGTCGTGTCACCGTGGCCACGCCGCCACTATACAGTGCCGATATTACAGCCACAGTACAGTGGGGGCGGGGCTATGATGACATGATTCAGCAGGAATCACATCATCGGGTCCCCTTGAACTGCATCGGGTCTTCGGTGCCGATATTACAGCCACAGTACAGTGGGGGCGGGGCTATGATGACATGATTCAGCAGGAATCACATCATCGGGTCCCCTTGAACTGCATCGGGTCTTCGGTGCCGATATTACAGCCACAGTACAGTGGGGGCGGGGCTATGATGACATGATTCAGCAGGAATCACATCATCGGGTCCCCTTGAACTGCATCGGGTCTTCGGTGCCGATATTACAGCCACAGTACAGTGGGGGCGGGGCTATGATGACATGATTCAGCAGGAATCACATCATCGGGTCCCCTTGAACTGCATCGGGTCTTCGGTGCCGATATTACAGCCACTGTACAGTGGGGGTGGGGCTATGATGACATGATTCATCAGGAATCGCGTCATCAGGTCCCCTTGTGCTCTGCAAGGGGGCGGCCAAGGGGGGTGCAGGGGAGCTGTGTTGCTGCAGGAGGCTTGCCTACCTTTCTGAGGGTCGGGAGGGTCACCCAATTTTCGGGAGCCTCCCGGCCATCCCGGGAGGGTTGGCATGTATGACTATAGTGCACACTTACCTGCTCCTATATCACAATAGGGCATGGTGACCTATTCCAGAAGACTCCTAAATTTTAGTGGCGTCCCATGGATTCTGGGAAGAGTAGGTGGCCCTCCCGCATCCAGCCTAAGTCCTTTTTAATGGGTGGAATAAATACAACCTATTGCCGTGATTTGTGGGTCCATTAAGAGATGGCGGGGCCTATATGATGCAATTATATGAGAATTGCATCATTTGACCCTTTCCTAGATGCGCAATTTGCAGCATTACGTTGATAGAATTTGGAGCCTAAGGATGAGTAGTGCTTGGCCCAGCCCTCATCACGGTCAGCTGCTGCTCCCCTGCGGGCTTCTCCCAAAGGGGAGAAAACTAATTTCTCTTACGTCCTAGAGGATGCTGGGGTCCACATTAGTACCATGGGGTATAGATGGGTCCACCAGGAGCCATTGGCACTTTAAGAGTTTGAGAGTGTGGGCTGGCTCCTCCCTTTGCCCCTCCTACCAGACTTGGTTTAGAAAATGTGCCCGGAGGAGCCGGTCACAGCTAGGGGAGCTCTACAGAGCTTTTCTAGTTAAGTTTAATTTGAGAGGTTTTTTTTACTTTACAGGGAGGCTGCAGCGAGGGACTAAGGGGGGGATCAGTGTCCGCCCTGCGGGGTCTGAGCCACTGCCTTCGCTGACTGGATACTGAGCTCCAGAGGGGTCTGATCGTTCTCCACCACAGGAGACCGCTCACCCCAGCAGCATGCTGCCAACCCTTTACAGAGCTGAAGAGGTGGTGAGTGAGACACCGACCCCCCCCCCCCCCCCCCCCCCTAGCAAGTGCGGGGCCGGTGTGAAGATGGCGGCAGCGGGGAGGGAGCGCAGTATTAACTGCTCTCCTGGGAAGGCTCAGCGGTACATGGTACGGCGCTATGAGGGGCGCCCTGGGCTGGTCACACAGCCTGTCGGGGTCCTCGGATTTCATCAAGCACTAAATCCTCCGGCCTGTATAATCCATGAAGAACGGGAAGACAGCGCCATTAAGGGGGCGGAGCTTCTCAGAGCGGACCCAGCAGCGTTTCAGCGCCATTTTTCTGCCTGCACAGCGCTGAGAGGAAGAACAGGTCCCTCCACAGCAACTACAGCTATCTGTACACGGTACCAAGGTGTTGTAGAAGGGAGGGGAGGCTGTAATAAGACTGTGTGTCCTATTAAGGGGTGGTCTTCTGTATGCCGGCGGTCGGGCTCCCGGCGCTCAGTATACCGGCGCCGGGAGCCCGACAGCCGGCATACCGACACTTATTCTCCCTCGTGGGGGTCCACGACCCCCCTAGAGGGAGAATAAAATAGTGTGGCGCGCGTAGCGCGCCACCAGGCCCGTAGCGTGGCGAGCGCAGCGAGCCCGCAAGGGGCTCATTTGCGCTAGCCACACTGTCGGTAAGCCGGCGGTCGGGCTCCCGGCGCCGGTATGCTGGTCGCCGGGAGCCCGACCGCCGGCAATCCGTAGTGAACCCCTATTAAGGAGCACAGTCAGCGCTGACAAGGGGTCTCCCTTTGCTAAAAGCGCTGTGTGTGGGTTGGCTCCAATCTCTGTGTTTCTCTTGCCATTCTTGGGGGGGAAACTGTCTGCCCGTGTGTGTGTGTGTGTGTGTGTGTGGAGTGTTTGGTGGTCTCCTTTAGCTGTGTCCAGGGATACTGTGTCATATGCTGCAGTGGATTTATCCTCCCAGGATGATCCCATTCCATGTAATCAGGATAGCACTGGTTTAGCACAGATACCAGCAAGGGAGCCTGAGTGGTTTTCCTCTATCAAATCTTGGATTTCTCAGATTTCTGACAGTGTTGCAAGTAATGAATCTGCAACCCAGGTATTACAGAGCTCTATGGCAGTATGGACGGTTTCTGGTACCTCAGGACGCCCCGCTATATACCCCCACAAACGTGTGCTTGTGCATGTCACACAAGACGACACGGATACCGATTCTGATACCACAGACGGTGATGGGGATGTTTTGCGGGGGTCCGCATCTCTTACAAAGGGGGTGCAATTGTTGATAGAGGCTATCAGGGATATGTTGAATGTTAATGATACCACACCTGAGCAGGTTGAGGAGGCTTTTTTCTCTAAAAATAAAAAAGCATTGCTAACCTTTCCTGCTTCAAAGGAATTGAATGCTATATTTGAAAAAGCATGGGTAAACCCTGAGAAAACATTCCAAGTCCCTCCCTGAAAGGGTCCAGGTGGCGTTTCCTTTCACTGAGGTGGATAGGAAAAAAATGGGAAAACCCGCTGATTGCTGACGCATCTGTGTCCAGACTCTCAAAAAAGGTGGTTTTGCCTGTTCCAGGATCTACCGCCTTAAAGGAGCTGGCTGATAGAAAAATTGATAACACGCTTAAATCAATGTACACTGCTTCAGGGGCCATATTATGTCCCACTATTGCTACCGCATGGCTTGCGAAGGCTATAGTAAAGTGGTCGGCTACCTTACTTGAGGATTTGGATACGATGGACAGGGTTGATGTTGCATTATATTTACGCAATGTACATGATTCAGCAGGTTTTATGGTAGAATCCATGAAAGACCTGGGTTCCATGGCTGCGGGAATATCTTCCATGTCTGTTTCAGCTGTGTGGAGTACCTAACCTATACAGGTTAGGCTCTCTTTGGGGAAGCTCTAGACGCGTGGATATCCACGGCTACAGTGGGTAAGTCAGTTTCTTCCCTCAGCAGCACCTGCTTCGAAGAAATCTTTCTCTTCATCTGCAACACAGTCCTTTCGGCCTAACAAGCCTAGAAGGGCCAGAACATCCAATACCTTCTTTAGGGGAGGTCGAGTTCAGTCCATGGAACCTGCAGCTGCAGGTTCCCAGGAACAAAAGCCTGCTGCAGGTACACCAAAGTCCTCCACATGACGGTGGACCGCGTGGCCTGGAGGTGGGGCCAGTGGGAGCGAGACTCAGACACTTGAGTCAGGTCTGGGTATCGTCCGGCCTGGATCCCTGGGTGATGGATATTGTATGCCAGGGATACAGGATGGAATTTCAAAGTCTCCCTCCTCATCTCTTTTTCAAATCAGGCTTACCAATTCTGTTGGCAGACAGCACTGTACTACAAGACGCTGTCCAAAAATTGGTGGAGGCACAGGTCATTGTGCCAGTACCACCTCACATGCAGAACAAAGGTTACTATTCAAACCTTTTCGTGGTACCGAAACCGGAGGGTTCGGTCAGGCCCATTCTGAACCTAAAATCATTGAATCCCTTTCTAAAGGAGTTCAAGTTCAAGATGGAGTCTCTCAGGGCGGTGATATCAGGTCTCGAAGAGGGGGTATTCCTGATATCCCTGGATATCAAGGATGTGTACCTCCACATTCCGATCTGGCTACCGCATCAGGCTTATCTCCATTTCGCATTGCTGGACTGTCATTTCCAGTTCCAGGCCCTGCCATTCGGCCTCTCCACAGCACTAAGGGTGTTTACCAAGGTGATGGCAGAAATGATGGTTCTCCTCCGCAAACAGGGTGTGAACGTCATTCCATATCTGGATGATCTGCTGATAAAGGCATCATCCAAGGAGAAGCTGCTGCAGTCCATTGTTCTCACAACACGCCTCCTCAGGAGTCATGGTTGGATTCTGAACCTTCCAAAGTCACATTTGGAACCAACCCAGAGTTTGTCCTTTCTGAGAATGATGCTGGATACGGAAGTGCAGAAGGTGTTTCTTCCGCAGGAAAAGGCGTTGGTGATACAAGCTATAGTCCGGGATGTCCTGAAGCCAGCCCGGGTGTCGGTTCATCAATGCATTTGCCTATTGGGAAAGATGGTGGCCTCTTACGAGGCTCTCCAGTACGGGAGGTTCCACGCTCAAACCTTACAACTGGATCTCCGGGACAAGTGGTCAGGATCTCAGCCGGCCTGCCCATCAACATCCTGGAACTAAGAGCCGTCTACAACGGTCTTCTTCAGGCGGCCCCTCTTCTAAGAAATCGGGCCATTCAAGTGCAGTCGGACAACGTAACAACAGTGGCTTACATAAACCGACAAGGCGGAACGAAGAGCAGAGCGGCAATGTCAGAGGTGACAAGAATACTCCTCTGGACAGAAAAACATGCATTGGTGCTGTCAGTCATCTTCATTCCGGGAGTATACAACTGGGAAGCAGACTTCCTCAGCAGACACGATCTCCATCCAGGGGATAGGGCTCTCCATCTGGTGGTGTTCAAGGAAATAACAGACCTTTGAGGATTACCCCAAATAGACATGATGGCCTCTCGTCTCGACAAGAAGCTTTGGCGTTATTATTCCAGGTCGAGAGATCCACAGGCAGTGGACGCCCTGGTGTCTCCTTGGGTGTTCCAGTCAGTGTACGTGTTTCCACCACTTCCACTCATTCCAAGAATCCTAAAGCTCATAAGGAGAACAAGGGTTCAAGCGATCCTCAATGCCCCAGGCTGGCCAAGAAGAGCTTGGTACGCGGACCTTATGAATCTACTGCAAGAAGATCCGAGGCCTCTTCCTCTTCGAGAGGACCTGCTGCAACTGGGGCCGTTCGCCTATCAAGACTTACCGCGGCTACGTTTGACGGCATGGAAGTTGAGCGCCTGATACTTGCTCGGAAGGGCATTCCGAAAAAGGTCATACCTACCCTGATACAGGCTAGGAAAGGGGTAACGTCTAAACATTACCATCGTATTTGGAAGAAATATGTCTCTTGGTATGAATCCAAGAAGTTTCCTACGGTGGAGTTTCAACTCGGATGTTTTCTCCTCTTCCTGCAAGGAGGTGTAGATATGGGCCTGAGGTTAGGATCTGTGAAGGTCCAGATTTCGGCCCTATCCATTTTCTTTCAGAAAAAATTGGCTGCCCTCCCTGAGGTTCAGACCTTTTTGAAGGGAGTTCTGCACATCAAACCTCCCTTTGTACCGCCTACGGCGCCTTGGGACCTTAACGTGGTGTTGCAGTTCCTCCAGTTGGATTGGTTTGAGCCTCTACAGGAGGTTGAGGTCAAATTTCTTACATGGAAGGCGGTCACGTTGTTGGCCTTAGCTTCTGCTAGACACGTGTCCAAATTGGGGGCTTTATCCTGTAAAAGCCCTTTTTGTATCTTCCACGAAGATAGAGCTGAGCTCTGGACACGTCAGCAGTTTCTTCCGAAGGTTGTGTCGGCATTTCATATCAACCAACGTATTGTGGTGCCAATGGCTACTGACTCCTCAATTACATCAAAGTCCTTGGATGTTGTAAGGGCTCTGAAGATAAATGTGAAGAGAACTTCTCGTCACAGAAAATCGCACTCCTCTGTTTGTCCTATATAATCCCAAGAAAATTGGGTGTCCTGCTTCTAAGCACTATCCAGCACGCTTATTCTACGGCAGGACTGGCGTGTCCAAAATCTGTCAAGGCCAACTCTACTCGTAAGGTTGGGTATTCCTGGGCAGCTGCCCGGGGTGTCTCGGCAGTGCAACTTTGCCGAGCTGCAACTTGGTCTGGGTCGAACACGTGTGCAAAGTTTTATAAATTCGATACTTTGGCCTCTGATGATCTGAAGTTCAGTCAATCAGTTCTGCAGGAGCCTCCGCGCTCTCCCTCCCGTTCTGGGAGATTTGGTACATCCCCATGGTACTTACGTGAACCCGAGCATCCTCTAGGACGTAAGAGAAAATAGGATTTTGGTTACCTACTGGCAAATCCCTTTCTCTTAGTCCGTAGAGCAGTGATTTTCAACCTTTTTTTACTCGCGGCACACCGAACAATATTTTAAAATTGCCAAGGCACACCATCAGTTCCCCACAGAAAAAAAACAAAAACACACATTGGCCCTCACAGTAAAAAAAACAACAACAACACAATACATAGGCCTACACAGAAAAAACAATCTCATTGCTCCCCACATAAATCCTGTTGCTCCCCACATAAATCCTATTGCTCCCCACATAAATCAATCATATTGCTCCCCACATAAATCCTATTGCTCCCCACATGAATTATTCACATTATTCCCCCCATAAATCCTTATTCTCCCCACATAAATCCTATTGTTCCCCACAGGAGAAATAAAATAACAAATATTAGCCTCTACCGGTCAGCTGTCCTCCTCCCTGTCTCTCAGTAGCGGGGGTTGTTCATAGTGGGTTGCTGCGAATAGTGGGCAGTCGGGCAGGTGTGGATGTGGGTGGGCAAGGAAAGCTGTGTATGCAGGCAGGAACTGGAAGATGTGTAGGCAGGCGGGTGAGCTGGCTGGTGAGACGCAGCGTCCGTGACCTATGATATCACACCGCCGCGTTTTCAAGGCATAGGTCACGGTTGGAGCACTTCTGATCCTCTAAGAAAAGCCCGGGCCAACAGTTCACTCTGAAGGTGCAGGAAGCTGCTCTGGCTCCGCGGCACACCTTGCAACTGGTCGCGGCACACTAGTGTGCCACGGCACACTGGTTGAAAAAGCCTGCCGTAGAGGATGCTGGGCGCCCGCCCAGGGCTTCGTTTTCCTGCAAACGTTATTTGGTTCGGTACCACTTCATTTTAGTTGAATACTGTATTGTTACTTGGTAAGTAATGTTTCAGCAGTTGCTTTGTTGGCTTGACGTACCTTGTATGTGTGAGCTGGTATGAATCTCACCACTATTGTGTATAATCCTTCTCTCGAAGATGTCTGTCTCCTCGGGCACAGTTTCTAGACTGTCTGGTAGGAGGGGCATAGAGGGAGGAGCGAGCCCACACTCTCAAACTCTTAAAGTGCTAATGGCTCCTGGTGGACCCGTCTATACCCCATGGTACTAATATGGACCCCAGCATCCTCCACGGACTACGAGAAAAGGATTTACCAGTAGGTAACCAAAATCCTATTTTTGGACAGTATGCTACAGGGCCTCCACCGCTAGGGGTCGGGTTCGACCTCCAGAGAGAGCTTTGGAGACAGGCGGCTCTGCATCACTCAGAGGTCGGGTAACCAGTATGTCTGTGACACTCTGAGGTGGCAGACATAGAGGAGAGAGTGTTACTGCTATAGTCATACAGCCTGATGGTGACATGTCCCACAGTGTGGGTGCTTTGGCGGATTCAAGGAATGGGGTGGTGCATTAGCCACAAGAGGGGTCACCTCAGGATTGTATGTCCCGGAGGTTCGCCGTGGTTACCTGGTGGGGGCCAGTGGCGGTCAGAGGTGGACGTGGCAGGCCTGGACTTTCCCGAGGTGAGCAGTCTGGAAGGGAGGTTCGGGGAGCATATAAACAAATAGCTATGCATCGATTGGGAGCATCGCAAGTGGCCGACAGCAGGGAAAGACCCAGCTTGAGTGGCCGCAAGGAGGGTTCATGAGCCGTAAGTCAGCGCACGGTTATCTCTGGCCGAGCTAATGTCGGCGTACCGCTTAGAGCTGAGCCTTTGAACCAGAGTGTGAGGGACAGAAGTAATGTTTCTGAGGGAACACCGGGCAGTCTCACGGTCCTTGGGCGGTCATATGCAGATGCTGTGCGTTCAGGGCGCGGTCGTCAGTCTGGGGGACGCAAAGTTGCTAGTTGGAATTCGTCTGAGGTGGCGTCTATATGCACCTCATTGATATCCGCACTTGTCCCCGTTCTTACAGCGGGCCATGCAGAGGGTAAATAATTGAGGAGGCATATGAATAGAGAGTCTAATGTGAATAGGAGGCGGGAGTCAGGGGCTACTGGTTCATGAGAAGCAGTGCGTAGGGAAAGGGATGGTCGGGAGGTTCATAATGAGTTTCTAGTGGAAGTGTCCCTTTGCATTTCTCCTGCAGAGTCTGTGATCGTTCCCGATCTACAGGATGATTATAGTGAGTCGGCGGCTGCTGTTGAGTCTGCTAAGGACGATGGTGGAAGGTTGGATGGTGAGTATGATTATGGTCTTAATGAAGCACTACAAGAGGGTGCGGAAAGCAGCTCCCTTAATAAGTCATTGGTTGCAGAAAAATCATGCAATCAGAAAGCTATTGATAAACAGAAGCGTAGGCGCAGGAAGGAGGGTGGTTCATCCACATCTTCTTCTGAGTCCTCTGACTCGGAAGATAATGATAGTAGTGGTGGAAAAAAGAAGCATAGTAGGAAGCGCAAGCACAGCAGTTCTAGCATGTCAGAGGAGGAGGGTCCAGAAGATTCTCTACAATGTGCTAATACGGCTGTTTTAAGGGGCGTTCGGCCCAGAATTAAGGATCGTATACGCGAGGGCAGGTATATTATCATGTTTGCATTAACAAGCAAAGCTAAGAAGGGTCCCCTTGAACTGCATCGGGTCATCTGTGCCAATATTACAGGGGGGCGGGGCTATGATGACATGATTCAGCAGGAATCACATCATCGGGTCCCCTTGAACTGCATCGGGTCATCGGTGCCGATATTACAGCCACTGTACAGTGGGGGTGGGGCTATGATGACATGATTCATCAGAAATCGTGTCATCAGGTCCCCTTGTGCTCTGCAAGTGGGCGGCCAAGGGGGGTGCAGGGGAGCTGTGTTTCTGCAGGAGGCTTGCCTACCTTTCCGAGGGTCGGGAGGGTCACCCAATTTTCGGGAGCCTCCCGGCCATTCCGGGAGGGTTGGCATGTTTGACTATAGTGCACACTTACCTGCTCCTATATCACAATAGGGCATGGTGACCTATTCCAGAAGACTCCTAAATTTTAGTGGAGTCCCATGGATTCTGGGAAGAGTAGGTGGCCCTCCCGCATCCAGCCTAAGTCCTTTTTAATGGGTGGAATAAACACAACCTATTGCCATGATTTGTGGGTCCATTAAGAGATGGCGGGGCCTATATGATGCAATTATATGAGAATTGCATCATTTGACCCTTTCCTCTCCTTATAGATGCGCAATTTGCAGCATTACGTTGATAGAATTTGGAGCCTAAGGATGAGTAGTGCTTGGCCCAACCCTCATCACGGTCAGCTGCTGCTCCCCTGCGGGCTTCTCCCAAAGGGGAGAAAACTAATTTCTCTTACGTCCTAGAGGATGCTGGGGTCCACATTAGTTCCAAGGGGGTATAGATGGGTCCACCAGGAGCCATTGGCACTTTAAGAGTTTGAGAGTGTGGGCTGGCTCCTCCCTCTGCCCCTCCTACCAGACTCGGGTTAGAAAATGTGCCCGGAGGAGCCGGTCACAGCTAGGGGAGCTCTACAGAGCTTTTCTAGTAACATTTCATTTTAGAGTTTTTTTATTTTACAGGGAAGCTGCTGGCAACAGCCTCCCTGCAGCGAGGGACTAAGGGGGGATCAGTGTCTGCCCTGCGGGGTCTGAGCCACTGTCTTCGCTGACTGGATACTGAGCTCCAGAGGTGTCTGATCGTTCTCCGCCACAGGGGACCGCTCGCCCCAGCAGCATGCCGCCAACCACTTACAGAGCTGAAGAGGTGGTGAGTGAGACACCGACCCTCCCCCCTTCCCCTCCCCCCCCCTAGCAAGCGGGGGGCCGGTGTGAAGATGGCGGCAGCGGGGAGGGAGCGCAGTATTAACTGCTCTCCTGGGAAGGCTCAGCGGTACATGGTGCGGCGCTGTGAGGGGCGCCCTGGGCTAGCGCTTACCCCCTACACTGGTCACACAGCCTGTCGGGGTCCTGGGATCTCAACCAGCACTAAATCCTCAGGCCAGTATAATCCATGAAGAACGGGAAGACAGCGCCATTAAGGGGGTGGAGCTTCTCAGAGCGGACCCAGCAGCGTTTCAGCGCCATTTGCCTGCCTGCACAGCGCTGAGAGGAAGAACAGGTCCCTCCACAGCAACTACAGCTATCTGTATACGGTACCAGGGGGTTGTATAAGGGAGGGGAGGCTGTAATAAGACTGTGTATCCTATTAAGGGGCACAGTCAGTGCTGACAAGGGGTCTCCCTGTGCTAAAATCGCTGTGTGTGGGTTGGCTCCAATCTCTGTGTCTCTCTTACCATTCTTGCGGGGGGGAACTGTCTGCCCTCACGTGTGTGTGTGTGTGTGTGTGTGTGTGTGTGTGTGTGTGTGTGTGGAGTGTTTGGTGGTCTCCTTTAGCTGTGTCCAGGGATACTGTGTCATATGCTGCAGTGGATTTATCCTCCCAGGATGATCCCATTCCATGTAATCAGGATAGCACTGGTTTAGCACAGATACCAGCAAGGGAGCCTGAGTGGTTTTCCTCTATCAAATCTTGGATTTCTCAGATTTCTGACAGGGTTGCAAGTAATGAATCTGCAACCCAGGTATTACAGAGCTCTATGGCAGTATGGACGGTTTCTGGTACCTCAGGACGCCCCGCTATATACCCCCACAAACGTGTGCTTGTGCATGTCACACAAGATGACACGGATACCGATTCTGATACCACAGACTGTGATATGGATGTTTTGCGGGGGTCCGCATCTCTTACAAAGGGGGTGCAATTGTTGATAGAGGCTATCAGGGATGTGTTGAATGTTAATGATACCACACCTGAGCAGGTTGAGGAGGCTTTTTTCTCTGAAAATAAAAAAGCCTCGCTAACCTTCCCTGTTCAAAGGAATTGAATGCTATATTTGAAAAAGCATGGGAAAACCCTGAGAAAAAATTCCAAGTCCCTCCCTGAAAGGGTCCAGGTGGCGTTTCTTTTCACTGAGGAGGATAGGAAAAAATGGGAAAACCCGCTGATTGCTGACGCATCTGTGTCCAGACTCTCAAAAAAGGTGGTTTTGCCTGTTCCAGGATCTACCGCCTTAAAGGAGCTGGCTGATAGAAATATTGATAACACCCTTAAATCAATGTACACTGCTTCAGGGGCCATATTACGTCCCACTATTGCTACTGCATGGATTGCGAAGAGCAATAGTAAAGTGGTCGGCTACCTTACTTGAGGATTTGGATACGATGGACAGGGATGATGTTGCATTATATTTACGCAATATACATGATTCAGCAGGTTTTATGGTAGAATCCATGAAAGACCTGGGTTCCATGGCTGCGGGAATATCTTCCATGTCTGTTTCAGCTAGTCGGGGACTGTGGCTGCGCCAATGGTCGGCCGATGCGGAATCCAGAAGAAGTGTGGAGTCCCTGCCCTATACAGGTTAGGCTCTCTTTGGGGAAGCTCTAGACGCGTGGATATCCACGGCTACAGTGGGTAAGTCTCCGTTTCTTCCCTCAGCAGCACCTGCTTCGAAGAAATCATTCTCTTCATCTGTAACGCAGTCCTTTCGGCCTAACAAACCTAGAAGGGCCAGAACGTCCAATACCTTCTTTAGGGGAGGTCGAGTTCAGTCCAAGGAACCTGCAGCTGCAGGTTCCCAGGAACAAAAGCCTGCTGCAGGTACGCCAAAGTCCTCCGCATGACGGTGGACCGCATGGCCTGGAGGTGTGGCCAGTGGGAGCGAGACTCGGACACCAGTCAGGTCTGGGTATCGTCCGGCCTGGATCCCTGGGTGATAGATATTGTATGCCAGGGGGATACAGGCTAAAATTTCAAAGTCTCCCTCCTCAACGCTTTTTCAAATCAGGCTTACCAACTCTGTTGGCAGACAGCACTGTACTACAAGACGCTGTCCAAAAATTGGTGGAGGCAAAGGTCATTGTGCCAGTACCACCTCACATGCAGAACAAAGGTTACTATTCAAACCTTTTTGAGGGTGCGGTCAGGCCCATTCTGAACCTAAAATCATTGAACCCCTTTCTAAAGAAGTTCAAGTTCGAGATGGAGACTCTCATTGCGCTGATATCAGGTCTGGAAGAGGGGGAATTCCTGATATCCCAGGATATCAAGGATGTGTACCTCCACATTCCGATCTGGCTGCCGCATCAGACTTATCTCCGTTTCGCATTGCTGGACTGTCATTTCCAGTTCCAGGCCCTGCCATTCGGCCTCTCCACAGCACCAAGGGTGTTTACCAAGGTGATGGCAGATATGATGGTTCTCCTCTGCAAACAGGGTGTGAACGTCATTCCATATCTGGACGATCTGCTGATAAAGGCATCATCCAAGGAGAAGCTGCTGCAGTCCATTGTTCTCACAACACGCCTCCTCAGGAGTCATGGTTGGATTCTGAACCTTCCAAAGTCACATTTGGAACCAACCCAGAGTTTGTCCTTTCTGGGAATGATCCTGGATACGGAAGTGCAGAAGGTCTTTCTTCCGCAGGAAAAGGCGTTGGTGATACAAGTTATAGTCCGGGATTTCCTGAAGCCAGCTCGGGTGTCGGTTCATCAATGCATTTGCCTATAGGGAAAGATGGTGGCCTCTTACGAGGCTTTCCAGTACGGGGAGGTTCCACGCTTAGACCTTACAACAGGATCTCCTGGACAAGTGGTCAGGATCTCAGCCGGCCTGCCCATCAACATCCTGGAATTAAGAGCCGTCTACAACGGTCTTCTTCAGGCGGCCCCTCTTCTAAGAAATCGGGCCATTCAAGTGCAGTCAGACAACGTAACAACAGTGGCTTACATAAACCGACAAGGCGAAATGAAGAGCAGAGCGGCAATGTCAGAGGTGGCAAGAATACTCCTCTGGACAGAAAAACACGCGTTGGTGCTGTTAGTTATCTTCATTCTGGGAGTAGACAATTGGGAAGCAGACTTCCTCAGCAGACACGATCTACATCCAGGGGAGTGGGGTCTCCATCCGGAGGTGTTCAAGGAAATAACATACCTTTGAGGATTACCCCAAATAGACATGATAGCTTCTCGTCTCAACAAGAAGCTTTGGCGTTATTGTTCCAGGTCGAGAGACCCACATGCAGTGGCAGTGGACGCCCTGGTGTCTCCGTGGGTGTTTCAGTCAGTGTACGTGTTTCCACCACTCCCACTCATTCCAAGAATCGTAAAGGTCATAAGGAGAACAAGGGTCCAAGCGATCCTCATTGCCCCAGACTGGCCAAGAAGGGCTTGGTACGCGGACCTTCTGAATCTACTGCAAGAAGATCCGACGCCTCTTCCTCTTCGAGAGGACCTGCTGCAACAGGGGCCGTTCGCCTATCAAGACTTACTGCGGCTACGTTTGATGGCATGGAAGTTGAGCGCCTGATACTTGCTCGGAAGGGCATTCCGAAAAAGGTCATTCCTACCCTGACGCAGGCTAGGAAAGGGGTAACGTCTAAACATTACCATCGTATTTGGAAGAAATATGTCTCTTAGTGTGAATCCAAGAAGTTTCCTACGGTGGAATTTCAACTCGGATGTTTTCTCCTCTTCCTGCAAGGAGGTGTAGATATGGGCCTAAGGTTAGAATCTGTGAAGGTCCAGATTTCGGCCCTATCCATTTTCTTTCATAAAAAATTGGCTGCCCTCCCTGAGGTTCAGACCTTTTTGAAGGGAGTTCTGCACATCCAACCTCCCTTTGTACCGCCTACGGCGCCTTGGGACCTTAACGTGGTGTTGCAGTTCCTCCAGTTGGATTGGTTTGAGCCTCTACAGGAGGTTAAGGTCAAATTTCTTACATGGAAGGCGGTCACGTTGTTGGCCTTAGCTTCTGCTAGACGCGTGTCCAAATTGGGGGCTTTATCCTGTAAAAGCCCTTGTTTGATCTTCCACGAAGATAGAGCTGAGCTCTGGACACGTCAGCAGTTTCTTCCGAAGGTTGTGTCGGCATTTCATATCAACCAACCTATTGTGGTGCCAATGGCTACTGACTCCTCAATTACATCAAAGTCCTTGGATGTTGTAAGGGCTCTGAAGATATATGTGAAGAGAACTTCTCGTCACAGAAAATCAGACTCTCTGTTTATCCTATATGATCCCATGAAACTTGGGTGTCCTGCTTCTAAGCAGACTATTTCTTGCTGGATTAGGTTCACTATCCAGCACGCTTATTCTACGGCAGGACTCTACTCGTAAGGTGGGGTCTTCCTGGGCAGCTGCCCGGGGTGTCTTGGCAGTGCAACTTTGCCGAGCTGCAACCTAGTCTGAGTCGAACACATTTGCAAAGTTTTATAAGTTCGATATTTTGGCCTCTGATAATCTGAAGTTCAGTCAATCAGTTCTGCAGGAGCCTCCGCGCTCTCCCTCCCATTCTGGGAGCTATGGTACGTACGTGGACCCCAGCATCCTCTAGGACGTACGAGAAAATAGGATTTTGATAACCTACTGGTAAATCCTTTTCTCTTAGTCCGTAGAGGATGCTGGGCGCCCGCCCAGCGCTTCGTTTTCCTGCAAACGATATTTGGTTCAGTACTACTTCATTTTAGTTGAATACTGCATTGTTACTTGGTAAGTAATGTTTCAGCAGTTGCTGAGTGTTCAAGCTTCGTTGGCTTGACGTGCCTTGTATGTGTGAGTTGGTATGAATCTCACCACTATCTGTGTATAATCCTTCTCTCGAAGATGTCCGTCTCCTCAGGCACAGTTTCTAGACTGAGTCTGGTAGGAGGGGCATAGAGGGAGGAGTGAGCCCACACTCTCAAACTCTTAAAGTGCTAATGGCTCCTGGTGGACTCGTCTATGGTACTAATATGGACCCCAGCATCCTCTACGGACTACGAGAAAAGGATTTACCGGTAGGTAACCAAAATCCTATTTTTGGACAGTATGCTACAGGGCCTTCACCGCTAGGGGTCGAGCTCGACCTCCAAAGAGAGCTTTGGAGACAGGTGGCTCTGCATCACTCAGAGGTCGGGTGACCAGTACGTCTGTGACACGCTCAGGTGGCAAACATAGAGGAGAGAGTGTTACTGCTATAGTCATACAGCCTGATGGTGACATGTCCCACAGTGTGGGTGCTTTGGCGGATTCAAGGAGTGGGGTGATGCGTGGTGCATTAGCCACAAGAGGGGTCACCTCAGGATTGTATGTCCCGGAGGTTCGCCGTGGTTACCCCGCGTGGGCTAGTGGCGGTCAGAGGTGGACGTGACAGGCCTGGACTTTCCCGAGGTGAGCAGTCTGGAAGGGAGGTTCGGGGAGCATATAAACAAATAGCTATGCATAGATTGGGAGCATCGCAAGTGGCCGACAGCAGGGAAAGAGCCAGCTTGAGAGGCCGCAAGGAGGGTTCATGAGCCGTAAGTCAGCGCGCGGCTATCTCTGGCCGAGCTAATGTCGGCGTACCGCTTAGAACTGAGCCTTTGAACCAGAGTGTGAGGGACATAAGCAATGTTTCTGAGGGGACACCGGGCAGGCTCACTGTCTCTGGGCGGTCATATGCAGATGCTGTGCGTTAACGGCGCGGTCATCAGTCTGGGGGGCGCAAAGTTGCTGGTTGAAATTCGTCTGAGGTGGCGTCTATATGCACCTCATTGATATCAGCACTTGTCCCCGTTCTTACAGCGGGCCATGCAGAGGGTAAATAATTGAGGAGGCATATGAATAGAGAGTCTAATGTGAATAGGAGGCGGGAGTCAGGGGCTACTGGTTCATGCGCAGGAGTGCGTAGGGAAAGGGATGGTCGGGAGGTTCATAATGAGTTTCTAGTGGAAGTGTCCCTTTGCATTTCTCCTGCAGAGTCTGTGATCGTTCCCGATCTACAGGATGATTATAGTGAGTCGGCGGCTGCTGTTGAGTCTGCTAAGGACGATGGTGGAAGGTTGGATGGTGAGTATGATTATGGTCTTAATGAAGCACTACAAGAGGGTGCGGAAAGCAGCTCCCTTAATAAGTCATTGGTTGCAGAAAAATCATGCAAGCAGAAAGCTATTGATAAACAGAAGCGTAGGCGCAGGAAGGAGGGTGGTTCATCCACATCTTCTTCTGAGTCCTCTGACTCGGAAGATAATGATAGTAGTGGTGGAAAAAAGAAGCATAGTAGGAAGCGCAAGCACAGCAGTTCTAGCATGTCAGAGGAGGAGGGTCCAGAAGATTCTCTACAATGTGCTAATACGGCTGTTTTAAGGGGCGTTCGGCCCAGAATTAAGGATCGTATACGCGAGGGCAGGTATATTATCATGTTTGCATTAACAAGCAAAGAAGGCGTTAGCTGCTGGTAAAAAGAAATCTGATCTAAGGGAGTAGGCGTACAAGTCATATTCGAATTGGCAGAAAGGGATGTTGGTTTTTGCAGCTTGTTTGGAGACTAGACCACAGGAGCATTTGAATGTAATCAAGTATATGTATTATATGTATTTGTTACATGAGTTAGTGAGATCAGGGCGTGGTTTAGCTTGTCGGATTTATGACGAGGAGTTTCGCAGGATGCAGCATCGTAGAGCGGTTATGGATTTTGGTAAAAAAGATGTTGAGATTTTTGTAGCTGTTAATCAACCACAGAAAGGTGGCTCAGAAGCGGTTTCTGAGAAATGTGCTGGGTACAGCAGCAGATGGACAACTGGGAAGAGTAGTCAGGGTAGGTGTTATGCTTTTAATAATGGGCAATGCACTCTAGGGTCCAGGTGTCATTTTCGGCATGTTTGTATCCGCTATGGGGGGTCGCATCCTGTCAAGGACTGTACACGGTCCTCAGGAAGTAGGGGAGGTTTCAGCAGACAACAGAACCGTGCCCCGCGGCTGCTGGTGCTAAGTAGGGCTCCTACTCCAGTGAGGATAAGCAAATTGTCTGGTTGTTTAGATCGTTAACCAATTAGGGAAGACGCCGATCTGTTGAGGATTGGTTTTCTAGGGGCTTCCCTTTGCCTATTTAGGGTCAGCTTAGTTCAGGTGCGGTACGGAGTTTACGCTCGGCTGAGCAGTTTCCAAAGATTTTAAAGGAATAAGTGGATAAGGAGGTTTCTTTTGGTAAAATGGTTGGGCCATTTGTTTCTCCCCCAGTTTCAGACTTGATCTTGTCCCCCCCTTGGGCGTTGTTCCTAAAAAGACTTCAGGAAATTTTAGATGAATTCAGCATTTGTCATGTCCAGTTGGGTCTTCAGTTAATGATGCTATTCCGGAAGCTTTGAGTATGGTAGTTTATCAGTCTTTTGAAGAGGCGTTGGTGAAGGTTAGGTCGTTTGGTGAGGGAGCCTTGATGAGTAAGATGGATATAGAGTTGGCTTTCCGTTTGTTGCCCATTGATCCAGCTTTTTTCCGTTATTTAGGATTTCGCCTTGCAGATTTGTTTTTATGTAGACAAATGTCTTCCCATGGGATGTTTTATATCTTGTTCATATTTTGAAAAATGTAATAGTTTTTTACACTGGTGTATTTCATAATATTCGGGCGAGTCGGGAATGGTGCACTGTTTAGATGATTTTTTATTCATGGACCCGGTGGGAGTCTGATATTTGTGGAAATATTTTAGTGAGTGCCATGTCACTGTTTGCTAACTTAGGGGTTTCGGTGGCAGAGGAAAAGACAGTTGGCCCGGTACCAGTTTTGAACTTTTTAGGTATAGAAATTGAAATGGTTATGGGCTGCTGTCGTTTGCCCAGAGATAAGGTAGGGCGTTTGAGAGAGGATATAGTGATGGCATTGGCTAATGGAAAAGTGATGTTAAAGCAGGCTCAATCAATGTATGGGTTATCCCTATGGGTAAGGTTTTTTGCAGGAAGTTAGAAAGCGCAACAGCTGGTGTTAAGAGGCCGGGTCATTTTATTTGTTTATCAAACGAAATTCGAGGGATTTGCATATTTGGGAAGAGTTTTTGACAGACTTCAAAGGTATTCGCATTTGGCAGACTGTACCCAGATCGATTGTAGAGTTGCAGTTGTTCACTGATGCGGCTGGTTCTCTGGGTTTTGGGGCTTACTTGAATAGCAGATGGGCGTCCCTCTGGCCCAAAGCATGGTTTGATGAAGGTTTAACAGGGAATTTGTTGTTAGAGTTATTCCCGATTATGGTTGCGTTGGAGTTGTTGCGTGATGTGTTGGCCAATTTTTCAGTGGTCTTTTGGTGTGATAATCTGGGGGTGGTTCAGGTGATTAACAGGCAAAAAGCATCGGGTTTACCTGTTTTGCGTTTGCTAACTCAAATTGTTTGCAGTGGAATATTAACTTTTGCGCCAGGCATGTTCCAGGTGTACAAAATAGCGTGGTAGATGCTCTATCACGTTGTGAGTAGCACAGGTTTAGGATATTGGCGCCGGATGCGAATGTATCTGGTGACCCTTGCCCGTCTTATGCCTGGCAGGTGATACGACTGGATTGAAGGGTTTAGCACTAAGATCATTGGCACCTTCCACTCTTCGGGCGTATACAGCAGCAGTTAAGGAGTGGGAGAGATATGCCTCCATACGTCGAGATCAAGGTAAGAGCGATTATGCTATGCTGTTGGGTTATGTTTGGAAATGTTTTAATAAAGGGAAGTCAAGAGGGTCAGTTGCGCCTCTAAAGTCTGCGCTATCCTATTTCTTGAGGCTTGGGGGCCGGCATGATTTCACTAAGTCCTTCGTTTTAGCCAGAGTATTGAAACGGTGGGCACGAGCTATGCCCCCTGGGCAGGACTCACGCAGACCAATAAGCATTTCAATGTTGCGGCGCATGGCGGACGTATTGCGTCTAAGATTATAAAGCGCTTTTATTCAAATGGTGTTTCGTCATGGCCTTCTTTGGGGGCGTTCAGAGCCAGAGAATTGGTGGCAGCATCAAAAGGAGCAAGGTCACCCTTGCTTCTTCAGCATGTGTTGCTGAAAGATGGCGTGTTATGGTGCAAAGTGCAGCATTCCAAAACCGATCAGTTAGGTAAAGGGTGTTGGGTGGCTTTGAAAAGCTTTGATGATATCGAGATTTGCCCAGTAGCCCCGACAGGAGAATATTTGAGAGTGCGGACTGACATTACAGGTCCCTGGTTGTAGCATGGGGATGGTGTGCCGGTTACTCAATATCAATTTCGGTGGGTTATGGAATGCTGTATTTGCATGATGGGTTTGCGCATGTCGAAATACAGTACCCATTCATTTCGGATAGGTGCGGCGACATCAGCGTCTGCTGAGGGCAGTTTGAACGAGCCAATTACAGTTCTTGGCAGGTGGAAGTCTGATGTATTCCGGAATATATCCGGTTTTGACCATTGGTAATCAAATCAGACTTGAGGTATTAGCCACTCGCCATATTTGGGGGTTTTTGAGAATTTTTTTTATCCTGTCAAGTGCCTTAAACCCAGGGGTTTGCACCCGCTTGGCAGGTGTTTTTCGCCTCTCGTCAAGTGTGGTTCTTCACCCCCTCCCCACCCCTTACCTGTTTAAATATGTCATCTTAGAGGCCAGTTTAAAATAGTTTAACTGTTAAAATTCACCATATTAGAAAACTAA
This sequence comes from Pseudophryne corroboree, assembly GCF_028390025.1. Taxonomy (NCBI): domain Eukaryota; kingdom Metazoa; phylum Chordata; class Amphibia; order Anura; family Myobatrachidae; genus Pseudophryne; species Pseudophryne corroboree. The sequence goes on from NC_086451.1 coordinate 60,358,271, forward strand.
TAAGGGGTTTAGATGGGGTTTTGAGTTGATGTTGCTTTTAGAGTTATTTTGTTCAGGTTTTGAATAGTGTGAATGTTTGAATATTGATTATTATATTTTTCAGATTGTCGTTTGGACAAGTGCCCAATCTGGATTGTGGGGCACTCGTGTGTTTTACACGGTGAAAGATATGAGTTTGAGTGTCTGCAGTCCCCTGAAGCGGAACTGATCAGGTGGATCATTGTGAGGGGCCTGCGGTGGGAGCAAGTCATGCCCCTATTTTGGCAGCAGCTTCAAAGGTCGGGATGCCCGCTGAGAGTGGTGTTCCATGCCGGGGGAAACGACTTGACCAAGAGGACGGGCCTGGATCTCCGGACGACTATTATTAAGGACCTAGTTGGCTTACAGAACAAGTTACCCTTCCTAAGCGTGGGATGGTCGTACATCATCCCACGTTTAGTATGGAGAGATGCGGATAGGCCAGGCGCCATCGAGGTGGTTCGGCGCCGGACCAATGTGGCGGTTGGTCGGGCCGTAAGTGAGAAATCTGGGTTTGTGGTCCAGCATCCCTCCATTTTATTTTCCAACCCTCAGATTTATATGGACGATGGTGAACAGTTAAATTTGAGGGGTATGGAAATTTTTCTAGAGGACTTGATGGCCTCTGTCTTTAGTTGGGAGTGTAGGAAGTAGGAGTTTTTGAAGGGAAGTAAGTTGAGTGTTCTTAATGTTAGAGGTATGGTGGTGGGATTTTGGTGAAACTGTGGCGGGTTGGAACAGCCTTAAAATTGTGGCTGTGGTTAAAATGGGTTTATAGGTGCTCAGGAGATGAGAAGGTGGTGGAGTTTAATCCATAACGGGGCCGGAGTACCATCAGACCAGATAGGCTTTGGTCTCCAGGGGAGTGGTTAGATACCTGAGCACCTTTTGGTTTGGAGTTGGGGAATACCTTGAGTGGAGAGTTGGCCACGGTATTCCCGGTAATAGGTTAATTAACACAAGGGGTGGCAAATGGCCCCATATTGCCCCTTGTGATGCGATGGAGGCAGGGCTGGATTTGGGCCCTTGCCTCTTCTTGTGGTTCTGAAGTTATGCGTTGAGTTGGTCAGCCACAATAAAAACTGTAAAGTCTAATAATAAATAGGGACTTGGTTTAAATAGGCTTGCCACCATACCATTTTTATGAATAAAGCCGACAGTTTATTTGTCAAAATCATTCAGTTGTCTGTTTCAGTTATTTCTTTAGAGTGTGTTTGGAGTATGCGTATGAATGCAGAATATCCTACGATAGACATTTTAAGAGTGGATCACCCTGGTGTTGCACAGGCGGAAGTGTTGTACTGCTTCAATACAGCTACATTGAAAGGTTTAAGGGAGCTGGCCAGTGCAAAATTTGAAAGGGTTGATTTGTGAAAATACTAGTCCTTCTGAGTCCAAAAAAGAAGGCCTTGGGAATAGCTAAATCTAAGAAGGGTATGGGGAGGAGGCATTTCAAGCTTCAGCTCTTTCCAGGAATCTCCATAAGTAAAGCTGACACACCTGGTGATTTGGATGTAATTGCAAGGGAGGAGGATACTGAATTTCTGTTCACTGTATTTCTTGAAAAAATGTTGTTGCTTATTGTTGGGGAAGTTAGTAGGTGTTCCTAGGTAACTGCAGTCTGCTCGGGTTGTGCCTGCTGTAGTACTGGCTGAGGTGCAGAAGGAAGTGCAGTTGGGCATTATGAGAGGTCCATTCCTTCTCCTATATAGAGAATTTAAAGGCGTAGGACTCATTTTTGGTGGAATTAATTAGGGTATATATTTGGCGATACTCTCCATTGTACAGCCGACATCTACAGCTGTTGACGGATGCGACTGGTTGCCTGGGGTTTATGCATTGGTGTGTCTCCGCTTGGTCTCCTAGTTGGGTAGTCGGAGAACTAACTAGAAATTTGGCGTTGCACTAAAATTGTTGGTGATTTCTTGAGGAACAAATCTGTTGTCTTCTGGTGCAGCAATTTAGGGGTGGTTTAAGCTTCTCAACCAGCAGGGCTTCTTTATTACCAGCAGTTAGGTAGGCTTTTAGCGCACCTAGTATTGCTTTGCTTAGTTTTGGATATTTCCTTTAAGGCTTGCCATTTCACTAGTCATTTCCCTTGGATAGTGAATTGTCTTGTGGCTTTCCTTTCCCATTTTTAATTGCCCAGGCTTCATGCGTTAGCCCCTCTTGCTGCTTTGTTGGGGGTCTTATGCGATTCCTCTGTTTGACAGTTTATCAAGACAGATTAGAATCCCTTGGAGAGAAGGGATTTTACCAGGATACCTGTCGGGAATGGGTTTCTTTTCGGGACTTTAGCATGCATCAAGGTAAGAGCAGTTTTTGTACAATACCAACTTTCTGCAGCGGGGTACACTGTATTCCACAAGAAATACATCGGGGTGTAGAGTGGATCTTGATCCAGAGGCACCAACAGGCTAAAGCTTTAGGCTGTCCCAGGATGCATTGGGGCCCCCTCCGTAACCCCGCCTCCAGGCACTGTGAGCTCAGTTTCAACTTGGTGCCTGTAGAAGCAGGTCACCTAACAGAGGGGCTACACTGGGCAGCCCTGAAAAAGCTTTCAAGGAAGACTTCAAGGGGCGCAGCACTGTTATATGTAAGAGTGACATTCATCGCTGCGTCTCTGTCTCCTCCCAAGCGGCATTGCATACTCCCGCTGTCTTTTCCCGGGTACTTGCGGCAGAGATGCTCCAGCTCTAGGCACACGGCTGCAGATGCTCTCCTTGTTCGCGGGGCTGCTACGGGGAGGAGAGAGGATCCCCCAGACGGGACCAAATTTAAATTGCATTCCGACCGCATGTCTAGGGAGACAGACTGCTATGCTAGCGTGGAAACTGTCACCGAGCAGGGACCCCACTATATCCGCCAGGGCATAGGAGTACAGGTCGGGTGTACTAACGCCTCTGTTAATAAGGCTCCATAGTAACGGCGGTGAGGCCCAGCATAGGCGAGTCGGTGCTTGACCTGTAGCCCCTCCCCAGCCCAGGGCGACATCTACTGCAGATTTCTCTGACGTCCTAGTGGATGCTGGGAACTCCGTAAGGACCATGGGGAATAGACGGGCTCCGCAGGGGACTGGGCACTCTAAGAAAGAATTAGGACTACTGGTGTGCACTGGCTCCTCCCTCTATGCCCCTCCTCCAGACCTCAGTTAGAATCTGTGCCTGGCTCGAGCTGGTTGTACACTAGGGGCTCTCCTGAGCTCCTAGTAAAGAAAGTATTTATTAGGGTTTTTTTTATTTTCAGTTAGATCTGCTGGCAACAGACTCACTGCTACGAGGGACTTAGGGGAGAGAAGCGAACCTACCTGCTTGCAGCTAGCTTGGGCTTCTAGGCTACTGGACACCATTAGCTCCAGAGGGATCGAACACAGGCCCAGCCTCGGTCGTCCGGTCCCGGAGCCGTGCCGCCGCCCCCCTTGCAGAGCCAGAAGCAAGAAGAACGTCCTGGAAATCGGCGGCTGAAGACTCCGGTCTTCATTAAGGTAGCGCACAGCACTGCAGCTGTGCGCCATTGCTCCCTATGCACACCACATACTCCGGTCACTGATGGGTGCAGGGCGCGGGGGGGGGGGGGGGGAGGGTTTGCCCTGGGCTGCAATTAGATTACCTTAAAATGGCAAAGAAAAACACATAATATAGTCTAATAAACTATATATGTGTAAAAATCCTCTGCCATAATATTAATAAAAAAGCGGGAGAAGCCCGCCGAAAAAGGGGCGGGGCTATCTCCCTCAGCACACTGGCGCCATTTCCTCTTCACAGCTCCGCTGGAAGACAGCTCCCCAGGCTCTCCCCTGCAGTTTCCAGTCTCAATAGGGTAAAAAAGAGAGGGGGGGCACTAAATTTAGGCGCAAAACGGTATATTATAGCTGCTATAGGGAAAATCACTTTGTGTAGTGTAAATCCCTGTTTATATAGCGCTGTGGTGTGTGCTGGCATACTCTCTCTCTGTCTCCCCAAAGGACTTTGTGGGGTCCTGTCCTCAGTCAGAGCATTCCCTGTGTGTGTGCGGTGTGTCGGTACGGCTGTGTCGACATGTTTGATGAGGCTTATGTGGAGGCGGAGCAGATGCCGATAAATGTGATGTCACCCCCTGCGGGGTCGACACCGGAGTGGATGGATATGTGGAAGGTTTTAACCGACAGTGTCAACTCCTTACATAAAAGGTTCGACGACATAACAGCTGTGGGACAGCCGGCTTCTCAGCCAGTGCCTGCCCAGGTGTCTCAAAGGCCATCAGGGGCTCAAAAACGCCCGCTACCTCAGATGGCAGACACAGATGTCGACACGGAGTCTGACTCCAGTGTCGACGACGACGAGACTAATGTACATTCCACTAGAGCCATCCGTTGCATGATTACGGCAATGAAAAATGTGTTGCACATTTCTGACATTAACCCAGGTACCACTAAAAAGGGTATTATGTTTGGGGAGAAAAAGCAACCAGTGGTTTTTCCCCCTTCAGATGAGTTAAATGAAGTGTGTGAAGAAGCGTGGGCTTCCCCTGATAAAAAACTAGTGATTTCTAAAAAGTTACTAATGGCGTACCCTTTCCCGCCAGAGGACAGGGTACGTTGGGAGACATCCCCGAGGGTGGATAAAGCGCTCACACGCTTGTCTAAAAAGGTGGCACTACCGTCTCAGGATACGGCCGCCTTAAAGGAGCCTGCGGATAGAAAGCAGGAGGCTATCCTGAAGTCTGTATATACACACTCAGGTACTATACTGAGACCTGCTATTGCTTCAGCATGGATGTGCAGTGCTGCAGCAGCGTGGTCTGATTCCCTGTCTGATAATATTGATTCCCTTGACAGGGACACTATATTGCTAACCATAGAGCATATTAAAGACGTAGTCTTATACATGAGAGATGCACAGAGGGATATTTGCCGGCTGGCATCTAGAATAAATGCAATGTCCATTTCTGCCAGGAGAGTATTATGGACTCGGCAGTGGACAGGTGATGCGGATTCTAAAAGGCACATGGAGGTTTTGCCTTACAAGGGTGAGGAATTGTTTGGGGATGGTCTCTCGGACCTCGTTTCCACAGCGACAGCTGGGAAGTCGACATTTTTACCCCAGGTTCCCTCACAGCCAAAGAAAGCACCGTATTATCAGGTACAGTCCTTTCGGCCCCAGAAAGGCAAGTGGGTTAAAGGCGCGTCCTTTCTGCCCAGAGGCAGGGGGAGAGGGAAAAAAGCTGCACCATACAGCCAGTTCCCAAGAACAGAAATCCTCCCCTGCTTCCACTAAATCCACCGCATGACGCTGGGGCTCCACTGGTGGAGCCAGGTGCGGTGGGGGCCCGTCTCCAGAACTTCAGCGACCGGTGGGTTCGCTCACAGGTGGATCCCTGGGTTCTACAAGTGGTATCTCAGGGATACAAGCTGGAATTCGAGACGTCTCCCCCTCGCCGTTACCTCAAATCAGCCTTGCCAGCTACTCCCCCGGACAGGGAGGTAGTGCTGGCGGCAATTCACAAGCTGTACCTCCAGCAGGTGATAATAAAAGTTCCCCTCCTTCAACAGGGACGGGGTTACTATTCCACAATGTTTGTGGTACTGAAATCAGACGGTTCGGTGAGACCCATTCTAAATTTAAAATCCTTGAACACTTATATAAGAAGGTTCAAGTTCAAAATGGAATCGCTCAGGGCGGTTATTGCAAGCCTGGAAGAAGGGGATTACATGGTATCACTGGACATCAAGGATGCTTACCTGCATGTCCTCATTTACCCACCTCACCAGGTGTACCTCCGTTTTGTGGTACAAGACTGCCATTACCAATTCCAGACGTTGCCGTTTGGTCTGTCCACAACACCGAGGGTATTTACCAAGGTAATGGCCGAAATGATGATACTCCTTCGAAAGAATGGAGTTATAATCATCCCATACTTGGACGATCTCCTTATAAAGGCGAGGTCCAGGGAGCAGTTGTTGGTCGGAGTAGCACTATCTCAGGAAGTGCTACAACAGCACGGCTGGATTCTGAATATTCCAAAGTCGCAGCTGGTTCCTACGACGCGTCTGCTGTTCCTGGGTATGATTCTGGACACGGAACAGATCTTTCAGTGGGATCTGTTAGACAAGTGGTCCGGATCACATCTTAAGATGCATCGGCTGATCACCCTGTCCCCGAGGGCCAGGGTGTCTCTGCTGTGGTGGCTGCAGAGTGCTCATCTTCTAGAGGGCCGCAGATTCGGCATACAGGACTGGGTCCTGGTGACCACGGATGCAAGCCTCCGAGGTTGGGGGGCAGTCACGCAGGGAAGAAACTTCCAAGGACAATGGTCGAGTCAGCAGGCTTCCCTACACATAAATATTCTGGAACTAAGGGCCATTACAATGCCCTAAGTCAGGCAAGACCCCTGCTTCAAAACCAGCCGGTGCTGATTCAGTCAGACAACATCACGGCGGTCGCCCATGTAAACCGACAGGGCGGCACAAGAAGCAGGATGGCGATGGCAGAAGCCACAAGGATTCTCCAATGGGCGGAAAATCACGTGATAGCACTGTCAGCAGTGTTCATTCCGGGAGTGGACAACTGGGAAGCAGACTTCCTCAGCAGGCACGACCTCCACCCGGGAGAGTGGGGACTTAATCCAGAAGTTTTCCAACTGATTGTAAACCGTTGGGAAAGGCCACAGGTGGACATGATGGTGTCCCGCCTAAACAAAAAGCTAAAAAGATATTGCGCCAGGTCAAGGGACCCTCAGGCGATAGCTGTGGACGCTCTAGTGACCCCGTGGGTGTACCAGTCGGTTTATGTGTTCCCTCCTCTTCCTCTCATACCAAAGGTGCTGAGGATAATAAGAAAGAGAGGAGTAAGAACTATACTCATCGTTCCGGATTGGCCAAGAAGGACTTGGTACCCGGAACTACAAGAAATTATCTCAGAGGACCCTTGGCCTCTGCCTCTCAGACTGGACCTGCTACAGCAGGGGCCCTGTCTGTTCCAAGACTTACCGCGGCTGCGTTTGACGGCATGGCGGTTGAACGCCGGATCCTGATGGAAAAGGGCATTCCGGTTGAAGTCATTACTACGCTGATAAAAGCTAGGAAAGATGTGACAGCAAAGCATTATCACCGCATATGGCGAAAATATGTTGCTTGGTGTGAGGCTATGAAGGCCCCCACAGAAGAATTTCAGCTGGGTCGATTTCTGCACTTCCTACAGTCAGGAGTGACTATGGGCCTAAAATTGGGATCCATTAAAGTCCAGATTTCAGCCCTGTCTATTTTCTTTCAAAAAGAACTGGCTTCACTGCCTGAAGTTCAGACGTTTGTTAAGGGAGTGCTGCATATTCAGCCCCCTTCTGTGCCCCCAGTGGCACCTTGGGATCTCAACGTTGTGTTGGATTTCCTAAAATCACATTGGTTTGAGCCACTTCAGACCGTGGAATTAAAATATCTCACGTGGAAAGTGGTCATGCTTTTGGCCTTGGCTTCGGCTAGGCGGGTGTCAGAATTGGCGGCTTTGTCCTGTAAAAGCCCCTATCTGATCTTCCATATGGACAGAGCAGAATTGAGACGCGTCCCCAATTCCTCCCTAAGGTGGTATCAGCGTTTCATTTGAACCAACCTATTGTGGTGCCTGCGGCTACTCGGGACTTGGAGGCTTCCAAGTTGCTGGACGTAGTCCGGGCCCTGAAAATCTATGTTTCCAGGACGGCTAGAGTCAGAAAGACTGACTCGCTGTTTATCCTGCATGCACCCAACAAGTTGGGTGCTCCTGCTTCTAAGCAGACTATTGCTCGCTGGATCTGCTCCACGATTCAACTTGCACATTCTGCGGCTGGACTGCCGCATCCTAAATCAGTCAAAGCCCATTCCACGAGGAAGGTGGGCTCTTCTTGGGCGGCTGCCCGAGGGGTCTCGGCTTTACAACTTTGCCGAGCTGCTACTTGGTCGGGATCAAACACGTTTGCAAAATTCTACAAGTTTGATACCCTGGCTGAGGAGGACCTTGAGTTTGCTCATTCGGTGCTGCAGAGTCATCCGCACTCTCCCGCCCGTTTGGGAGCTTTGGTATAATCCCCATGGTCCTTACGGAGTTCCCAGCATCCGCTAGGACGTCAGAGAAAATAAGAATTTACTCACCGGTAATTCTATTTCTCGTAGTCCGTAGTGGATGCTGGGCGCCCATCCCTAGTGCGGATTGTCTGCAATACTTGTATATAGTTATTGCCTAACTAAAGGGTTATTGTTATGAGCCATCTGTTCGTGAGGCTCAGTTGTTATTCATACTGTTAACTGGGTATAGTATCACGAGTTTTACGGTGCGATTGGTGTGGCTGGTATGAGTCTTACCCGGGATTCCAAATCCTTTCCTTATTGTGTCAGCTCTTCCGGGCACAGTTTCCCTAACTGAGGTCTGGAGGAGGGGCATAGAGGGAGGAGCCAGTGCACACCAGTAGTCCTAATTCTTTCTTAGAGTGCCCAGTCTCCTGCAGAGCCCGTCTATTCCCCATGGTCCTTACGGAGTTCCCAGCATCCACTACGGACTACGAGAAATAGAATTACCGGTGAGTAAATTCTTATTTTTCCCGCCCTGGAGCTTCCTCACACTCTCCCTCACTCCGTGACTGAGACGCTGGGCTCCATCTTAGGTATAACTGCGGCTGGTCTCCGGGACTGCAGGGCAAGGTCTCCCTTATAAAGCTGCCTGTATACAGCACTGGGACACTTCAGTATTCTACATGTCTTTATACAGAAAGCGTTGGTTAAGAAAAAGTGTACCGATTACAGAATATATTGTACGAGTACTCTGATATATACCGCCGGTCTAGGACCGCATATATATATATATATATATATATATATATATATGTGTGTGTGTCCGATTCGGCCCGGCACTCCTAACGCTCCCCAGCGTTCACGAACACGCTCCCGTGCCCTCTCCTTCAGGGCAATGTGCCCAGCATAGACACAGCAAATAAGGGCGGCACTGGGAGACTTCTCAGTGGCGGTGAAACAAGTAAGTGCTTTTATTCAAATGGCAACGCTTCGGGGTCGCAGCCCCTTCGTTACCATGGTAACCAGCCACTATATATATATATATATATATATATATATATATATATATATATATATATATATATATAACTGCTTATACGGGGCAGACATGGTAGTTTATTTGTTGTATCGGGTGCTGTTTGATGGGGGTCAGACTTTGTCTGCCCCGTATAAGCAGTTCCTGGTGTTTTTGTAAGTATTTGTCTTGTGTGGTGTTTGTCCCCAGGCTTTTCCCTTTTATAGGTGAGGTTGCAGCACTTGACACTCTCACAATAACTGCCCAGCTAGACTAATGTTTACATTTATTATATATATTTCTGTGACAGAGTGAGCCAGTATCCATTACTTCCATATCTATATATATATATAGTGGCTTGTTACCATGGTGATGTATTCACCAAGAGGGCGGAGTGTGGCTTGCTAAGTGTGTACCACCTCCCACTTGGTTTGTAACAGAACGATGAGCTCTTTTGACGCGTATTACGCCACTTCCGGTCCCGGCCGTCACTACCGGTTCCGGTCGGGATGCGTTCCACAGTCAGTGGAACGCATGGCACTTCCGGCCGCGGCCGTGTTTTGTTTGTTTTTGAGTCATTTGTGACGTTCTAGGTAGAGGTATTAGGATTTGAGCCACATCATAGTACTATTGCCCATATAGGGTTTAGGTCCTTGTTCAGATAGTTGTTTGTGTGGAGAAATTAGTGCCTTTTGAGGCACTTCCTGTGTCAATTATTGGTTGGGTGTGGCTTGGGCCTGCCTTTGCTATTTAAGGGAAGCCTGTGTGACATATGGTGAATGGTGATGCACTGGACAGTTGTCTTCCTGATGTCCCTGTATGATGTCCTGAAGAAGGTCACGTGATGACCGAAACGTCGACACACCGTCTTTATGTCTCTGTGAGTTATTAATAAATTCCTGTTGGAATCTACTGGTGAGTGCCTGCATACCCAAATATATATATATATATATATATATATATATATATATATATATATATATATATATATATATATATATATATATATATATATATATATATATATATATATAATGTATAGGTTGAGTATCCCTTATCCAAAACGCTTGGGACCAGAGGTATTTTGGATATCTGATTTTTCCGTATTTTGGAATAATTGCATCCCATAATGAGATATCATGGCGATGGGACCCAAGTCTAAGCACAGAATGCATTTATGTTTCATATACACCTTATACACACAGCCTGAAGGTAATTTTAGCCAATATTTTTAATAACTTTGTGCATTAAACAAAGTGTATGTACATTCACACAATTCATTTATGTTTCATATACACCTTATACACACAGCCTGAAGGTCATTTAATACAATATTTTTAATAACTTTGTGTATTAAACAAAGTTTGAGTACATTGAGCCACAGAAAACAAAGATTTAACTATCTCACTCTCACTCAAAAAAGTCCGTATTTCGGAATATTCCGTATTTCGGAATATTTGGATATGGGATACTCAACCTGTGTGTGTGTGTGTGTGTATGTATGTATGTATGTATGTATGTGTGTGTATGTATGTATGTATGTATGTATGTATATATCTCCTATATAATAGCCCTATTCTGTGACCTTGTGATTCATTTGCTAACGCTGGGCGGAGTCACAACAGTGGGCGGAGTTATTCAAATGAGTCACAGAGATCTGGCCAAATCTACAGGAGACTAGGAGCAGAAGCAGATAGCATGGACATTGGGCATGTCACAGACAGGGCTGCATACCTCCCAGCTTTCTGCAGGAGCTTTCTCCAGGCAGAAGGAGGGAAACACTCGGCGAAAAGGGGGCGTGGCTTCACGGGAGGGTCCCCGTTTTCGTCAGTGAGGGGGCATGCCCAGCGCTCTGTGAGCTGCTGGCATGCCCCCAGGGGCTGATTATGAGTCCGGGGGGCCCAGGGCACTTGAGACAGGGGAGCCCTATCTCATTGCTGTGCCTGCAGGGGGTTGGGGGCGTGGCCTAATCGCGGCCCGCGCTGCCACGCCCCCTTATGCAAATTCCGATTTTTGTTTTTATTTTTTAATGGGATTTTGGCCCCTCAGCTAGGGCTAAATCCAGAGGAGGTGGTCGCTCCCCCCTACACACCCGCACAGGGAGAAGAAAGCAGGGAGACTGCTGCCTCCCTGCAACACCACAGACCTGCCAATATGCAGCAGCGTGTGCTGACTGTAGCACAATGCTGCCACTGTTGCTGGCAGGACGGGGGGGGGGAGCTTCTGAGCTGGGACAGAGCTACTCCAGCCGGGGGGGGCCTCTAAAACTGTGGGGCCAACGGTACGTATCCCCCGCCACCCCTCCCCCCCCTTAATCCGGCTCTGCTGCTGGAACCCCCCCATTAATCCGTACCCCCTGATGCCCCCTCTCCCTCTGTCTCCACTATTCACCGCTGCTCTGCTAAGCAGAACAGCGAGTACAGGAGCTTTCCAACTGCCCCCCCCCACCGCAGGACACTGCGACCCGCGGGTGGGACAGCGGGACAGACCCCAAAAAATGGGACTGTCCCGCGAAAATCGGGACATTTGGGAGGTATGGGGGTGTGTGAGGGGTATGTCATACAGACAGACGGGCACCGGCTCACTGTGTGCTTGACCCCCCACATCGGCATACTCAGCAGGGTCTCTCTGGTGCGGAGGAGCGTCACTTTCTGACACACTCCACGCTTCTTAGCTGCAGTTTAGTGAGGCACCTGCCTCTGTGCAGGTTCCATACTGCCTCTGTTATCTCCAGCCCCGGCAACCCCACCGCTAGCTGCAGCGCTGCCACCCGCAGTGGAGTGCGCCCAGCTCATTCACACACTTTAGCTGGCGGGTAGCGCTGCAGAAATCCGAGCTGCTTGCAGGCTCTGACCCACTCCTCCCTCCAGCCGCAGCGTCTCCTGGGAGCTAACCAGTCACTCCCAGTCTCCCCTTACCACAGTGCCCGGAAGCCGTGAGGTCCGCGCCACGTGCATGCTATGACCCCCTCCTCCCTCCAGCCGCAGCATCTCCTGGGGGCTAACCAGTCATTTCCAGTCTCACCTTACCACAGTGCCCGGCAGCTGCGCGAGGTCTGCGGTATGTGACTGAGGAGGGGGGGGAGGGATGCGGACTGGCAGAAAAAGCAGGACTCCAGCCTGAGAGAGTCAGCCATGCCAAGTCTCCAGCAGCAGCAGATCCCAACAGGTTGGAATGGAACAGCAGCAGCCAGCAGCAGTGACTCCGGTAAGACACATCTGTCTGTCACCACTGTTTTGTCCCTAATACCAATCTCTCCCATGCCCTGTGTTCTGTCATGTCCCTGGCCTTGCCCTGCCACCCTTATTCTGGCCCTTTCACCCTTATGCTGGCCCTGTTACCCCTATCCTGGCCCTGTCACCCCTGTGCTTGCCCTGTGAACCCTATACTGGCCCCGTCACCCCTGTCCTGGTCCTGCCGCCCCTACCCTGGCCCTGTCACCCCTGTCCTGGCCCCGTCACCCCTGTCCTGGCCCCGTCACCCCTGTCCTGGCCCTGTTACTGCATACCCTCCAACTACCTTTTATGGCATGTACAGTACCCGCAGCGCCTCCAGACCTCTCCCCAATGCACCACACCTCCGCACCTTCCCCTCCACCACATGCGGCACTCCACCCCTCCCCCACATGCTGTGCCTCCAGACCCCCTACACCACCCGTGGCTCCCACTCCTCCACCCCTTCACCACCCACAGCACCTCCAGGCCCCTTCCACCATTCACCCCCCTTATACGTCTCCCCCCACACCTGCCCCCCTCCACCCGCAGCATCTGCAGACACCCTCCTCCATCAGCGGTCCCCCCCTCACCCACCCCTCCCCCACCAATGGCACCCCTGCACCTGCCCCTCCACCACCTGCAGCACCTCCGGACCTCCTTTCCCATCCGCCGCAACACCTGTACCTGCCCCTACCCTACCCATGGTGCCTGCGGTCCCCTACCCAACCCCCGGCACACCCGTCCCTTCCCATCCCACAGCACCTCCGGAACCCTTCACCCATCCACAACATCCCCACACCTGCCCCTCTCCCACCCGTGGCACCCCTGCCCCTCCCCCATCTGCATCCCCCACTCCTCTGCCCCTCCCCCACGCGCAGCACCTCCCGAACCTTCCCCATCCGGGCCCCACCCCCACTTCTGCCTCCCCTCCACCCGCAGCATCTACAGACACCATCCGCAGTCCCCCCCGCACCCGCTACATTCTGTACATCGTGCCCTGCAGGTGCTGTTCACGCCGTCGCAAGGGGCTGCGCCTCCTTCACCATCGCACGCCCTTTCATTGTGCAATATTTAACCACTAACAAAGGAATGCAGGTAATACTCCATATAATACAAATATTAAACCCCAGAAAGGCATGCAAGGGTTAAGGGGGCGTAGCCCCTTGCGACGGTGTGAAGAGCGCCCGTAGGGTGCGATGAAGCACCTAGTCTATATATATATATATATATATATATATATATATATATATATATATATATATATATATATATATATATAATGTTCAGTGCACGTTTATTGTCATATAATAATAATTATCTGCATTGCTAATGTGACTGTGTGTGCCTGTATCTGCTGCGAGGTTTCACTTTCAGTGTTTCCCAGAGATCTATCACTATATTCTGAACCCTAAGGGACTGGGTGCGTCAGGGTCGTTTATATAGTGCGTCACAGTATTTACCTATTACGTGCATTTTACTGTATTCTCAGTCACATAATACCAGATTTATTCGCAGGTGTTGTGTACTGGGGACTCACTCACATGCTATCGGATTTATTCACAGGTATTATACTCTGTCTGGCTTCATCGTACTAAACCGCTCTGTGTTACATTTGTGTACAATGTCTAACAGAAAGGGCAGTAAATCTGTGGACGCTTCTGCATCATGCAGAGCATGCGCCAAGGATTTACCAGAGGGGGAAGCTGTGTATGATGGTCTGTGTAACAAGTGGGAAAATTCACAGCCAGTGGATTCTCATGTCACCCGCCTAGTGGTGTCATCCACTCTGCCTGTCACCACTGTCACTTCACTGAAAGAACCGACAGATAAGCGTGTGGAGGGATGCCTGAAATCTATTTACTCCCTGATAGATGCTGTACATACTTTCTCATACGTCCTAGAGGATGCTGGGGTCACATTAGAACCATGGGTTATAGACGGGATCCGCAGGAGACATTGGCACTTTAAGACTTTGAAAGGGTGTGAACTGGCTCCTCCCTCTATGCCCCTCCTCCAGACTCCAGTTTTAGAATTGTGCCCAGTGAGACTGGACGCACAACAGGGAGCTCTACTGAGTTTCTCTGAAAAAGACTTATGTTAGGTTTTTTATTTTCAAGGAGGCTGCTGGCAACAGTCTCCCTGCTTCGTGGGATTTAGGGGAAAGAAGTATGACCAACTTCTGGTGAGTTAATGGCTCTGCTTCTGGCTGACTGGACACTATTAGCTCCTGAGGGTGATGATCACTGGGTACACCTAGATGCTCACTCCCGCAGCCTGCCGTCTCCCCCTTACATAGCCAGAAGTCAGAAGACAGGTGAGTAGCAGAAGAAAAGAAGACTTCTTCTTCAGTGACTGCATTCTGAGGTACAGCGGACGGAACGATGCGCGCCATGCTCCCACGCACACACAGCACTGCAGGGTGCAGGGCGGGGGGGGGCGCCCTGGGCAGCAATAAAAATCCTCATTTTTCGACTGGCAAGAGGGGACATTAGTGCCTAGGCACTGTCCTAGCCCCCGCCAGTATAAATATTGAGTAAAATAAGCGGGACAGAAGCGCCCCGTTTAGGGGGCGGAGCTTCTCACAGCTCACTCTCAGCTAGGCGCCATTTCCTCTTCAGGAGCAGAGACGCTGGTCCTTCCTCACATGGCTGACAAGTATCAGGGTGCAAAACGGGGGGGGGGCGCAGTATAATTTGGTGCAATATTGTTGATATTAAAAGCGCTACAGGTCTGGGGCATTTATTAGTGTTTTCAGAACCATTAATTGGCGCTGGGTTGTGAGCTGGCAAATCCCCTCTGTGTCCCTCTGACAGACTTTACTGTGGGTCTGTCCCCTATATGCCCGGTGTGTCTGTGTGTGTTTGGTACACGTGTGTTGACATGTCTGAGGCTGCGTACTCTTCCCAGGAAGAGGCTGTATTAGGGACACAAACAGCTGTGGGGGTGACCCTGTCGGCACCGCCGGCTCCTGATTGGGTGAATGTTTTAAATGCTTTGAAGGCTAATGTGGCTCTTATTAGTAAGAGATTAGATAAGTCTGAGTCTCAGACCCAGGCATGGAAGAAATCTGTGGAGGATATGTTATTACAAGCACAGGACCCCTCGGGGTCACAAAAACGTACTTTGGGCCAGTTGGCAGACACTGATACCGACACGGACACTGATTCCAGTGTCTACTATTGTGATTCCAGATTAGATCCAAAATTGGCAAAGAGCATTCAGTACATGATTGTGGCGGTCAAAGATGTTTTACATATCACTGAGGACCCTGCTGTTCCTGATAAAAGGGTCTATATGTATAAGGAAAAGAAACCTGAGATAACGTTTCCTACCTCTCATGAATTGAACGCTCTATTTGAAAAAGTCTGGGAAAGTCCTGACAGAAAGTTTCAGATTCCCAAAAGGATTACGGTAGTTTATCCGTTTCCCTCTGTGGATAGGGAAAAGTGGGAGTCACCCCCCCCCCCCTCCCCCCCACTGTAGACAAGGCCCTGTCACGGTTGTCTAAAAAGGTTGGCTCTCCTGTCACCTGGCACGGCAGCCTTTAAGGATCCTGCGGATCGTAAACAAGAAACTACGTTAAAGTCCATTTATGCGACCACAGGTACGCTACTCAGGCCTGTCATTACATCTGCGTGGGTGAGTAGTGCTATCGAAAAGTGGGCAGATAACTTGTCATCTGATATAGATACCCTAGATAGGGATAGCATCCTCTTCACGCTGGGTTATATCAAGGACGCTGCAGCATACCTAAAGGAAGCTGCGAGAGATATTGGCCTTTTGGGATCAAAGGCCAATGCCATCGCAGTCTCAGCTAGGTGAGCTTTGTGGATTCACCAATGGAATGCTGATGCTGATTTGAAGAAAAGTATGGAATCTCTACCATATAAAGGTAAGGCCTTGTTTGGTGACGGCCTCGATGATTTGGTATCTACGGCTACCGCGGGTAAGTCATCCTTTTTGCCTTATGTTCCTCCACAACAAAAGAAAACGCACCACTATCAGATGCAGTCCTTTCGGCCCAATAAATACAGAAAGGGCCGAGGTTCTTCCTTCCTTGCTACTAGGGGAAGGGGAAGAGGTAATAGATCACCAGCCTTGTCGGGCTCCCAGGAGCAGAAGTCCTCCCAGGCTTCTGCCAGTTCCACCACATGACGTTGGGGCTCCTATGCGGCAGTCCGCACCGGTGGGGGCATGTCTCAAGCTCTTCAGTCAGTTTTGGGTTCGTTCGGACCTAGACCCATGGGTTTTACAAATAGTATCCCAAGGGTACAAGCTGGAGTTTCAAGATGTTCCCCCTCGCCGTTTTTTCAAATCGGCCTTACCAGCTTCTCTTCCGGACAGGGAGGTAGTTTGCGACGCTATACAAAAGTTGTGTCAAAATCAAGTTATCGTCAGGGTTCCCCAGTCACAACAGGGAGAAGGTTTTTATTCGAGCCTGTTTGTGGTCCCGAAGCCGGACGGCTCGGTCAGAGCAATCCTAAACCTGAAATCCCTAAATTTCTTCCTAAAGAAATTCAAATTCAAGATGGAGTCTCTCCGAGCAGTGATCTCCAGTCTGGAGGAAGGGGATTTTATGGTGTCGGTGGACATAAAGGATGCCTACTTACATGTTCCCATTTATCATCCGCATCAGGCTTACCTGAGGCTTGCAATTCAGGATTGTCATTACCAATTTCAAACGTTGCCGTTTGGTCTGTCCACGGCACTGAGGATTTTCACCTAAGTGATGGTGGAGATGATGGTTCTCCTTCGCAAGCAAGAAGTCACGGTTATCCTGTACTTGGACGATCTCCTGATAAAGGCGAGATCCAGGGACCAGTTGGTGCAAAACGTTGCACTCTCCCTGACAGTTCTTCAGCAATATGGTTGGCTCCTAAACTTGCCAAAATCGCAGTTGATTCCGACGACGCGGTTGTCGTTTTTGGCAATGATACTGGACACAGACCTACAGAGGGTTTTTCTTCCAGTGGAAAAGGCTCTGGAACTTCGGAGTCTGGTCAAACAAATTCTGAAACCAGCAAGAGTGTCAATCCATCAATGCACTCGTTTACTGGGGAAGATGGTTGCGGCCTACGAGGCCATTCAGTTTGGCAGATTCCATGCCAGAGTTTTTCCAGTGGGACCTGTTGGACAAGTGGTCCGGATCCCACCTACACATGCACCGAAGGATAATCCTCGCTCCCAAGACCAGAATCTCACTCCTGTGGTGGCTACACAGCCCTCACCTCCTAGAGGGGCGCAGGTTCGGGATCCAGGACTGGATCCATGTAACCACGGATGCAAGTCTACGAGGCTGGGGTGCAGTCACACAGGGGGAAAGCTTCCAAGGAAGATGGTCAAGCCAAGAAACTTGTCTCCACATAAATGTTCTGGAGTTGAGGGCCATTTACAACGGCCTTCCACAAGCGGAACATCTTCTTCGCAATATGCCCGTACTGATCCAGTCGGACAATGTAACAGCAGTAGCATATATAAACCGCCAGGGCGGGACAAAAAGCAGAGCGACAATGGCAGAAGCCACAAAAGGTTCTCCGCTGGGCGGTAAAGCATACAAGCGCTCTGTCAGCAATATTCATTCCGGGAGTGGACAACTGGGAAGCAGACTTCCTCAGCAGACACGATCTCCATTCGGGAGAGTGGGCCCTCCATCAAGAGGTCTTCACGGAGGTGACAAGTCAGTGGGGATTCCTCAAATAGACATGATGGCATCTCGTCTCAACAAGAAGCTTGAGATATTGTTCCAGGTCAAGGGACCCTCAAGCAATAGCAGTGGATGCACTGGTGTCACCATGGGTGTTTCAGTCGGTGTACGTATTCCCTCCACTTCCTCTCATTCCAAATATTCTAAAGATAATAAGAAGAACAAAGGTTCAAGCAATCCTCATTGTCCCAGTCTGGCCAAGGAGGGCTTGGTATCCAGATCTTCAGGAATTACTCATAGGAGATCCCTGGCCCCTTCCTCTACGCGAGGACCTGTTGCAGCAGGGGCTGTGTGTGTATCAAGACTTACCACGGCTACGTTTGACGGTATGGCAGTTGAACGCCAAATCCTAGCCGGAAAGGGTATTCCCAGTGAAGTCATTCCCACACTTATTCAGGCCAGGAAGGGAGTAACGTCTAAACATTACCACCGTATTTGGAGAAAATGTTTCTTGGTGTGAATCCAAGAAGGCTCCTACGGAGGAATTTCAACTAGGACGTTTTCTCCATTTACTTCAAACAGGAGTGGATGCGGGCCTAAAGTTGGGCTCAATTAAGGTACAGATTTTGGCCTTATCGATTTTCTTTCAGAAACCATTGGCCTCCCTTCACGAAGTTCAGACTTTCGTGAAAGACGTGTTGCACATCCAACCTCCATTTGTGCCTCCAGTGGCACCATGGGCTCTGAATGTCTTCGACGCCTTCGCTGAATCAAAGTCTCTGGATGTGGTCAGAGCTTTGAAGATTTATGTCGCCAGAACGACTCAGATTAGGAAAGCAGAGGCTTTGTTTGTTCTATATGCTCCCAACAAGATTGGGTGTCCTGCTTCCAAGCAGACCACTGCGCGCTGGATCTGTGGTACGATTAAGCGTGCTCATTCCACGGCAGGATTGCCGTTACCGAAATCGGTGAAGGCCCATTCTACTAGAAAGGTGGGCTCGTCCTGAGCGGCTGCCCGGGGGGGTCTCGGCATTACAGCTTTTCCGAGTAGCTACTCGGTCGGGGTCACATACTTTTGCTAAGTTTTACAAGTTTGATACCTTGACCGATGATGACCTCAAGTTTGGTCAATCGGTGCTGCAGAGTCGTCCGCACTCTCCCGCCCGTTCTAGAGCTTTGGTATAACCCCATGGTTCTAATGTGAACCCAGCATCCTCTAGGACGTATGAGAAAATAGGATTTTCATACCTACCGGTAAATCCTTTTCTCTTAAACCGTAGAGGATGCTGGGCAACCGTCCCAGTGCGGGCTGTATCTGCAGTTATTAGTTGTGGTTACACACATGTTGTGTTACGTTTATAGTCAGCCTGTTGCTGAAATTGTTCATGCCGTTGGCTTGTATTCTGTCTATTGCCACGTTGTGCGGCATGCTTGAGGTGTGAGCTGGTATGAATCTCACCTTAGTTTAACATTAAATCCTTTTCTCGAAATGTCCGTCTCCCAGGGCACAGTTCCTATAACTGGAGTCTGGAGGAGGGGCATAGAGGGAGGAGCCAGTTCACACCCTTTCAAAGTCTTAAAGTGCCCATGTCTCCTGCGGATCCCGTCTATACCTCATGGTTCTAATGTGACCCCCAGCATCCTCTACGGACTAAGAGAAAAGGATTTACCGGTAGGTATTAAAATCCTATTATTGCTGCCTCCTGGTCTGCTAAAGGTATTGAAGCATGAGTTCAGGCATTAGAGAATGAGCTGCCCAAGGATATATCTGACACTGCCAGACAATACCTGTCTCACATCACCACTGCCTCTTATTATATTCAAGAGGCGTCCTCTGAGGTGGGTGTGTTGGCGGTAAAGGCGTCGACTACGTCTGTCCTGGCTCACTGCATTTGTGGTTGAGGTCATGGAAGGTGGACCTGGACTCCAAAAAGACCTTGGAAGTACTCCGTTTTAAGAACTTGGCTGGCATGGTTGCGCCAAGCATGCGACCATGCTTGCAAGTGCTTTATCTGACCTGGTCGCACAGTATGCGACCAGTCAGACTGTGTTAGCAGCGGCAGGAAAGGTAAACTTCCCTCCGCTGCTGCTGTCAGAGGGACCGGAAGGTCCCTCTGCCTCCCTGTACTCTCCCCCACTCATTGCCGTGCTGCTGATCATTGCTGATCGGTCATCACAGCAGGATCTCCCACTTCCAGTGGCTGCAGACAATAGCAGCATCTGGTAAGTGTAAACCAACCGCCCCAAGCCATCCCCAGCCGCCCCCTGTGTACCTGGCAGCTGTCTGGGGTGTATAACCTAAAGTCGCAATGTTACCGATGGTCGCGATGTTACCGATCGATGTTCCGATGTTTCGAAGGAAATATGTTTGATTAAAATAAAAATATTTTGTAACTTTTTTTTTTTTTTTAACTAAAATCATTTTGGATAGGGTTAAATTCATGTTCTTCATCTAATAAACTCATAAAAAACCCCAACAATTTCTGAGTGGTTTTTGGCAAAAAAAATTGTCCGTTAAGTGGTTAAAGGAGACTTAAATAAAATTGTGTCTGAACTGGCGGCGGCTAAGACTGCCTTCCTCCCAAATGCTAATCCTTCTTCACAGAAGGCAAAAGGTACCACTTTTCGTTCCTTTCGACCTCAAGGGAAAGCAAAAGGTCAGGCTTACCCGAGACAATCTCGTGCTCCCAAAACCACTAAGCCCAAAGCAAAGCAGTCCTGGGCGGCCCGTCGGCCTGCTTCTAAAGAAGACAAACCTGCCGCATGACGGGGCAGACTTCCCCCTGGGGAACCCCAGGGTGGGAGGCCGACTTCTGCAGTTCACCCAGGTCTGGTTAAAGACCACTTCAGATGCATGGGTGCGAGAAGTTGTCTCTCACGGGTACGCAGTCTCTTTCAAGAGACGTCCCCCTCGCCAGCTTTGTACCACGGTCATCCCTTCGGATCCACTAAAGGCGCAAACTCTGCAGCAGATTGTGAGTTCTCTCTCTGATACAGGAGTGGTAGTGCCAGTACCTCTGTCTTAAAGGGGCAGTGGTTACTACTCGACCCTGTTTCTAGCCCCGAAACCCAATGGGTCATTCTGGCCTATACTCCACTTCAAATCACTAAACAAGTTTTTGAGAGTGTCCAAATTACGCATGGAAACGCTGCGCTTAATTGTGCTGGCGATGGAACCCGGAGCCTATATGGTATCCCTGGATATTCAGGATGCATAACTGCATATACCTATTTCCACTATTTTACACTAGTTCCAGGCTCTGCCATTTGGACTGGCTACAGCTCCACGGATTTTCACCAAGGTCATGGCCGTAATGATGGCACATCTCTGTCGCGAGGGAGTCAGGATCCTGCCTTGTCTGGACGACCTGCTGATCCTGGCAAACTCCCATGATGTTCTCCTCAGTCATCAACCACTGACGGTAAGCTTCCTAAAAGCCCATGGGTGGCTCATCAATTGGAAAAAATCCTTGCTGGTCCCAGCTCAGAGCATGGTGCACCTGGGGGCACTCCTGGGCGCACACACACAGTCAACGTCTGTTGCTGTCTCTGGAGAAAGTCCTGAAGCTTCAGGACAGGATAAGATGTTTCCTCTGTCGCCTCAGAGTGTCGATACATTCGGCGATGCAAGTACTTGGCCTGATGGTGTCGGTATTCGACATGGTAGAGTACACTCAATTTAATTCCCGCCCTCTGCAGAGGTTAATCCTTTCCAAGTGGGACGTCCTACCTCATCAGATCAGATCTCACATGATTGATTACCTTGATTCCGGAGGTCCGTCATTCGCTAACCTGGTGGCTCCAGGACCAGCAATTGAGCAGGTCCATCCCTTCTGTATCCCCGACTGGGTCCTACTAATGACGGATGCCAGTCTGCGGGGATGGGGTGTGGTGTTTTCAGGGTAGGTGGACCAAGGAGGAGTCCCTCCTCTCGATAAACATTCTGGAACTGCGGGCGGTGTTCAATGCGTTAACTCTCGCCCTGTCTCTGGTACAGAACAGGCCTGTTCAAGTACAGTCAGACAACACCACCACGGTGGCATACATCAACCATCAAGGCGGCACTCGAAGCCACATGGCAATGTTGGAAGTGTCAAAAATCCTTCAATGGGCGGAACGCCATCTGCCAGCAATATCGGCAGCATTCATTCCAGTGGTCCTAAACTGGGAAGCGGACTTCCTCAGTCGCCAGAACATACACGCAGGAGAGTGAAGTCTTCACCCAGAAGTGTTTAAACTCCTAGTGAACATGTGGGGCCTTCCACCAGATGTAGACCTGATGGCGTCTCGACACAATCACAAAGTTCCGGTCTTCGGATCAAGGACAAGGGATCCTCAAGCAGCGTTCATGGACGCACTAGCCATTCCATGCAACTTTCGGCTGCCTTACATGTTCCCTCCAGTGTCACTGCTGCCCATGGCCCTGCGGAAGTTCAAGCAAGAAGGAGCGACCTCTAGTCGTTCCAGCATGTCCCAGACGGCATTGGTTCTCAGACCTGCAGGGTCTATCGCCAGAGAGTCCTCTTCTACTTCCTCAACGACCAGACCTCCTCGTACAGGGCCCTTGTCTCTATCCAGACTTTACCAGACTGGCTTTGATGGTGTGGCTATTGAAGCATCACTCCTGAGAGCCAAATGATTCTCTGAAGTGGTCATTCAAACTATGTTGAAAGCCCGTAAGCCTGCGTCTGTTCGGATCTATTATAGGGTCTGGAATTCTTACTTCACCTGGTGTGCTGATAAGAACTATGATGCGTACAGATTGAAAACACCCAGAATCCTGGCTTTCCTGCAACAAGGCCTGGACTTAGGCCTTTGTCTGGCCTCCCTCAAAGTTCACATATCTGCCGTGTCAGTGTGGTTTCAGAGAAAAATTGCGTCTATACCGGACGTTGATATATTCACTCAGGGTGTGTTATGAATTCACCCTCCCTATGTCCCTCCTGTGGCTCCATGGGATCTGTCTGTTGTCCTGAATGCCTTTTAGAAGAGTGTCCATTTGAACCTTGAGTCAGTGGACCGTAAATTGCTCACAGCCAAGGTCCTGTTTCTGCTGGCTATTGCCTCTGCTAGAAGGGTGTCGGACATAGGCGCTTTGTCCTGTCGTCCACCCTTTCTAATATTCCATTGTGACCGGGCAGTTCTGAGAACTCGCCCAGGTTATTAACCTAAAGTGGTGTCATCTTTTCACCTTAACCAAGAGATTGTGGTTCCAGCCTTTATCTCTTCTGACGTCCCCCAAAGAGCGGTCTTTGGATGTGGTAAGGGCTCCCTGTATGTACTGTATGTGGAGAGGACTGCCTCTATCAGGAGGTCAGATACCCTTTTTGTACTATTTAGGGTTTCCACAAACGTGGCTGGCCTGCGAATAAGCAAACCTTGGGCAGATGGATTAGAATGGTGATTGCACAAGCTTATGCGCAGGCTGGACTCCAAGCTCCTGCTGCTATTAAAGCCCATTCTACTCTGTCTGTTGGACGTTCTTGGGCGGCCCGCCATGGTGCGTCCGCAGAACAATTGTTCAAGGCGGCTACGTGGTCCTCAGTGAACACGTTCATTAGGTTCTATGCCTTTTGATACTTCTGCATCCAAGGATGTTTCCTTTGGACACCTGGTACTCATACCCGCTAAGGCGCGTCCCCTCCCTTGTGGAACTGCTTTAGGACATCCCTGATGTATTTCCTGTGGAACACAGTGTATCCCGCTGCAGAAAAGGAGATTTATGGTAAGAACTTACCTTTTGTTAAATCTCTTTCTGCGAGGTACACTGGATTCCACAGGGCGCCCACCTTGACGCACTAAGCTTCTTTGGGTTTGTATGGCATTAGCCGCTAGTCCCTTCTCCTGTCGTGAGAATGTGGTTCTATGTCACTAACATCTGCCTTCTCTCTTACCTGCTCCTACATTGGACTGGTTAACGAAACTGAGCTCACAGTGCCTGGAGGCGGGGTTACAGAGGAGGCCCTAATGCCTCCTGGGACAGCCTAAAGCTTTAGCCTGTAGGTGCTTCTGGATCAAGATCCACTCTACACCCCAATGTATTTCCTGTGGAACCCAGTGTACCTTGCAGAAAGAGTTAACCATGGTAAGTCTACCATAACACTCCTTTTTATGTGGTGGCTGCATGAGTGTGGTTTGATGTGCGTGTCTGTGGTCAGGGTTTTATCACTTTCTTTGCTCAGCTGTATGCGGAGCATAATCGTACATCTAATTTCCTCATTCATAAGACCCTTAAGTGCTGAGCAATCATTGCACATTCATTTATTGTCATCCAATTGATACTCCTCTTTTAGAGGCCTTAATTGACTGCGTGGCTTTAGTGGCTATCAGTGGTTATTTATTCAGTCTGGCTTTTGCTAGGAGTCACTTTAGGGCCTTCAATGAGTTGGTGACTCTGTCAAAGCTTGTGGCCGAGGCTGGCTTGCTGTCCTGGAATGTTCTTGTTGGTTAGTCGGTGCTGCTGTGTAAAATACAGCATACTAAGATAATTCAATTGGCACAAGGCCATTGGGTCACTCTGCATGTGCACAAAGATGAAAGGCTCTGCTCTCTTTCTTGAGTGGCTCGCTATGTTCATTTATGCCCCTCAGCTGGGTGTGCTTGGTTGGTGCACAGTGACTTAGGGGTCTATTTACTAAGCCTTTGATGGAGATAAAGTGGATGAAGAAAAAGTACCAGCCAATCGGCTCCTAATTGCCATGTCACAGGCTGTGTTTGAAATATGACACAGGAGCTGATTGGCTGGTACTTTATCTCCTTCCACTTTATCTCCAACCAAGGCTTATAAAATAGACCCCTTAATAATGCTGACAAAGGGGGTAATTCAGACTGGATTGCGGCGGCCGTCGCAGTCTGAAGCCCTTTACTGCACATGCGCACCCCGGGAGCCCAGAGAGATGCTAACAGCTTCTCAGGCCTGCGATTGCCTCTGCCTGATTGACCGGCAGAGGCGGTCGCAGGGAGAGAGGGGGCATGCCAATGGCGTTAGAACGATGTTGGTGTTGCGGCCAACGCAGGCATGTCCGGAGGGCCTGACATGCGGGGCGGACTAGCACAAAATTTTGCACATCTACGATCAGATCTGAATTACCCCCTCCAGTTTGTCAAGATGTGGAACAGATGCATGGCGCGTTTTGGGTCTAGATTTTAAAGAACTTAGACTGGCGTATCAAAGGGATTTTGTGTTTGTTTTTTTAACCCCCCTCACCTGAAATATAAAAACAAGTTATCGGCTGGGTTTTGATTTTGTTTTTTGGGGGGACGGGGTTCAGCCGTTTCCCTCTCTCTGGCTAGCTTATGTGTGTGCTTGTATGTGTTAGATGTTGTCTGGTTTTATGTGTGTGTTTTATTTTATAGCATCTCACCACCTTTTATTTGTTTGTTCCTGCAGGTCCTGGCTTGGATTCTCAGCCCCTTTGGGTGGTGGGGGATGCATATGTTTTTTGGGCTGCTAGGCATCCTTTAGCTTTGGATACCTCCATTTTTCCTGGGGCCCTTCACGTTCGCTGGGTGGGAGTCCAGGGGCTTGAATGGGCCGGGCTGCGTAAGGTCCTGTCTGACACGGCAGCTCGTTTTGGCATCCCCCGAGTTTTGGTGATACATCTAGGCGGGAATGATTTAGGTTTCCTTAAGTCTCTGGGTTTAATCTTGGCCATTAAAGAAGACATACAATGGCTGGTGGAATTATGGAAAGGGATCAAGATCATTTGGTCAGATATCACCCCCCCGAAGGTCTTGGTGTAGCCCAGCCAGTGGGCCCAAGCTTGATGAGGCTCGCAAAAAGGTCCATACAGCTGCAGGTCGCTTTGTTTTGAGTCATGGTGGCTTGGTAGTGCGTCATCACATGTTGCGCTACAGGTATGCTCATCTTTACAGACCAGATGGCGTTCTTTTGTCTGGTGAGGGTATTGGCATTTTTCTGCAGCAATTGTTTAGGGGGTTAGTGGAGGCTATAGCTAGTTTAGCACATTAGAGTTTGAGCTTTGTTCTTAGGTTTCTGCAATTTGGAGCATATACTGGACGATATCACCCGCATGGAGATCACTGATACCACCTGCAAGGGGTTCCAATTTCATAAGTATATGGTACGCAGAGAATGCACTGAAACTCCATGTTAGGCTAATGTTGGTTCATAGAATCACATCATGGGTCTTCACCTGTTTGCTTGTTCTGTAGTCTGCCACCAGTTTTAGTCTAGCTTCAGTTATCATATTCAGATTTAACCAAATTTAGAAAATGAATTTAATAAACAAGTTTTCATTTGACCATATTCTCATTTCCTGTTTTTTGTATATATTTTACAGCAGTTATGTTCTTATTGTGTGTCAAGGTTTCAGCTCTTAGGAGGTTTAGAGAAATCTCGCAGTTATATTTAAGCCTGAAGTGAATTAAACCACCAAGGTAAAACCTGGGTGGTACACACAATGGGAGTTTTGGTTACATTTGCTGGTCAGGGTTGGTGTGGTCACCTGGCCAGTGAGTTAGAGTTTAGGGGAGTGGGATTTTTTTCTTAGTCATTATACAGGGGAAGTGGCTTGGTTTAGACCTCTATCATAAGAATTTCCTGCTTGCTCTTCCATGATTGTTTATGTTGCAGAAGTTTTTTTTTATAGTGTTGTCCAGTTTAGTATGTCATTGAGACAGTAAAGCATGTCAATCAATGGCCAACATAGGTGTGCGCAGCCCATTTTAGTAGAGTGTGCACCATTGGTGGGTCATGTCTATCACCACCTATTGGGTGTGTCTGTCACTGCCTATTGGGCATGTCTATCACCTTCCAAGATCTAATTTTGTTTCTTAAGCCGCTCTGTGGAATATTCCACACTGAAAGAGCATCCCTGGACTGATACAGCAGAGCTGAAAGAGCACCCCTGTACTGATACAGCAGAGCTGAAAGAGCATCCCTGAACTGATACAGCAGAGCTGAAAGAGCATCCCTGGACTGATACAGCAGAGCTGAAAGAGCATCCCTGGACTGATACAGCAGAGCGGAAAGAGCACCCCTGTACTGATACAGCAGAGGCCACAGAGCATCCCTGGACTGATAAAGCAGAGCTCACAGAGCGCCCCTGGACTGATACAGCAGAGCTGACGGAGCGCCCCTGGACTGATACAGCAGAGCTGAAAGAGCGCCCCTGGACTGATACAGCAGAGCTGAAAGAGCACCCCTGGACTGATACAGCAGAGCTGAAAGAGCACCCCTGGACTGATACAGCAGAGCTGAAAGAGCACCCCTGGACTGATACAGCAGAGCTGAAAGAGCACCCCTGGACTGATACAGCAGAGCTCACAGAGCACCCTTGGACTGATACAGCAGAGCTGAAAGAGCATCCCTGGACTGATACAGCAGAGCTGACGGAGCGCCCCTGGACTGATACAGCAGAGCTGACGGAGCGCCCCTGGACTGATACAGCAGAGCTGAAAGAGCACACCTGGACTGATACAGCAGAGCTGAAAGAGCGCCCCTGGACTGATACAGCAGAGCTGACGGAGCGCCCCTGGACTGATACAGCAGAGCTGAAAGAGCATCCCTGTACTGATACAGCAGAGCTGAAAGAGCACCCCTGAACTGATACAGCAGAGCTGAAAGAGCACCCCTGTACTGATACAGCAGAGCTGAAAGAGCACCCCTGGACTGATACAGCAGAGCTGACGGAGCGCCCCTGTACTAATACAGCAGAGCTGAAAGAGCACCCCTGTACTGATACAGCAAAGCTGAAAGAGCATCCCTGGACTGATACAGCAGAGCTGACGGAGCGCCCCTGTACTGATACAGCAGAGCTGAAAGAGCACCCCTGTACTGATACAGCAAAGCTGAAAGAGCATCCCTGGACTGATACAGCAAAGCTGAAAGAGCACCCCTGGACAGATACAGCAGAGCTGAAAGAGCATCCCTGGACAGATACAGCAGAGCTGAAAGAGCATCCCTGTACTGATACAGCATAGCTGAAAGAGAATCCTTGGACTGATACAGCAGAGCTGACTGAGCACCCCTGGACTGATACAGCAGAGCTGAAAGAGCACCCCTGGACAGATACAGCAGAGCTGAAAGAACACCCCTGGACAGATACAGCAGAGCTGAAAGAGCATCCTTGGACTGATACAGCAGAGCTGACGGAGCGCCCCTGGACTGATACAGCAGAGCTGACGGAGCGCCCCTGAACTGATACAGCAAAGCTGAACGAGCATCCCTGTACTGATACAGCAAAGCTGAAAGAGCACCCCTGTACTGATACAGCAAAGCTGAAAGAGCATCCCTGGACTGATACAGCAGAACTGACGGAGCGCCCCTGGACTGATACAGCAGAGCTGAAAGAGCACCCCTGGACTGATACAGCAGAGCTGAAATAGCACCCCTGGACTGATACAGCAGAGCTGAAAGAGCACCCCTGGACTGATACAGCAGAGCTCACAGAGCACCCTTGGACTGATACAGCAGAGCTGAAAGAGCATCCCTGGACTGATACAGCAGAGCTGACGGAGCGCCCCTGGACTGATACAGCAGAGCTGACGGAGCGCCCCTGTACTGATACAGCAGAGCTGAAAGAGCACCCCTGGACTGATACAGCAGAGCTGAAAGAGCGCCCCTGGACTGATACAGCAGAGCTGACGGAGCGCCCCTGGACTGATACAGCAGAGCTGAAAGAGCATCCCTGGACTGATACAGCAGAGCTGACGGAGCGCCCCTGGACTGATACAGCAGAGCTGAAAGAGCACCCCTGGACTGATATAGCAGAGCTGAAAGAGCACCCCTAGACTGATACAGCAGAGCTGAAAGAGCATCCCTGGACTGATGCAGCAGAGCTGACGGAGCGCCCCTGGACTGATACAGCAGAGCTGAAAGAGCACCCCTGGACTGATATAGCAGAGCTGAAAGAGCACCCCTGTACTGATACAGCAAAGCTGAAAGAGCATCCCTGGACTGATACAGCAGAGCTGACGGAGCGCCCCTGTATGGATACAGCAGAGCTGAAAGAGCACCCCTGGACTGATACAGCAGAGCCGAAAGAGCATCCCTGGACTGATACAGCAGAGCTGAAAGAGCATCCCTGGACTGATACAGCAAAGCTGAAAGAGCATCCCTGGACTGATACAGCAGAGCTGACGGAGCGCCCCTGGACTGATACAGCAGAGCTGAAAGAGCACCCCTGGACTGATACAGCAGAGCTGAAAGAGCACCCCTGGACAGATACAGCAGAGCTGAAAGAGCATCCCTGGACTGATACAGCAGAGCTGACGGAGCGCCCCTGTACTGATACAGCAGAGCTGAAAGAGCATCCCTGTACTGATACAGCAGAGCTGAAAGAGCATCCCTGGACTGATACAGCAGAGCTGACGGAGCGCCCCTGGACTGCTACAGCAGAGCTGAAAGAGCACCCCTAGACTGATACAGCAGAGCTGAAAGAGCACCCCTGGACAGATACAGCAGAGCTGAAAGAGCATCCCTGGACTGATACAGCAGAGCTGAAAGAGCACCCCTGTACTGATACAGCAGAGCTGAAAGAGCATCCCTGTACTGATACAGCAGAGCTGAAAGAGCATCCCTGTACTGATACAGCAGAGCTGAAAGAGCATCCCTGTACTGATACAGCAGAGCTGAAAGAGCATCCCTGTACTGATACAGCAGAGCTGAAAGAGCATCCCTGTACTGATACAGCAGAGCTGAAAGAGCATCCCTGTACTGATACAGCAGAGCTGAAAGAGCATCCCTGTACTGATACAGCAGAGCTGAAAGAGCATCCCTGGACTGATACAGCAGAGCTGAAAGAGCATCCCTGGACTGATACAGCAGAGCTGAAAGAGCATCCCTGGACTGATACAGCAGAGCTGAAAGAGCATCCCTGGACTGATACAGCAGAGCTGAAAGAGCACCCCTGTACTGATACAGCCACGCTGAAAGAGCATCCCTGGACTGATACAGCAGAGCTGACGGAGCGCCCCTGGACTGATACAGCAGAGCTGAAAGAACACCCCTGGACTGATACAGCAGAGCTGACGGAGCGCCCCTGGACTGATACAGCAGAGCTGAAAGAGCACCCCTGGACTGATACAGCAGAGCTGAAAGAGCACCCCTGTACTGATACAGCCACGCTGAAAGAGCATCCCTGTACTGATACAGCAGAGCTGACGGAGCGCCCCTGAACTCATACAGCAAAGCTGAAAGAGCACCCCTGTACTGATACAGCAAAGCTGAAAGAGCATCCTTGGACTGATACAGCAGAGCTGAAAGAGCACCCCTGTACTGATACAGCCACGCTGAAAGAGCATCCCTGGACTGATACAGCAGAGCTGACGGAGCGCCCCTGGACTGATACAGCAGAGCTGAAAGAGCACCCCTGGACTGATACAGCAGAGCTGAAAGAGCACCCCTAGACTGATACAGCAGAGCTGAAAGAGCACCCCTGTACTGATACAGCCACGCTGAAAGAGCACCCCTGTACTGATACAGCAGAGCTGACGGAGCGCCCCTGAACTCATACAGCAAAGCTGAAAGAGCACCCCTGTACTGATACAGCAAAGCTGAAAGAGCATCCTTGGACTGATACAGCAGAGCTGACGGAGCGCCCCTGGACTGATACAGCAGAGCTGACGGAGTGCCCCTGAACTGATACAGCAAAGCTGAACGAGCATCCCTGTACTGATACAGCAGAGCTGAAAGACCATCCCTGGACTGATGCAGCAGAGCTGACGGAGCGCCCCTGGACTGATACAGCAGAGCTGAAAGAGCACCCCTGTACTGATACAGCAGAGCTGAAAGAGCATCCCTGGACTGATACAGCAGAGCTGACGGAGCGCCCCTGGACTGATACAGCAGAGCTGACGGAGCGCCCCTGGACTGATACAGCAGAGCTGACGGAGCACCCCTGGACTGATACAGCAGAGCTGACGGAGCACCCCTGGACTGATACAGCAGAGCTGACGGAGCATCCCTGTACTGATACAGCAGAGCTGAAAGAGCATCCCTGTACTGATACAGCAGAGCTGAAAGAGCATCCCTGGACAGATACAGCAGAGCTGACGGAGCACCCCTGGACTGATACAGCAGAGCTGAAGGAGCACCCCTGGACTGATACAGCAGAGCTGAAGGAGCACCCCTGGACTGATACAGCAGAGCTGAAAGAGCACCCCTGGACTGATACAGCAGAGCTGACGGAGCGCCCCTGGACTGATCCACCCCACTCCAAATATACACAGTACTGACGGACACCTCCATCCAGTACATTCTCCACAGCCGGAGTGAAGATGGCGCCGATCACTGAGACCTTTATAGAATCCAAAACCCGTGAGAATCCAACACCGGGAAGATGACATTCGCCCTCTTTTTGGGGGCACACATTTACCCGTGTTTTCTCATACGTCCTAGAGCATGCTGGGGTCACATCAAGAACCATGGGGTATAGAAGGGATCCACAGAAGACATGGGCACTTTAAGACTTTCAAAGGGGTGTGAACTGGCTCCTCCCTCTATGCCCGTCCTCCAGACTCCAGTTTAGAATATGTGCCCAGGCAGACTGGATGCACACTGAGGAGCTCTGAAAAGACTTTTGTTAGGTTTTTTATGTTCAGGGAGAACTGCTGGCAACAGGCTCCCTGCTTCGTGGGACTTAGGGGAGAGAAGTCAGACCTACTTCTGTGAGTTTAAAGGCTCTGCTTCTTTGGCTACAGGACACCATTAGCTCCTGAGGGTCTGATCGCTAGGCACGCCTAAATGCTCGTTCCCAGAGCCCGCCGTCACCCCCCTTGCAGAGCCAGAAGACAGGTGAGTAGAAGAAGATCAGAACACTTCAGTGACGGCTTTGAGGTACCGCACAGCGGCCGCGCTGCGCGCCATGCTCCCAAAATCAGAGGCACTACAGGTTGCAGGGCGCAAGGGGGGGGGGGGGGGGGGGGCTTGGTGCTCTGGGCAGCATTTTAGCCTCAAATAACTACCTGGCAAGAGCGGACTAAGTGCCAGGGCACTGTCCGGATCCCCGCCAGTATAATTTTTTTTTTTAAAAAGAGCGGGTCTGAAGCGCGCCATTATGGGGGCGGGGTTTAGCCCTCACAGCACACAGCACGGCGCCATTTTCTCTACACAAGGCTGCAGAGACGCTGGTACTTCCTCACTGCTGTACAAGTAACAGGGTGCAAAACGGGGGGGGGGGGCGCACAGTGATTTTGGTGCATTATATGTAACTTATAAAAGCGCTGCAGGTCTGGGACATTTTCTGTAGTGTTTTCAGACCGGGTTTGGGCGCTGGGGTGTGAGCTGGCAATATCTCCCTCTGTGTCTCTCTGACAGGCTTTACTGTGGGTCTGTCCCCTATAGGCCCAGTGTATCTGCGTGTGGTGGGTGCATGTGTTTCGGCATGTCTGAGGCGGAGTGTTCTTCCGAGGAGGAGACTATGTTAGGGACACAAACGGCTGTGGGAGTGACCCTGTCGGCACCGCTGACACCTGATTGGGTGAATGTTTTGAGTGCTTTGAATGCAAATGTGGCTCTGATAAATAAAAGATTGGATAAATCTGAGTCTCAGAACCAGGCTTGGAAGAAATTCGTAGAGGATGTGTTGTTTCAAGTCCAGACCCCCTCGGGGTCACAAAAACGTTCACTTGCCCAGCTGGCAGACACGG
Source organism: Pseudophryne corroboree (assembly GCF_028390025.1). Lineage (NCBI taxonomy): Eukaryota > Metazoa > Chordata > Amphibia > Anura > Myobatrachidae > Pseudophryne > Pseudophryne corroboree. The sequence continues at coordinate 60,390,793 of NC_086451.1, forward strand.
ATACCGACACGGACACTGACTCAAGTGTCGACTATAGTGATGCCAGATTAGATCCAAAACTGGCAAAGAGCATTCAGTACATGATTGTGGCTATAAAAGATGTATTACATATCACTGAGGACCCTACTGTTCCTGATACTAGGGTCTGTATGTATAAAGGGAAGAAACCTGAGGTAACATTTCCTCCCTCTCATGAACTGAACACACTTTGTGAAAAGGTTTGGGAAAGTCCTGAAAAAAAGTTTCAGATTCCCAAAAGGATTGTAGTGGCGTATCCGTTTCCCTCTGGGGATAGGGAAAAATGGGAGTCACCCCCCATTGTGGACAAAGCTCTGTCACGGCTATCCAAAAAGGTGGCTCTCTCGTCCCCTGACACGGCAGCCCTAAAGGACCCTGCGGATCGTAGACAGGAAAATACATTGAAATCCATTTATGTCACCACAGGTACGCTACTCAGACCAGCCATTGCATCTGCGTGGGTGAGTAGTGCTATCAAAAAATGGGCAGATAACTTGTCATCTGAAATGGATACCCTGGATAGGGATAGCAGTCTTTTGACACTAGGTTATATCGGGGACGCTGCAGTCTACCTAAAGGAAGCTGCGAGAGATATTGGCCTCTTGGGATCACGGGCCAATGCCATGGCAGTCTCAGCTAGGAGAGCATTGTGGATTCATCAATGGAATGCTAATGCTGACTCTAAAAAAGGTATGGAGTCTCTACCGTATACAGGTGGTGTCTTGTTTGGTGACGGCCTCGCTGATTTGGTATCTACAACTACCGCGGGTAAGTCATCGTTTTTACCTTATGTGCCTGCACCACAAAAGAAAGCACACCACTATCAGATGCAGTCCTTTCGGCCCAATAAATACAGAAAGGGCCGACGGTCTTCCTTCCTTGCTACGAGAGGAAAGGGAAAAGGTAAACGATCACCGGCCGTGGCCGGTTCCCGGGAGCAGAAGTCCTCCCCGGTTTCTGCCAAGTGCACCGCATGATGCTGGGGCTCCTCTGCGGGAGTCCGCACCAGTGGGGGCATGTCTCAGGCTCTTCAGTCAGTTCTAGGCTTGTTCGGCCCTGGACCCATGGGTTTTAGAAATAGTGTCCCAAGGGTACAAACTGGAGTTTCAAGACGTCCCCCCTCACCGATTTTTCAAATCAGCCTTACCAGCTTCTCTTCCGGACAGGGAGGTGGTATGCGCCGCAATACAAAAATTGTGTCACAATCAAGTCATTGTCAGGGTTCCCCCGTCACAACAGGGAGAAGGCTTTTATTCGAGCCTGTTCGTGGTCCCGAAGCCAGACTGCTCAGTCAGACCAATCCTGATCCTCAAATCCCTCAATTTCTACCTAAAAAAATGCAAATTCAAGATGGAATCTCTCCGGGCAGTGATCTCCAGTCTGGAGGAGGGGGATTTTATGGTGTCGGTAGACATAAAGGATGCCTACTTGCATGTTCCCATTTATCCCCCCACATCAGGCTTACCTGAGGTTTGCAGTTCGGGATTGTCATTACCAATTTTAGACGTTGCAGTTTGGTCTGTCCACGGCTCCGAGGGGTTTCACCAAAGTAATGGCCGAAATGATGGTTCTCCTATGCAAGCAAGGAGTCACGATTATCCCGTACTCCGATCTCCTGATAAAGGCGAGATCCAGGGACCAATTGATGCAGAACATTATGCTCTCCCTGACAATTCTGCAGCAGCATGGTTGGCTCCTAAACTTGCCAATATCACAGTTGGTTACGACGAGACGGCTGTCGTTTTTGGGAATGATTCTGGACACAGAATTACAGAGAGTCTTTCTTCCAGTGGAAAAGTCTCTGGAAATTCAGAACCTGGTCAAACAAATGCTGAAACCACCAAGAGTATCGATCCATCAATGCACTGGGAAAGATGGTGGCGGCCTATGAGGCCATTCAGTTTGGCAGATTCCATGTCAGAGTGTTTCAGTGGGACCTGTTGGACAAGTGGTCCGGGTCCCATCTGCACATGCACCGAAGGATAACCCTGTCTTCCAAGATCAGAATCTCATTCCTGTGGTGGCTGCACAGCTCTCACCTCCTAGAGGGAAGCAGGTTCGGGATCCAGGACTGGATCTTAGTGACCATGGATGCGAGTCTCCGAGGCTGGGGAGCAGTCACGCAGGGAGAAAACTTCCAGGGAAGATGGTCAAGCCAGGAAATGTGTCTACACATAAACGTTCTGGAGTTAAGGGCCATTCACAACGGCCTTCTGCAAGCGGAACATCTTCTTCGCAATCGGCCCGTCTTGATTCAGTCTGACAACATAACAGCAGTAGCGTACATAAACTGCCAGGGCGGAACAAAGAGCAGAGCGGCAATGGCAGAGGCCACAAAGGTGCTCCGTTGGGCGGAAAGGCATACAAGCGCTCTGTCCGCGATCTTCATTCCAGGAGTGGATAACTGGGAAGCAGACTTCCTCAGCAGACACTATCTCCATCCAGGAGAGTGGGGTCTTCATCAAGAGGTCTTTGCAAAAGTGACAAGTCTTTGGGGAATTCCTCAAATAGACATGATGGCGTCTCGCCTCAACAAGAAACTTCAGAAATATTGTTCCAGGTCGAGAGACCCTCAAGCAATAGCAGTGGACGCCCTAGTGACACCGTGGGTGTTTCGGTCGGTGTACGTGTTTCCTCCGCTTCCACTCATTCCAAAAGTGATAAATATCATAAGAAGAACAAAGGTTCAAGCGATCCTCATTGTTCCAGACTGGCCAAGAAGGGCTTGGTATCCAGATGTATCCAGGAATTACTCATAGGAGATGCCTGGCCTCTTCCTCTGAGGGAGGATCTGTTACAGCAGGGGCCGTGCGTGTTCCAAGACTTACCGCGACTTCGTTTGACGGCTTGGAGGTTGAACACCGGATCCTAGCCCGAAAGGGTATTCCCAAGGAAGTCATCCCCACTTTTATTCAGGCCAGGAAAAGAGTAACGTCTAAACATTACCACTGTATTTGGAGAAAATATGTGTCTTGGTGTGAATCCAAGAAGGCTCCTACGGCAGAATTTTAGTTAGGACGTTTTCTCCATTTTCTACAAGCCGGTGTGGATGCGGGCCTAAAGTTGGGCTCAATTAAAGTTCAAATTTCAGCTTTATCAGTATTCTTCCAAAAACAATTGGCCTCCCTTCCAGAAGTTCAGACCTTTGTGAAAGGCGTGTTGCACGTCCAGCCTCCCTTTGTGCCCCCTGTGGCACCATGGGATCTTAACGTGGTGTTGCAATTCCTTCAATCTCATTGGTTTGAACCTTTACAGAAGGTAGAGTTAAAATTTCTTACTTGGAAAGTGGTCATGCTGTTGGCCTTGGCATCCGCAAGGCAGGTGTCTGAATTGGCGGCCTTGTCTCACAAGAGCCCTTATTTGCTCTTCCATGAGGATAGAGCAGAGTTGAGGACTCGTCAGCAGTTTCTGCCGAAAGTGGTTTCGTCGTTCCACTTGAATCAACCTATTGTGGTGCCAGTGGCTACTGACGCCTTGCTGGAATCAAAGTTTCTCGATGTAGTAAGAGCTTTGAAAATTGATGTCGCCAGAACGGCTCAGTTTAGGAAAACAGAGGCTCTGTTTGTCCTGTATGCTCACAATAAAATTGGGGCTCCTGCTTCCAAGCAGACTATTGCACGCTGGATCTGTCATACGATTCAGCAGGCTCATTCTACGGCTGGATTACCGTTACCGAAATCGGTGAAGGCCCATTCTACCAGAAAGGTGCGCTCGTCCTGGGCGGCTGCCTGGGGGGTCTCGGCATTACAACTTTGCCGAGCAGCTACTTGGTCGGGTTCAAACTCCTTTGCGAAGTTCTACAAGTTTGATACCCTGGCTAATGAGGACCTCATGTTTGGTCAATCGGTGCTGCAGAGTCATCCGCACTCTCCCGCCCGTTCTAGAGCCCATCAAGAACCCCATGGTTCTTGATGTGACCCCAGCATCCTCTAGGACGTATGAGAAAATAGGATTTTAATACCTACCGGTAAATACTTTTCTCTTAGTCCGTAGAGGATGCTGGGCGCCCGTCCCAGTGCGTACTGTATCTGCAGTTATTACTTGTGGTTACACACATGTTGTGTTACGTTTATAGTCAGCCTGTTGCTGATGTTGTTCATGCCGTTGACTTGCGTTGTGTTAAATGCCATGGTGCTTGAGGTGTGAGCTGGTATGTATCTCACCTTAGTTTAACATTAAATCCTTTTCCTCGAAATGTCCGTCTCCCTGGGCACAGTTCCTATAACTGGAGTCTGGAGGAGGAGCATAGAGGGAGGAGCCAGTTCACACCCCTTTGAAAGTCTTAAATTGCCCATGTCTCCTGTGGATCCCGTCTATACCTCATGGTTCTTGATGTGACCCCAGCATCCTCTACGGACTAAGAGAAAAGGATTTACCGGTAGGTATTAAAATCCTATTTTTTTCCTAGTGGAAACGCCCCCATCCCCCTGCAAATTCTCGGATCAAGTGATCTGGGTATCCTACCCGGGTAGCTTGCCGGGTTGAACACGTGTTCAATCCGGTAAGCTGTGTAGTGTAAACGGAAGCCGTGTTGATGCGACACTGCTCCCGTTCACAGAGTATGGAAGGGCGGCGCTGGGAGATCATGTGATCTCCCAGTGCCACCCCTGCCGCGTCAGCAACACGGCACTATGCCGGGTTGGTGAGCTCAGTGTAGAAGGGGGCTCTTGCACGAGTCGCAGCCATGTCAGGCCCCCGGCTGCGACCCGTGCTAGCAAGTGGAAAAGGGGTATTAGTCAGAATATAGGTGATGTGAACCTGGGATCACACTATAAACCAGAAATGATGCGGCCATGTAGAATTTATTTCCAAAACCGCTTATACTTAGCTTTCTGCTGCGGGGTACACTGGTCTCCACAGGAAATTACATTGGGGTATAGAGTAGGATCTTGATCCGAGGCACCAAAAGGCTCAAAGCTTTGAGCTTCTTCCCAGAATGCCTAGCGCCGCCTCCTCTATAACCCCGCCTCCGTGCACAGGAGCTCAGTTTTGTAGTTGGTGCTATGCAGTAAGCAGTCAGACAACAGGGGGGCTGCTCCAGCAGCCCTGAGAAGAAGCTTTTAAAAGAAAAATGAAGACTTCAAGAGCAGCTCCATCACCTCCCCCAGCGGCGCTGTATACTCCCGCGCCCTGATTGACGGGTACTTACAGCGGAGGCTCCGGGTTTCTCCCTGTTAGTGACACACACGACCGCTGTTCTCCTGGATCGCATGGCCGCACTCAGGGAGGAGGTAAGTCGGTCCCCCGGTGGGACCCGCTGTAAATCGTGATCCCACGCGGCCGGTGGGAGGTGGGCCACACGCGATGGCATGGACACTGTGGTAGTACAGGGACCCCACTAGACCGCAAGGGCACAGGTCGGTTTTCTCTCAGAAACCGTTTATATAAGCCCACAGTACCCGGTGGTGAAGTCCAGCAGGGGGATAAGGCTTTGACCTGTAGCCCCTCCCCCAGCCCCAGGGCGCCATTTAGAGTAAATGTTCCCGCCCTGGAGCTGCATATCTCTCACTCCCTGTTAGCGTTTGGGCGCCATTAGGACAAGCTGAGCTGATCCTGGGACTGTTTGGGCAAATCCTCCTCTGTAAAGCTGCCTGCATGTCACGCTGTGCATTTTACAGGACACTTAAGTATTCTACATGTTTACTGACAGTGTTAGTTAAGAAAGAGAGTGCCATTAGTCAGGGTTATATAGTACAAGTACTCTGTGATATACATCCAGTCTTTACTGTGCATTGTTATATCTATTGAGTGTATAGCTATACATAGTACTACTCTGTATTGCTAGTCCAGTACAGTTTTATTGCATGTCATAATTTCTGCATTGTACAATGTGACTATGTATGTGTGCATATAGCTGCTGTGTGACCTCCATTTCGTGTATCTCACTCAGATTGCTATCCCTATATTTTATAACCTGAGGGGGCTAAGTGCGTCAGGTTTATCATTTAATATAGGTAGTTCACAGGATATACTCAGTGTGTATTTTTCTCTGTGATTTTTAGTCACAATCTACCTCTTGAATTCCCTGTTTGTGCTGATACACTACACAGGGGGTTCTTGTCAGGTATTGTGCTGCTGATATTGGCCCTCATTCCGAGTTGTTCGCTCGCAAGCTGCTTTTAGCAGCTTTGCACACGCTAAGCCGCCGCTTACTGGGAGTGAATCTTAGCTTATCAAAATTGCGAACGAAAGATTAGCAGAATTGCGAATAGACACTTCTTAGCAGTTTCTGAGTAGCTCCAGACTTACTCGGCAACTGCGATCAGTTCAGTGCTTGTCGTTCCTGGTTTGACGTCACAAACACTCCCAGCGTTCGGCCAGACACTCCTCCAGTTCTCCAGCCACTCCCGCGTTTTTCCCTGAAACGGCAGCGTTTTTTCGCACACACCCATAAAACGGCCAGTTTCCGCCCAGAAACACCCACTTCCTGTCAATCACACTCCGATCACCAGAACGAAGAAAAAAACCTTGTAATGCCGTGAGTAAAATACCAAACTTCTAAGCAAATTTACTTGGCGCAGTCGCACTGCGGACATTGCGCATGCGCATTAGCGACTAATAGCTCCGTTGCGAGAAAAATATAACGAACGAACAACTCTGAATGACCCCCATTGTACTGTGTTGCCTTGCATTGTGCTTTTGGCTATGTCCGCTACAAAGGGCAATCTTGCTGGGGCTGATCCCACATTGCGTGGTGGTGACGCTGCAGACACCATTTGAGGAAAACATAGCAGCTGAGGGTTCAGGTTCTGGGGGATCCTTACCCCCAAGTTGGACTGTAGCAAAGGGGGTTCAAAATGACCCACCTTGGGCTACCTTCTCCACGCTATTGAATACGCTGGCAACTAGACTAACACCCCCTATGGGACCTCCTGTGCCGGTACATCCGCTTATGGTCCCCGCAGTTAACCCGCCATGGGCAGATCAACTGTCTGCTCAGTTACAGCAATTGAACCAATCACTGACTACTCAGAAGTCTAACCCTCGCCCGCCTAAGACCAAGGGGTCCTCTTAGCGGGCCATTACTTCCTCACGATCCACCAACGTCCCAGACTCCTCGTCTGATGAGGATGGCATTTATACTGACCCCACAGATTCTGATCCCGACGCTGCTGATGGGGAATCTTTCACAGGTGGATGTTCCTGACTTGTTGGAGGCTATCAAGACCATCCTTCAAATTACTGATGACCCGGAGCCTGATGCTGCCCCTAAGAAACCAGACAGGTTTAAACGTCAGAAAGTGGTTTAAACGTCAGAGTTTTACCTCATTCTGACCATTTAGTTGAAATACGTCAGGAATCCTGGGAAAATCCAGGAAAGAAATTCACGCCTCACATACCCCCTCGCAGCGGAGCTAAGTAAAAATTGGGAAACGCCCCCGCCAGTGGATTCACAGGTGGCGCGGCTGGTGGTCTCCTCAGCTCTGCTGGTAACTACCGTCGCGTCTCTGAAAGAACCGACGGATAAGCGTGTGGAGGGTTGTTTAAGGGCAATTTACACCCTAACTGGTGCTGCACATAGGCCCACCATTGCAGCGACTTGGGCTGCAGAGGCTGTTGAAGCGTGGGCTCAGGAGCTGGAGGCGGAGTTGCCTTCCAACGCTTATAATCATGCTAGACAATGTCTGTCTTATATTGTCACAGCTTCTCATTACATTAAGGAGGCTGCTTCTGATGCCGGTATTCTGGCGGCCAAGGCTTCTACCATGTCACTTTTGGCTCGCCAGATTCTCTGGTTACGGTCCTGGTCTGTGGATCTGGACTCTAAGAAAACCCTGGAGGTACTTCCCTTTAAGGGAGACATTCTTTTCGGAGAAGACCTCAACAAGATAGTTGCTGACTTAGCTTCTGCTAAAACAGCATGTCTACCTAGTACTGCTCCTTCGGTGCCGAAGGCTAAGAGTACCCAATTTCGCTCCTTTCGTCCTTCAGGGAAAGCAAAAGGTCAGGCGTACCCGAAACAGGTTCGCACTTCCAAACCCAATAAGCCCAAACCCAAAAGGGCCTGGGCTGCCCGTCAGCCTGCTTCCAAAACGGACAAGCCTGCCGCATGACGGGGCGAGCCTCCCTCTGGGGGATCCCAGGGTAGGGGGCCGACTTCTAGGGTATACCCAGGAATGGTTGAGGACCACTTCCGATGCCTGGGTACGGGAAGTCGTCACTCGAGGTTACACCGTATCCTTCAAGAATCGTACCCCTCATCGATTTTGCCTGACAGACGTCCCTTCGGATCAGGTGAAGGCAAAAACTCTTCATTCTGTGGTACAGTCCCTCCTGAACACCGGGTTTGGTAGTACAGGTGCCTCTCGCTCAGAGAGGCAAACGGTACTATTCACCGCTGTTCCTAGTCCCGAAACCGAGCAGGACCTCATGGCCCATTTTTAACCTCAAGTCCTTGAACAAATTTGTGAGGGTCTCCCAAGTTTCGTATGGAAACTCTTCGCTCTATTGTTATGGCATTGGAACCTGGGGATTATATGGTCTCCCTGGACATACAGGATGCTTACCTGCATATTCCCATTGCAGGTTCGCATCAATAATACTTGAGGTTTGCGGTTGGCAACCTCCATTACCAATTTCGGGCATTACCTTTTGGTTTGACCATGGCTCTGCGAGTTTTCACCAAGGTCATGGCGGTAATGACGGCTGTACTCCGCCGCCATGGGGTCAGGATCCTACCGTACCTGGACGACTTGTTGATCCTGGCAAATTCCCCAGAAATTCTCCTACGCCATCTGGATCTGACTATCCAGTTTCTGCAAACCCACGGGTGGCTCATCAACTGGAAGAAATCTGTCCTGGTCCCTGCTCAGAGCATGGTGCACCTGGGGGCGTTGTTGGACACTCACAACCAGCGGTTGTTCTTGTCTCAGGAGAAAGTCCTTAAGATTCAGGACAGGATCCGATGCTTCCTATCTCGTCCGCAAGTGTCTATACATTCGGCAATGCAAGTGCTAGGTCTCATGGTGTCGGCTTTCGACATGGTGGAGTTCACTCAATTCCATTCCCGCCCTCTGCAGAAGATAATTCTTGCCAAGTGGGACGGCCTGCCTTACCGGATCAGGTCTCAAATGATCTCCTTGTCTCCAGAGGTTAGTCTGTCACTGACCTGGTGGCTTCAGGACCAACGATTGAGCAGGGGTCAACCCTTTTTGGATCTCCAACTGGGTCCTTCTGACGACTGATTCCAGTCTGAGAGGTTGGGGCGCGGTGTTGGTGCAACACTCCCTTCAGGGTCGGTGGACCAAGGAGGAGGCTCTCCTCCCGATAAACATTCTGGAATTGCGGGCGGTGTTCAACTCCTTGAACTTGGCCCAGCATTTAATACAGAACAGACCTGTTCAAGTACAGTCGGACAACACCACCACGGTGGCATACATCAATCATCAAGGCGGCACTCGAAGCCGCATGGCAATGAGGGAAGTATCACTGATTCTTCAGTGGGCGGAACACCATCTGCCAGCCATATGGGCAGTGTTCATTCCGGGGGTCCTAAATTGGGAAGCGGACTTTCTCAGTCGGACGTACACACCGGAGAGTGGAGTCTCCATCCAGAAGTGTTTCAACTCCTCGTGGACAGGTGGGGCCATCCAGATGTGGACCTGATGGCGTCTCGACACAATCACAAGGTTCCGGTCTTCGGAGCAAGGACAAGGGATCCTCAAGCAGCATTCGTAGATGCACTAGCAATTCCATGGGACTTTCGGCTGCCATACGGGTTCCCTCCATTGTCACTCCTGCCCAGAGTAATAAGGAAGTTCAAGCAATAAGGAGGAATCCTACTTCCGATTGCTCCCGCGTGGCCCAGACGGCATTGGTTCTCAGACCTTCAGGGTCTCTCGATAGAGCATCCTCTTCTACTTCCACAGCGCCCAGATCTTCTCGTTCAGGGCCCCTGTGTATATCAGGATTTTGCGCGGTTGGCTTTGACTGCGCGGCTCTTGAAGCTTCCGATCTTGATCCAAGGCACCAACAGGCTCAAAGCTTTGACCTTCCCAGAATGCCTAGTGCCGCCTCCTCTATAACCCCGCCTCCGTGCACAGGCACTCAATTTTTGTTAACCAGTCCAATGCAGTAGCAGGCAAAAGAGATGACAGCTGTTAGTAGCCACATACACCACATTCTCACGACAGGAGAAAGTGTCAGCCATACCAACCCAAAGAAGCTGACACTTTCTCCTGTCGTGAGAATGTGGTGTATGTGGCTACTAACAGTTTTCGTCTCTTTTGCCTGCTACTGCATTGGACTGGTTAACAAAAATTGAGCTCCTGAGCACGGAGGCGGGGTTATAGAGGAGGCGGTGCTAGGCATTCTGGGAAGAAGGTCAAAGCTTTGAGCCTGTTGATGCCTCGGATCAAGATCCTTCTCTACACCCCCAATGTCATTCCCTGTGGAGCCCAGTGTACCTCGCAGAAAGAAATTTAACAATGGTAACTTTTTACCATAAATCTCGTTTTTAAAACTATTTCAAACCTTATTTTCTCTAACGTCTTAGAGGATGCTGGGGACTCCGTAAGGACCATAGGGATAGACGGGCTCCGCAGGAGACATGGGCACTAAGAAAGAACTTTAGGTATGGGTGTGCACTGGCTCCTCCCTCTATGCCCCTCCTCCAGACCTCAGTTTATTACTGTGCCCAGAGGAGACTGGGTGCATTTCAGGGAGCTCTCCTGAGTTCCTTGTCAGAAAGTATATTTGTTAGGTTTTTTATTTTCAGGGAGCCTGCTGGCAACAGACTCCCTGCATCGAGGGACTGAGGGGAGAGAAACAGACCTACTTTAATGCTAGGCTCTGTTTCTTGGGCTACTGGACACCATTAGCTCCAGAGGGATCGGTACGCAGGTCTCACCCTCGCCGTCCGTCCCAGAGCCGCGCCGCCGTCCTCCTCGCAGAGCCGGGTGAGTATGAGAAGAAAGAAGACTTCAGAGGCGACAGAAGACTTCAGATCTTCATAGAGGTAACGCTGTGCGCCATTGCTCCCACACAGCTCACACACAGCAGTCACTGTAAGGGTGCAGGGCGCAGGCGGGGCGCCCTGGGCAGCAATATGAACCTCAATCTCTGGCAAAAGTGTATATATATACAGGCTGGGCACTATATATAAAAGAGTCCCCGACAGTTTTTTCTATATTTTAGCGGGACCGAAGCCCGCCACTGAGGGGGGCGGAGCTTGTTCCTCAGCACTCACCAGCGCCATTTTCTCCACAGCACAGCGCTGAGAGGAAGCTCCCCGGACTCTCCCCTGCTTACACGGTGAAAGATGGTTTTAAAGAGGGGGGGGGCACATAATTTGGCGCAAATACATGATAACAGCGCTATCTCGGTAAACATATTGTGTGTTTTTTCCTGGGTCATTAGCGCTGGGTGTGTGCTGGCATACTCTCTCTCGGTCTCTCTAAAAGGCCTTGTGGGGGAACTGTCTCCAGATAAGAGAATTCCCTGAGTGTGTGGTGTGTCGGTACGCATGTGTCGGCATGTCTGAGGTGGAAGGCTCTCCTAGGGAGGTGGTGGAGCAAATGATTGTGGTGTCTCCGTCTGCAACACCGACACCTGACTGGGTGGATATGTGGAATGTTTTAAGTGCTAATGTAAATTTATTGCACAAAAGGTTGGACAAAGCTGAGGCAAGGGAACATGCAGGGAGTCAACCCCTGCCTGCCCCTATGTCACAGGGACCTTCGGGGTCTCAAAAGCACCCACTATCCCAAATAGTAGACACTAATACCAACACGGATTCTGACTCCAGTGTCGACTACGATGATGCAAAATTACAGCCAAAATTGGCTAAAAGTATTCAATATATGATTATTGCAATAAAGGATGTACTGCATATCACTGATGACCCCTCTGTGCCTGACACGAGGGTACACATTTTTAAGGGAAAGAAGCCTGATGTAACCTTTCCCCCTCTCATGAGCTTAACGAGTTATGTGAAAAAGCTTGGGAATCTCCAGACAAGAAACTGCAGATTCCCAAAAGGATTCTTATGGCGCATCCTTTCCCAGCTAAGGACAGGATACGGTGGGAATCCTCCCCACGGGTGGACAAAGCGTTGACGCGCTTATCCAAAAAGGTAGCGCTGCCTTCCCAAGATACGGCTACGCTCAGGGATCCTGCTGATCGCAAGCAGGAGGCTACCTTGAAGTCCATTTACACAAGACGAGTCCTATGGACCCGGCAATGGACAGGTGATGCCGACTCAAAAAGGCATATGGAGGTTTTACCTTACAGGGGTGAGGAATTGTTTGGGGAAGGTCTCTCTGACCTGGTCTCCACAGCTACGGCAGGTAAATCAATTTTTTTGCCTTATATTCCCTCACAGCCTCAGAAAGCGCCACATTATCAAATGCAGTCCTTTCTGTCACAGAGAAACAAGAGAGTACGAGGAGCGTCCTTTCTTGCCAGAGGTAAGGGCAGAGGGAAAAAGCTGCCAACCACAGCTAGTTCCCAGGAACAGAAGTCCTCCCCGGCCTCTACTAAATCCACCTCATGACGCTGGGGCTCCACTAAGGGAGTCCGCCCCAGTGGGGGCACGTCTTCGACTTTTCAGCCACATCTGGGTTCACTCACAGGTGGATCCCTGGGCAATAGAAATTGTTTCCCAGGGTTACAAGCTGGAATTCGAAGAGGTGCCTCCTCGCCGGTTTTTCAAATCGGCCCTACCGGCTTCTCCCCCAGAAAGGGAGATAGTGTTAAATGCAATTCACAAATTGTATCTTCAACAGGTGGTGGTCAAAGTTCCCCTACTTCAACAAGGGAGGGGATATTACTCAACCCTGTTTGTAGTCCCGAAACCGGACGGTTCGGTCAGACCCATTTTAAATTTAAAATCCTTGAACCTATACTTGAAAAGGTTCAAGTACAAGATGGAATCGCTCAGAGTGGTCATCGCCAGCCTAGAAGGGGGGGATTTTACGGTATCCCTGGACATAAAGGATGCATACCTTCATGTTCCCATATATCCACCTCATCAGGCGTACCTGAGATTTGCGGTACATTATTGTCATTACCAATTTCAGACGTTGCCGTTTGGGCTTTCCACGGCCCCGAGGATTTTCACCAAGGTAATGGCGGAAATGATGGTGCTCCTGCGCAAGCAGGGTGTCACAATTATCCCGTACTTGGACGATCTCCTCATAAAAGCGAGATCACGAGAGCAGTTGTTGAACAGCGTGTCACTTTCACTGAAGGTGTTACAGCAACACGGCTGGATTCTCAATATCCCGAAGTCGCAGTTGGTTCCTACGACTCATCGGGCCTTCTTAGGCATGATTCTGGATACGGACCAGAAAAGGGTTTATCTTCCGGTAGAAAAGGCCCAGGAACTCATGACTCTGGTCAGGAACATTTTTGAAGCCAAAACAGGTGTCAGTGCATCACTGCACTCGGGTCCTGGGAAAGATGGTGGCATCTTACGAGGCCATTCCCTTTGGCAGGTTCCATGCGAGGACTTTCCAATGGGACCTACTGGACAAGTGGTCCGGGTCACATCTACAGATTCACCAGTTGATCACCCTGTCCCCCAGGGCCAGGGTGTCTCTCCTGTGGTGGCTGCAGAGTCCTCACCTTCTAGAGGGTCGCAGGTTCACTATCCAGGACTGGATTCTGGTAACCACGGACGCGAGCCTCCGTGGTTGGGGAGCAGTCACACAGGGAAGAACCTTCCAAGGTCTTTGGTCAAGTCAGGAGACTTGTCTTCACATCAACATCCTGGAGCTGAGGGCCATATACAACGCCCTTCGTCAAGCGGAGACCTTGCTTCGCGACCTACCGGTTCTGATCCAGTCAGACAACATCACCGCAGTGGCTCGTGTAAACCGCCAAGGCGGCACAAGGAGCAGAGTGGCAATGGCAGAAGCCACCAGGATTCTTCGCTGGGCGGAAAATCATGTAAGCGCACTGTCAGCAGTGTTCATTCTGGGAGTGGACAACTGGGAAGCAGACTTCCTCAGCAGACACGACCTGCATCCAGGAGAGTGGGGACTTCATCAGGAAGTCTTTGCACAGATTGCAAGTCAGTGGGGACTGCCCCAGATAGACATGATGGCGTCCCGCCTCAACAAAAAGCTACAGAGGTATTGCGCCAGGTCAAGAGACCCTCAGGCGGTGGCTGTGGACGCACTAGTGACGGCTGCGTTTGACGGCATGGCGGTTGAACGCCGGATCCTAGCGGAAAAGGGCATTCCGGATGAGGTCATTCCTACTCTGATAAAGGCTAGGAAGGACGTGACAGCTAAACATTATCACCGTATATGGCGAAAGTATGTTTCTTGGTGTGAGGCCAGGAATGCTCCTACGGAAGAATTCCATCTGGGCCGTTTCCTTCACTTCCTACAAACTGGAGTGAATTTGGGCCTAAAATTAGGCTCCATTAAGGTTCAGATTTCGGCCCTATCCATTTTCTTTCAGAAGGAATTAGCTTCTCTCCCAGAAGTACAGACTTTTGTGAAGGGAGTGCTGCATATTCAGCCTCCTTTTGTACCTCCGGTGGCGCCTTGGGACCTTAACGTGGTGTTGAGTTTCCTTAAGTTGCACTGGTTTGAACCACTTAAAACGGTGGAGTTAAAATATCTCACTTGGAAGGTGGTCATGTTGTTAGCCGGAGTGTCGGAATTGGCGGCTTTGTCTCATAAAAGCCCCTATCTGGTTTTCCATATGGATAGAGCGGAATTGCGGACCCGTCCTCAATTCTTGCCTAAGGTGGTGTCATCTTTTCATATGAACCAACCTATTGTGGTGCCTGTGGCTACCCGAGACTTGGAGGATTACTAGTCCCTTGATGTAGTCAGGGCTTTGAAAATTTATGTGGCCAGAACGGCTAGGATCAGAAAAACGGAAGCACTGTTTGTCCTGTATGCAGCCAACAAGGTTGGCGCTCCTGCTTCAAAACAGACTATTGCTCGCTGGATCTGTAACACGATTCAGCAGGCTTATTCTACGGCTGGATTGCCGTTACCAAAATCGGTTAAGGCCCATTCCACTAGGAAGGTGGGCTCTTCTTGGGTGGCTGCCCGAGGGGTCTCGGCATTACAACTATGCCGAGCTGCTACTTGGTCGGGTTCAAACACCTTTGCAAAGTTCTATAAGTTTGATACCCTGGCTGAGGAGGACCTCCTGTTTGCTCAATCGGTGCTGCAGAGTCATCCGCACTCTCCCGCCCGTTTGGGAGCTTTGGTATAATCCCCATGGTCCTTACGGAGTCCCCAGCATCCTCTAGGACGTTAGAGAAAATAAGATTTTAAACCTACAGGTAAATCTTTTTCTCGTAGTCGGTAGAGGATGCTGGGCGCCCGTCCCAAGTGCGGACTACTTCTGCGAGACTTGTATATAGTTTTGCTTACATAAGGGTTATGTTATAGTCTTCATCGGTCTCAGACTGATGCTGTGTTGTTTCATACTGTTAACTGGTTCGTATATCACTCGTACTGTCCGTCTTTTCTGGGCACAGTTTCTCTAACTGAGGTCTGGAGGAGGGGCATAGAGGGAGGAGCCAGTGCACACCCATATCTAAAGTTCTTTCTTAGTGCCCATGTCTCCTGCGGAGCCCATCTATCCCCAGCATCCTCTACAGACTACGAGAAAAAGATTTACCGGTAGGTTTAAAATCTTATTTTTGAAATAGTGTGTTATTAAATTTACCTCCGTATTAAGTTAATTGTGTTTGTGTTTGGCTGGCGTCAGGCCAGCCACCAGCTCCGCCTCCTTCCCATCCTCCGGAGCGTCCAAGCGGCTCTTCTCAGTACAGGGGAGAGACCAGGCGCGCGGGCATGGACATGGCATGACCTAATATCACGTCGTGGCCGCACGCACATCATGTTTAAATGGCCTAAGAGTCGGACTAGGAGGCGTGTGTGAGGCGAGGGTGGATCTGCGGGCCGATGACTCACCAACAGCAGTCAGCGGCAATGGATGATTTATACCCCGGACGGCAGGCGATGACCAGCGCAAATTGCAGGCGTCTGTGGAGGCCGTGGCAGTGATTATTTACTGGGTGGGCATGTGCCTGTGTACACCAGGCACACCCTGTGCGCACGCCTATGATGGCCAACATGAAAAGTGTTTGGTCGAGTGCAATTTGGAGCATATACTTGGTGATATCACCTGCAAAGGGATCGCGGAGACCACCTACAGTACAAGGGGGTTCCAATTCATAAGTATACAGTAAAGGGGGAAGGTACTCGTGTGGCAACCATGATGCGCAGGGGTGAGTGGTATAATCCCCTTGGTTGACTGATGTTGGTTAGTAGGATCACATTATGGATCTTCATCTGTTTGATTGTGCTTTAGGCTGCCACCGATTTTTGTCTTGCTTCAAAAAGATCAAAAATAACCATATTTACATTTTTTTTAATAAACAATATTAATTTCACTGTATCCATGTCTCCTCATTTTTATATCTATACATAGAGCGTTCCTGACGATGGGCATGTCGACCACATTTACTGGGAGTGCCGAGGCCAGGGTCTGTCTTCTAACGCAGATTTCCTGGCTCTGGCTGGGCAGTTCCGGTGGTCATTCTGAGTAAGAGCTGGTTGTGATGGAGATCCAGCACTCGGACCGCAGATGCTGCAGGAGGCGTCTTTTTTCCTACAGAAGCCTCCTGCTGCATTAGCATTTTCACACATCCAGAGATGCATCAGTGTTACATTCTGCGTCCATCTCTGAATCAGGTCCTTTGGGTACCTTCTGGCAAGTTAGTTCACAATTTAAAAACATATGGCCATGGTTCTTATTATGGGTACTCTCATGGTTTAGGACCATTTTATTAGCAGAAACGCAATGTGATATTGGATTCCTTGATGAATAAATAAAGATAATGGTTGCATTCTCAAGTTGTAAGCAACTATAAAGCAAAATGGGGTGGTCAACACATTATGAATTAAATATCCCTTCGCTTAGACCTTAACATTTTCAGTTTGTACAGGAAAATCAGATACAGTACAAGGAGACGTTATTGTGGACCACTTTGAAATGGACCCCTTCTCCTATGGCAATATCCCTGATCCTAACAACAGAAAACTATATGACCAGTTTCTTTAGACCACCTTCAGATGGACCCCTTCTTCTATGGCAATATCCCTGACCCTAACAACAACAAAAATTATATGACGGTTACTGTAGACCACCTTCAGATGGACCCCTTTGCCTATGGCGATATCCCTGTCCCTTACAACAAAAATCTATATGACCAGTTATTGTAGACCACCTTCAGATGGACCCCTTCTTCTATGGCAATATCCCTGATGCTAACAACAAAAAACTATATGACCAGTTACTGTAGACCACCTTCAGATGGACCCCTTCGCCTATGGTGATATCCCTGACCCTAACAACAAATAACTATGTGAAGAGTTACTGTAGACTGTCTTCAGATGGACCCCTTCTCTTACGGCGATATCCCTGACCCTAACAATAAATAACTGTGTGAAGAGTTACTGTAGACCACTTTCAGATGTACATGAAGTGGAAAAGGTAGTCTGCACACTGAAGATAGGAAATATGCATGTGGTGTGCTGCTCATATTGGAGGATATCTGCCTCCTAATCAACATAATTACAGGGCATGTACTGCACTCAACCCCTGGATGTGAGTGCAAATTGTCCCTTGTTCCATTATAACTCAACAAGGTTGGTGTACTGAGTTAAGTTGTATTCCGGATGGCAATGTGTGAAAGAATGACACTGATTAATTTGCTATTAATCAGCAACATTCAGCATAGAACGCTGCTGGTGTTCTGAGCCACTTGCATCTGTACTTATACTTACAGTCGTCTTATTAGACGGTATATTGTTACCTATGGCAATTATCACTGCATGTTATTCACTTGATGCCATTAGTAAACTGTTGAATACTGTATTATAAAAATATCTGTATAGTAATCAAACCAGCGACTAGGGAGTAGGGGGTAGTAAGCTTTTAAACTAGGAGCCTGGTGGGAGGGTTTAGCTAGAAACTATGGGTCATGCAGCGAGTATAGTAGGGATGGTGGTAGTGAGATAAAAGGGGGTGGAGAAAGGAGGGAAAGTGCAGTCGGTAAGGGTATTTACATGGGTTCTAATAAGGGTGTTAAAGGTATTGCTAAAGCATTAAATAATAATTGTGTCATCATTACAGCCTATAGTAAATGTTGTACGAGACTTAAGGGAAAATACTTATGTCAGGGCGGTGAATTTAGACGGGAACATTGGGTTGACCAAAGAGAAAAGTATGGTGGGCAATACTAAGTACGGTGGGGTTGGAGATGGAGCGAGAAGGACAGTCTGTATCAGTAACTCTAGGATGCACTAGTTAACCAGGATGGGAAATTTTAAGGAAAACAAACAAGTAAAGGAACCGATAAACTAAAATGTATGCTTGCAAGAAGTCTAGCAGGTGAAATGGGGGAATTGGAATTGTTAGCATCAAAGGCTGAGTATGACATTATAGGTATTACGGAAACATGGTGGGACGACTCTCACGACTGGGTTGCTAACTTGGAGGGGTATTCTCTTTTCAAGAGGGACAGGGCTAACAAAAGAGGAGGTGTATGTCTTTATGTTAAACCATCACTTAAACCATACCTAAAGGAGGTTATCTATGAGGAGACTGGCGATAATGTGGAGTCACTATGGGTTAAAATCTCAAGTGGGGGAATTGATGCAAAAAAACCTAGTCATAGGCACGTACTACAAGCATCCGGATATTAGCATACATGAGGAAGAACAACTATTGCACCAAATCAAAATGGCTGCGGGATTGGGGGACATCCTTGTGATTGGGGATTTTAATTACCCGGATAAAAAGTGGAGTAACGATTCATGTGCTAAAGCGAGGGCAGCAGGTTCTTAAATATGTTTAGGGATCACTACTTGTCTCAATTAGACGAGGACCCAACTAGGGGTAAAACTACACTGGATCTAGTAATTACTAATGTGGACATATCAAACACTAAGGTTGGGAGACTTTGGGTAACAGTGATCACTATATGATCACATTCGACATCAGTTTCAGGAAACATAGCTACAGGGGTTCCACCAAAACTTTTAACTTTAGGAAGGCTAATTTCAGTATGCTTAGATGTGCACTTAATGACATAGAGTGGGAGGTTCTGTTTAATAACAAGAACACTTCGGAAATGTGGGATGTTTAAAAAGGGTTGCTGGATAGCAATATTCATAACTTTATTCCCATGGGCAGTAAACGCAGGAGTATTAAACTCAAACCGATGTGGCTTAACAAGAAGGTTAAGGCAGAAATGGATTAAAAAAAAGCGGGCTTTCAAAGCATTTAAATCTAATGGAAAGGAGGAGTCTTTCAAGTATTACAAGGAGTGTAATAAGAAATGCAAAAGAGCAGCTAAAATGGAAAATGAAAAGCAAATCGCTATAGAGAGTAAAACCAATCCTAAAAAGTTTTTTAAATACATAAATGGCAAAAGGTTAAAAAAGGAGAATAAAAAGATGAATTAGGAGAATTGATAAATGATGACAAAATAAAAGCGTAAATACTGAACAAATTCTTTTCATCAGTATTCACCAGTGAAGAAGTGATGGTGGGAGTAGAGCATAACAATTGTGACAGTAATGATTCATGTTTAGATACTTGTTTAAGCAAAGAATTAGTCCGGGAGAGACTAAGCAAAATTAAGATTAATAAATCACCTGGTCCTGATGGACTTCACCCGAGGGTTCTTATGGAGTTTAGGGGGTAATTCCAAGTTGATCGCAGCAGGAATTTTGTTAGCAGTTGGGCAAAACCATGTGCACTGCAGGGGAGGCAGATATAACATGTGTAGAGAGAGTAAGATTTGGGTGGGTTATTTTGTTTCTGTGCAGGGTAAATACTGGCTGCTTTATTTTTACACTGCAATTTAGATTGCAGATTGAACACACCACACCCAAATCTAACTCTCTATGCACATGTTATATCTGCCTCCCCTGCAGTGCACATAGTTTTGCCCAACTACTAACAAAATTCCTGCTGCAATCAACTTGGAGTTACCCCCTTAGTTCACAACTAGCACGACCCCTATACTTGATTTTCAATACTTCAATTAGATCAGGCATGGTACCGAAGGATTGGCGTATAGCTGAGGTAGTGCCATTATTTTAAAAGGGATCCAAAAATCTTCCGGGAAACTACAGACCAGTTAGTTTAACATCTATAGTGGGGAAAATGTTGGAAGGAATTCTAAGGGATGGCATACAGGAGCATCTACAGTCCGCTAGGATTATTAGCAAGAACCAGCATGGGTTTGTGAGGGACCGGTCATGTCAGACTAACTTAATTAGCTTCTACGAGGAAGTGAGCAATAATCTTGATCAAGGAAAAGCAGTGAATGTGGTCTTTCTAGATTTTGCAAAAGCCTTCGATACAGTTCCTCACACGAGACTGATGATCAAATTAAAGGAGCTTGGCCTAGGAAAAACTATTTGCACATGGATAAGCAGCTGGTTGGATAGCAGGGTACAGCGAGTAGTGGTCAACGGGAAGTCCTCAACCTGGTCGCTAGTAGTCAGCGGAATACCACAAGGGTCCGTACTCGGACCACTACTGTTCAACATATTTATCAATGACCTAGAAATAGGCCAGGCACAGTTTCAATCTTTGCAGATGATACTAAACTGTGTAAGGTAATTAATTCAGAATTGGATGTGGAGTCCTTGCAGAATGATCTATCTAAACTTGAACTCTGGGCGTCTAAATGGAAAATGAGGTTCAATACAGACAAATGCAAGGTTATGCATTTTGGGACTAAAAACAAACTTGCATCCTACATATTAAATGGGGAATGTCTAGGGGAAACAGAGTTGGAAAAAGATTTGGAGGTATTCATTGATAATAGGCTTAATAACCATACACAATGTCAAAACGCAGTAAAGAAGGCAAGTAAGGTGCTAGCGTGCATAAAAAGGGGAATTGAGACAAGGGACTCGGATGTAATCATGCCACTGTATTAGGCATTGGTACGTCCGCACCTGGAATATTGTGTTCAGTTTTGGGCAACATTGTATAAAAAAGACATCAGTGAACTCGAAAGTGTTCAAAGGCGAGCTACTAAGTTGATTAAAGGCCTAGAAGGACTGGACTATAAGGAAAAACTTACTAGGCTGAATATGTATACACTAGAAAAGAGGCGCCTAAGAGGAGATATTATTAATATCTTCAAATATGTAAAGGGACATCACAAAGAGTTATCAGAGGAATTATTTATTAAAAGAACACAATTTAGGACACGTGGGCACTCGCTGAGGCTGGAGGCGAGAAAGTTCCGAACGCAACGGAGGAAAGGGTTTTTCACTGTTAGGGCAATCAGGATGTGGAATTCCCTGCCAGGGAAGGTGGTAATGGCGGACTCTGTAATTGGATTTAAAAAGGGAATGGATAAATTTCTGAATGAAAAAGCTATCCAAGGTTATAATATTTAAAATATCAACGTGGTTAATCCGGGGGTAACATAGTAGCTAACTAATCATAAAACATTATTCAGCAAGTATGTAGAATCATAACAATTTAAAACAGGTTGAACACGATGGGCAATTTGCCTCTATTCAACCTCAAATACTGTGTAATACGGGATACTAATGATTACAATAAATAAATTAACAGACCATTTGCAGATACCAATACATATAAAAGATTTAGAGGAAACCCCTTGGAAAAGACCGAAAAGAAGTTTATCACCTTTCAGAATAAATGGAAACAAAACAAAAATATATTATATATCATATCTTGAAACCATCCATTCCAATGATATATATACTACAAAAAATTCATAAATATAAAGAGATTTCACCAGGAAGGCCCATTGTTTCAAGTATGGAGTCAATTATTGTAACCTGTTGCGTTATATTCTACAACCAGTTGTTCTAAAAATATCACCTTATACCAGAGATACTCTTCAAGTTATTAATCCTATGACTAACATCAAAAGGCAATAGGATTACATTTTGGTGACATCTGATGTCACCTCTTTATATACTATTATTAGCCATCATCATGGATTGCAGACAATTTAATATTTTTTGGACCAGGAAAACATCGAGCTGGACCTTTAAGAGTTTTGTAATGGAAGGTACAGAATTAATTGTTACAGATATTATTTTATTTATTTATTTTTGTTCGATGATAAATACTGAACGGAACTGCAATGGGCACCAGGTTCATCCCGAGCTATGCCAACCATAAAAGGGATGATTTGGAAAAATTTGCAGTAGAGGAGGGGAATGTGTTTGGAGTGAACCTGGTGTCATGGACCAGATGATATTCTTTTTATTTGGAAGAGGCATTAAACCACACTGGATTAATTCTGCCTTTATCTTAACAATAGGAATATTAACCTAACCTTTGAGAAAATGAATCAATCGGTACACTTTTTTGACTTTTTTTAATTTTTGTAAAAGATCTTAAGATACAAACTAAAACCTATGTGAAACTAATTGATTGTAACTCCTATATACAAGCCGATAGTAATCACCGTAAGAACTGGCTAGCTTCGGTCCCAAGCAGCCAGTTCCACAGGATGAGAAAAAAAAATGTTCTAAATTGGAAGATTACCGTACTCAAGGTGCTATATTGTAGAAACAGTTTAACAAGAAGGGTTATGATCCAATTTCGCTTAGTGAAAATTTTGAGAAATATGCCACTTGTAATAGTACTGAAATCCTAAAATATGAGCCCAATTTGAAAAACATTAAAAAAGAATTAGGAATACCATTTATTTCCAAATAAATAATATAGCTTGAGCATTCCTGCAAAACACAATATGTGGGAAGAACCAGTAGAAAATTGAAAGAAAGAATGTCTGAACATTTGCGCAACATAAGCAAAGGATTGGCTACTCACAGTGTATCTGCACACATTAAGAATATACATAAATATGATATTACACATTTGATCTCTTTTTGTGGTATTCAAGCCATAAGTAGTAGTTGGGGGATGTGGGGGGGGGGAGGGGGACACGGAAGACGTTCTTGTAAGAACAGAAATACAAACAATTTTTTATTTAGGCACTCTACATCCAGGTGGACGCAATCTAGAATTTAAAAGTAAATGTTTTTATAAATATGATCATTTTAGATGTTATTGTTAGGTGCCGCGGTCCGCGGCGCCGCTCGGTCTGCTTCCGGGCGACGCTCACGGCCGCCGCACCTCCCTCGCTGCCCGCCCGGCGCCTAGCAATGCCAGGACGCCGGGTCCCTGGCAACGCTAGGACGCCGGGCGTCCTCAGCCGCCGGGTCCATGGCAACGGGGAGGCCATTGGCGGACCGCGTTCCCCGTTGCCAGATAAGACTTATTAGTTGTTCGTGCAGCGGGGCAGCTGCACGGCAACTATTAATTAGGGTCGGGGGGCTGGTCTTGCTGGCCCTCCTGTCATTGCCCAGCAGGGCCTTTTTATGGGAGCCAGCACACTGCAGCCTCGCCGGTGATAGCTTCCTGTATGCTGTTCCTGCCTTGCAAAGTTTGTTCCTGGTCTGCTGTACCTGGTCGATCCTGCTCCCCGTGCTCCTGAGTCCTGGAGTTCTGAAGCCGGTCCTGGGAATCCTTCCAGTCCAAGTGAACCTGTTGCAATCATCTGGGGGTTCTTGTTTATTGGGGTTCTCTCCCGGTTCCGTGAGCAGCGGCTTCTGCCGCGTGTTGCGGCCTAGGCCGCTTAATCCTAGCATTTGTTTTGTTCTGGTGTTTTTGTGGAGGTTTCCGCTTTTCACTGTCCTCCCCGGTACACGACGGTGCCGTGTGGGGTGTGGACAGTGATATCTTTTGTTGTTCTTTTCCTTTGGCGGCGTGCCGCACATATATTTAGTTTTAGGGTAGTTAGTAGCCCCTAGCCTTCTGTTTGCTTTAGTTAGAGGTCCCATTGTTATTATCCTGTCTCGGTTCACGCCTTGTCTCACTCTAAGACCTGGGGGCATCGGAGTTGGGCAGACCTAATCCGCCCTTCAAACGCGGCTGCCATGGGCCCAAGAAACCATAGTCACGCAGGCGTGAACTGACCACACGGGTGAAACAATGGAGGTAGGGTGCTATGGGCTATTTCCATACCACCCCTTATTTCAGCGTCACGTCCTGGTGCTCTGGACTCACTACGCAACATCTCTCCTGTTCTGAGCACCAGGAACGTAACATTATCACCGGCCCAAAAAGAATAAAGAGTTATTTATATTTGGTGGGCCTTGAGATTCGGCCTCATGAATCCGGCAGTATTAGGACCGAATCCCAGCCAGCTTTTGGCCAACCAGATTCAGGAACTAACTCTTCGGGTGAGATCGCAGGAAGATCGTTTGCGAGCCTCCCCGAGTATGATTCCAGAACTAAAGATGTATCTTCCTGACCGTTTTTCGGGTAACCGAAAGGATTTTTTTAATTTTAAGGAAGCTTGTAAACTTTATTTTCGGTTAAGGTCCCGATCCTCTGGTACTGAGTCTCAATGGGTCGGGATTGTGATGTCTTTGCTTCAAGGCGAACCGCAAACCTGGGCTTTTGGGTTAAAAGCCGATGACGCAGCCTTGCTATCGGTAGATGCCTTTTTTAAGTCCTTAGGCCTTTTGTATGATGACCATGATAGAGAAACATCGGCTGAGAGCCACCTGCGTGCACTAAAGCAAGGGAAAAATCCAGCAGAGGCGTATTGTACCGAGTTTCGACCGGTGGTCGAACGACTGTGGCTGGAATGACCCGGCCCTGCGCAGTCAGTTTCGCCTCGGTTTGTCTGAAGTTATTAAAGACAGTCTCCTTCAGTACCCCGCTCCAGAGACTTTAGACAAACTCATGGAGCTTGCTATTAAAATTGATCGTCGTCTCCGGGAGCGGAGGGCTGAAAGAGGAGCTAGTTTCAGGCCTAGTCCATGTGTGTATACTTTCCCTGAGGACGTCGAGGAGCCCATGCAAATGGGTCTCTCCCGGCTGTCCCCAGAGGAAAGAACCAGAAGGCTAAATTCTGGTCTCTGCTTGTATTGTGGTGGCAAGGGACATGTCGCGCGCAATTGCCCGAATAAGCAGGGAAACGCTCTGACCAAGTGAATTGTGAGGGGGTTCACTTGGGTCTGCAATTGATCTCCTCTAATGATTCCTTATTAGTTCCTGTAAAAATTTCCTTTGGTAGTCTCAGTTCGTTGGTGTCGGCCTTCGTCGACAGTGGAGCTGCGGGAAATTTCATGGATCTTGGTTGGGCTCAGGCATTGGGCGTTCCACAGATACCTTTGGATAAACGTATCACCATGCACGGCTTGGATGGTGGTCCGCTTTCTAATGGGGTAATCACTCACCACACACCTCCAGTACAACTGACAGTGGGGGCCCTACATTCTGAGAAAATCGAGTTTTACCTTACCCATTGCCCGGCAGTCCCCGTAGTTTTGGGTCACCCCTGGCTTGCCTTTCATAATCCCACCATAGATTGGCGGTCTGGGGAGATTTCCCAATGGGGTCCCTTTTGTGTTAAGGAATGTATTTCCCGTCCAGTCCGGGTTGCGGCAGTCACCACAGAACTTATTCCTTTGGAATATCAGTACTTTGCCGATGTTTTCTCCAAGGGTAATGCGGATATTCTGTCCCCTCATCGGTCCTATGACTGCGCCATTGACTTAGTTCCCGGTGCCTCTTTGCCTAAAGGGAGACTATATGCCCTGTCTGGGCCGGAAACTACGGCAATGGATGAGTATGTACAGGAGAGTCTGAAGAAGGGCTTCATTAGGCCCTCAAGATCTCCATTAAGGGCAGGGTTCTTTTTTGTTGAGAAAAAAGATGGGTCGCTCAGACCATGTATTGATTATCGGGCTCTGAATATGATCTCTGTTAAAAACACCTACCCCTTGCCACTGATTTCGGTACTATTTGATCAGCTCCGTACTGCCGTTATCTTCTCCAAAATTGATCTTAGAGGGGCTTACAATCTCATCCGAATAAAATCTGGGGATGAGTGGAAGACGGCTTTCAGCACACAGTCGGGACATTATGAATACCTGGTGATGCCGTTTGGGCTGTCTAATGCTCCTGCTGTATTTCAAGATCTTATTAACGACGTCCTTCGAGACTTTCTAGGAAAGTTCGTAGTCGTTTATTTAGACGATATTTTGATTTACTCTGAGTCCTTTGAACAACATATTACCCATGTGTGACTGGTCCTTCAGAGGTTACGGGAAAATCATTTGTACGCCAAACTGGAGAAATGTGATTTCCACATCACAGAAGTGTCCTTCCTGGGGTATATTATTTCTCCAAAGGGGTTTTTCATGGAACCAAAAAAACTCCAGGCAATCCTAAATTGGGCACAACCCACGAACTTAAAAGCAATCCAGCGCTTTTTAGGGTTTGTAAATTATTATAGGCGTTTTATTCATACCTTCTCAGTAGGGAGGCCAATCCCGGGATCGGGATCGGCGGGATCCCGGGATTTGGGCCCAAAAATGCCGGGATTCACGGGATTATACTGCGCATGCGCGGAGGCGGGAGGGTGGGTGTGTAAGTAATAGTACTTACTCATTTAGGCGGGCAGCAGCCATGAACAAGTTGAACGCGCGCGGCACTTCAAATGTAGCGCTGGCCGCCAGCCAATCAGAGCTGGCGGACCGGCAGCCAATCAGGGAAGCTGCAGCGGCAGCCAATCAGGAGCGACTGCTGCGGCCGCTTCCCTGATTGGCTGCCCGTCCGCCAGCTCTGGTTGGCTGGCGGCCGGCGCTTCATTTGAAATGCCGCCGCGTTCAGTGTGTTAATGGTTGCCGCCCGTCTAATAGTAAGTACTATTACTTACACACATGATCCTCTCTCCGTGCAGCCTTCCTCCCTCCCTGCCGCGACCTACACCCTCTGTCCTGAGTCCCGCACCGCTACCTACACCCTCCCTACCTCCCGCACCGCTACCTACACCCTACCTCCCGCACCACTACCTACACACTCCCTACCTCCCGCACCGCTACCTACACACTCCCTACCTCCCGCACCGCTACCTACACCCTCCCTCCAGCGCTGCTCCCTACAACTTTCTCTAATCCCTACTGCAATCCCGGGAATCCCGGGATTGACCGTTTTTCAATCCCGAATCCCGGGATTGGCCTCCCTACTTCTCAGATTTGGTTGCTCCTATTGTGGCATTGACTAAAAAAGGAGCGGACTCTTCCAATTGGTCGCCTAAAGCCAGGTCTGCCTTTCTGGCCTTGAAACAGGCCTTTGTCTCAGCTCCAGTACTCAGACACCCTAACCCGGATCTCCCCTTTATTGTCGAGGTAGATGCCTCAGAGGTTGGAGTGGGGGCTATCCTTTCTCAGGAAGACCCGGAGTCTCGGGAATTACACCCATGTGCCTTCATGTCCAGAAAATTCTCCTCTGCAGAATCCAACTATGATGTTGGTAATCGAGAATTGTTGGCAGTTAAATGGGCTTTCGAGGAGTGGAGGCACTGGTTGGAAGGATCAAGGCATACCATTACTGTGTTCACTGACCACAAGAACCTGCAGTATATTGAGTCAGCTAAACGGCTTAATGCTCGACAGGCACGTTGGGCGCTGTTTTTTTACTCGTTTCAGGTTTATCATCACCTTCAGGCCCGGTTCCAAGAATACGAAAGCTGATGCCCTGTCACATTGTTTTCTTCCGGTTCACAATAACCACTCGGCTACTACCCCCATAGTCCCATCGTCTGTCATCCGGGCTGGCCTCACTCAGGATTTATTTACACAGCTAGTCCAGCTTCAGCAGCAGGCTCCCAGTGTCACTCCTGCAGATCGTCTCTTCGTCCCTGAATTTCTGAGAGGCACTGTTCTAGCTGAGTTTCATGATAATAAGGTTTCTGGTCATCCGGGTATCACTAAGACCTTGGAATTAATCTCTCGCTCAGTGTGGTGGCCTAATCTTTCTAAAGATATGAGGGAATTTGTCCGTTCCTGTCAGGTTTGTGCTCAGTACAAGGTATCTTGATCGTTGCCGGTCGGGCAACTCATGCCTCTAGCCATTCCTCTCAGGCCATGGTCACATATATCCATGGATTTCGTGGTGGACCTTCCTCTTTCAGCTGGGTTCCGAGTCATTTGGGTGGTAGTAGACCGTTTTAGTAAGATGGCCCACTTCATTGCT
The DNA here is from genome assembly GCF_028390025.1 of Pseudophryne corroboree. Classification (NCBI taxonomy): domain Eukaryota; kingdom Metazoa; phylum Chordata; class Amphibia; order Anura; family Myobatrachidae; genus Pseudophryne; species Pseudophryne corroboree. The sequence continues at coordinate 60,418,858 of NC_086451.1, forward strand.
CTTCCCCGATTACCCTCCGCTCAAGGGTTGGCAGTTTTGTTTCTCCGCCATGTCTTCAGGCTCCATGGTTTACCCATGGATATTGTCTCTGATCGGGGACCACAATTCATTGCCGTTTCTGGAAACGTTTTTGTGCCTCTTTAAATATGAAACTATCTTTAACATCTGGGTACCATCCACAGTCTACCGGACAAACTGAACGTGTTAATCAGTCGTTAAAACAGTATTTACGACTGTACTCGGCCAAACTTCAGAATGATTGATCTGAATTTCTTCCTTTGGCCGAGTTTGCCTATAATAACTCTTGTCATTCTTCCACCAAGGAGTCTCCATTCTTTTCGGTGCTGGGCTTTCATCCTAGAGCCAATTCTTTTTAACCTCATTTTCCAGTCTCTTCGTTGACCTTAACTTCCCGTCTCAGAATGATTTGGAAAAAAGTGCACCTTGCCCTTAAGAAGGCTGCCTTCCGAGGAAAGATTTTTTTAGATAGGTTCCGACGCCCATGCACTTTTAAGGTGGGAGATAAGGTGTGGTTGTCAACCCGCAACATCAAGCTCCAACAACCCTCGGCTAGATTGGGACCCAAATTTATTGGACCGTTCCTTATCGTAAAGATGGTCAATCCAGTTGCTTTTCGGCTACGCTTGCCTAAATCACTCAAAATTGGCAATACTTTTCATTGTTCCCTTCTGAAGCAATATATTTCTTCCAGGAGATTCCCTCGGAAAACTTCTCAGGGTAGACCTCCGGTGGATGTTCTGGGGCAACAAGAGTTTTTGGTGGAGAAGGTTTTAGATTACAAAGTTTCTCGAGGCCGGCTGTATTTTTTAGTTCACTGGAAAGACTATGGCCCGGAGGAAAGGTCTTGGGTCCTGGATAAGGATCTACATGCCCCTAAACTTAAGAAATTATTCTTTCAGGAATTTCCTCAGAAACCCGGCTTTAGGGGTTCTTTAACCCCTCCTGAAGGGGGGGGGGGTACTGTTAGGTGCCGCAGTCCGCGGCGCCGCTCGGTCTGCTTCCAGGCGACGCTCACGGCCGCCGCACCTCCCTCGCTGCCTGCCCGGCGCCTAGCAATGCCAGGACGCCGTGCGTACTGTAGCCGCCGCGTCCCTGGCAATGCTAGGACGCCGGGCGTCCTCAGCCGCTGGGTCCATGGCAACGGGGACGCCATTGGCGGACCGCGTTCCCCGTTGCCAGATAAGACTTATTAGTTGTTCGTGCAGCGGGGCAACTGCACGGCAACTATTAATTAGGGTCGGGGGGCTGGTCTTGCTGGCCCTCCTGTCATTGCCCAGCAGGGCCTTTTTATGGGAGCCGGCACACTGCAGCCTCGCCGGTGATAGCTTCCTGTACGCTGTTCCTGCCTTGCAAAGTTTGTTCCTGGTATCTGGTCGATCCTGGTCGATCCTGCTCCCGTGCTCCTGAGTCCTGGAGTTCTGAAGCCGGTCCTGGGAATCCTTCCAGTCCAAGAGAACCTGTTGCAGTCATCTGGGGGTTCTTGTTTATTGGGGTTCTCTCCCGGTTCCGTGAGTAGCGGCTTCTGCCGCGTGTTGCGGCCTAGGCCGCTTAATCCTAGCGCTTGTTTTGTTCTGGTGTTTTTGCAGAGATTTCCACTTTTCACTGTCCTCCCCGGTACACGACGGTGCTGTGTGGGGTGTGGACAGTGATATCTTTTGTTGTTCTTTTCCTTTTTGGCGGCGTGCCGCACATATATTTAGTTTTAGGGTAGTTAGTAGCCCCTAGCCTTCAGTTTGCTTTAGTTAGAGGTCCCCTTGTTATTATCCTGTCTCGGTTCACGCCTTGTCTCACTCTAAGACCTGGGGGCATCGGAGTTGGGCAGACCTAATCCGCCCTTCAAACGCGGCTGCTGTGGGCCCAAGAAACCATAGTCACGCAGGCGTGAACTGACCACACGGGTGAAACAATGGAGGTAGGGTGCTAGGGGCTATTTCCATACCACCCCTTATTTCAGCGTCACATCCTGGTGCTCTGGACTCACTACGCAACATCTCTCCTGTTCTGAGCACCAGGAACGTAACAGTTATGGCATGAATTGTCCATCCTTTTTTTTTTTTAAATATTTCTATATGTATGGGTTCTTTTTACATATGGTTTAACCGGAAGAACACATAGACATTTTTTTCATTGTTTATACTTTGTTTTTCCTTGGTACATTAATTTCCGCTAATTTTATTTTATAGCTACTAGTACCAGCAACCTCCTCCCTATGCTTTAAATCCACCCTCCCCTGTCCATAGGGCGCCACATATATATACATGCCACGTATATACATGAATGCTATGCACTCTACCAGGGATTTCCATAAGGCGTTCCATGCATTCCACACATGCAACTTCCGGGAATGCTGGTGCTGGGATGGCCGCTTCCAGCGGAAGTAGCATGTGTTCCAGGTCATGTGCTATTGTTTACATCTACTTCTATGTTCATTTTGGCTGACCATATCAACAGTTGTGATTGTTGGTTTTTCTACAATTTTATATATTTATATATTCTAATAAATCTTCTATGGATTCTTTCGTAAATGGTTTCCTGACGTGATCTTCTTTTATGTATAAAATACCCCTCAAAGTTACCAGGGTAGAATAAAGGATACTTAGGCGGTAGGGGGTTTTCAATCTTCTGCTCAGTGTGTAGGAACCGTAGCAGTAATTTCTGCTAATTACTCCTTTACTGCACAAATGGCGGGAGATGGGGCGGGAGGGAGAACACTAAACTGTAGAAGGGGCATTGGGCTGAAGGGGCCCTGGTACATGACTTCCAGGGTGGTAAGGGGTGTTTAATACGCAGGGGAGGGGTGGATAGTGGAGTCGGCTTAATCTTCATCATTTTCCGGTGGGAGAGCAGCTTGTTTGACTGCAGATATCTCCAGTTCCTGGAAATAGATTTCTTAGCTTTCAATGGGATAAAAAAAAACTAGAGAGTCCCACCTTTCAGGAGGTACTGGGGACTTGCGGATCAGAGTTCGGGAGCCAGAGCAATCCACCACGAAAATATAAAACTGCATACTCAGCGTGTGAAGCTGGAGCAGGGACCAGCTGCTGGAAGGCATAGTAGAGACAAGCTGCCAGTGTCCACCGAAAGGGGAGTCCCAGCTTTTGAAATATACCCTCAGAAAAACTCTAAGTAAGACAGAATGTGAGGTGTCTGGCTGGGAAGAGCAATTAACAGGCTTGGATGGGGTCCACTGCTTTGAATTCTGATATCTCCGGTTCCCAAGGGCCGATTTTAAAAAATCTGGTACCACTGGAAAAGGGGGACCCTCAGCTATAAGTCTAGGGTAGACGAATAATTGGAATTCCACGTACATTAGGGGTGTTTATCATCCATTCCTAAAACATACTCCACCATTGTATTCTTCTCTATTTTATTCTATGTATTGGGAGGGGTTCACTATGGCTGGCCGGAGGTCGGGCTCCCGGCGCCGGGAGCCCGACCGCCGGCTTACCGACAGCGTGGCGAGCGCAAATGAGCCCCTTGCGGGCTCGCTGCGCTCGACCACGCTACAAGCACGGTGGCGCGCTACGCGCGCCACACTATTTTATTCTCCCTCTATGGGGGTCGTGGACCCCCACGAGGGAAAATAAGTGTCGGTATGCCGACTGTCGGGCTCCCGGCGCCGGTATACTGAGCGCCGGGAGCCCGACCGCCGGCATACAGAAGACCACCCATTGGGAGAACCATTGGAAAATAGCTATATAGAGAGGATATTAAACTACGAGCACTCTCATCTACCTCTCTACAGAACATTTTGAATTGTAGTCAGACCTCAATCCGACTTTGTAGTAAGAGCGAGTTGTGATGGTGTTTCTTTTGAATTTGTGTAGTTTGGACTGAGGTCCCCTGGAGATTGGGGGAGGGGGCACACAATTGCCATGCCCCATTCTTAATCACGGATCTAGTGATCAGAGGCTGCCAGAGGGGTCTGCTGCATTGAAGTTCAAACCCCCAAACTGCTTCTTACTCACAAGGCGATGTCTGTCTCTGAGTGAGAAGCAAGTTACAGCCAGGATCATCAGCGACAGTGGGCCCCCGTCAGATCGGGCCCCATACACTGGTACTTCCTGTGCCTTCTGATGGTGGCCCGGGCTGCATGTGAATATGTATCACAATGTACTTCCACTTATAGACTGCTTCAACTTACAGACATTTTAAAGTGGTAATTGTCAGCTACGGGGTGGGGGTTCAGTATGCAGCAGCCATGAAGGATTTCCGGGAGCACAGGGGGCTTAAATGTCTTTGGACTCCCTCCTAGATTAGTACAATTTTTCAATTTCTCATACGTCCTAGAGGATGTTGGGGTCCACTTCATGACCATGGGGTATAGACGGTTCCGCAGGAGCCATGGGCACTCTTAAGACTTTTCAATGGGTGTGAACTGGCTCCTCCCTCTATGCCCCTCCTCCAGACCTCACTTTTAGAAATGTGCCCAGGCAGACTAGATGCACTCTGAGGAGCTCTACTGAGTTTCTCTGAAAAGACTTATGATAGGTTTTTTTATTTTCACGGAGAACTGCTGGCAACAGTCTCCCTGCTTCGTGGGACTGAGGGGCAGAAGTAGGAACCAACTTCCTGAAGAGTTTCATGGCTCTGCTTTTGGCTGACAGGACACCATTACCTCCTGAAGGGAACTTAATGCTAGCCGTATCTAGATGCTCACTCCCACAGCACGCCGTCACCCCCCTCACAGAGCCAGAAGTCAGAAGACAGGTGAGTGTATGAAGACAGATCTTCAATCAAGCAAAGTGACGGCTGAGGTACCGCGCGGCTGGCGGGAGCGCAGCGCGCCATTGCTGCCCACACATACACAGGCACTGGGGGGGGGGCCTGGGCAGCAAATAACCTCGTAAACTGGATAAAAGGGGGCATAAGATGCCAAGGCACAGCCCTACCCCTGCCAGTATAAATATTATGTGAAAAATCTCTGAGGAGAAACGCGCCATTGCGGGGGCGGAGCTTCCTTCTCAGGCAACCAGCACACTGTTCAGCGCCATTTTCTCTCATTCACAGACTGCAGAGAAGAAGCTGGTCCTCCTCCACTTCTGAACAAGTATCAGGGTAAAAAAGGGGGAGCCTGGGTGCTAATACATATTGTGCACAATATAATAACGCTTAAAGGTTTCTGTGTACGGAGTACGTGACAGGGATTTTTTCTTTGGCGCTGGGTTGTGAACTGGCTGCTCCTAAACTGTGTCCCTCTGACAGATTTTTCTGTGGGTCTGTCCCCTATAATTCCCAGTGTGTCTGTGAGTGTGTTGTACACGTGTGTAAGAAATGTCTGAGGCAGGGAGTTCCTCCCCGGAGGATGGCATTTTAGGGACACAGAGTTGTAATGTGGTGGCGCTGCCGGCACACCAAGAGTCTGCATGGGTGAAAGAAATACGTGATAGTATGCATCATATCAATAGGAGATTAGATAAGTCTGAATCTCATGCTGAGTGCTGGAGAAAATCTGTGGAGGATGTGATTTTTCAGGGCTCTGTTCTTCCATCCGCAGGCGACCCCTCTGGGTCACATAAGAGACCATTTGCGAATATTGTGAATACTGAAACCGACACGGACACTGATTCTTGTGTCGACGATAGTGACTCCAGAGAAATAGATCATAAATTGGCAAAAAATATACAATATATGATTGTAGCTATAAGGGAAGTTCTGGAAGTCACGGAAGCCACTTCTGTACCTCAATAGAAGGCTTATTTCTCTTACGTCCTAGAGGATGCTGGGGACTCCGTAAGGACCATGGGGTATAGACGGGCTCCGCAGGAGATAGGGCACCTAAAAAGAACTTTGACTATGGGTGTGCACTGGCTCCTCCCTCTATAACCCTCCTCAAGACCTCAGTTAGATTCTGTGCCCAGAGGAGAAAGGGTACACTGCAGAGAGCTCTCCAGAGTTTTCTGTTTTAAAAGAATTTTGTTAGTTTTTTTATTTTCAGGTAGTCCTGTTGGCAACAGGCTCCCTGCATCGTGGGACTGAGGAGAGAGAAGCAGGGCTGGCTTTACGGTTGGGCTCTGTTTCTAGGCTACTGGACACCATTAGCTCCAGAGGGTGTCGGAACACAGGTCTCACCTGGGGTTCGTCCCGGAGCCGCGCCGCCGTCCTCCTCACAGATGCCGAAGATAGAAGCCGGGTGAGTATGAGAAGGCAGAAGACATCAGGCGGCAGAAGACATCAGATCTTCATGAGGTAAGGCACGCAGCGGTAAGCTGCGCGCCATTGCTCCCACTATACACACACAGAGCAGCACTGAAGGGTGCAGGGCGCTGGGGGGCAATATTCCTCACTTTTGGGCATGTTAAGATGGAGAATCCCCCGCCATTTTAATAAAAAAAGCACTGGGACCGAAGCCCGCCGTCGGGTGGGCGGGGCTTGATCCTCAGCACTAACCAGCGCCATTTTCTCCACAGAAGCTGCATGCTGAACGCTGGCTCCCTGGTCTCTCCCCTGCTGAACTTCACAGGCTGGAAAAAAGAGGAGGGGGGCACATTGGCGACGCAGTGAGTGGGAATTGGAATATTATTATATAAAAAAGCGCTATCTGGTCATATTTTTCCACAGTGTTATTAAGCGCTGGGTGTGTGCTGGCATACTCTCTCTCTGTCTCTCCTAAGGGCCTGGTTGGGGTTTTGTCCCCTTGTAGGTTAATCCCTGTGTGTGGGGGGTGTCGGTACGTGGTGTCGACATGTCTGAAGCAGAAGGCTTCTCCAAGGAGGAGGTGGAGCAAATGAGTGGTGTGTCCCCGTCGGTTGTGCCGACTCCGGAATGGATGGACATGTGGCATATGTTGAATGCAAGTGTGGCATCTTTACATAAAAGGCTTGATAAGGCTGAATTAGGGGGGACATCAGGGGGTCAATCCTCGGATTGGACCGACTCACAGGGCCCGTCGGGGTCTCAAAAGCGTCCCTTAACACAAGACACTACTACCGACACGGATTCTGATTCCAGTGTCGACTATGATGAAGTAAAATTGCACCCTAGGGTGACTAAAACCATTCAGTGTATGATTGTGGCAATAAGGGATGTGTTGCATATTGAGGATGAACCCTCTGTCCCCGACACAAGGGTACACATGTTTAAGGAAAAGAAACAGATTACAGGTTGAGTATCCCTTATCCAAAATGCTTGGGACCAGAGGTATTTTGGATATCGGATTTTTCCGTATTTTGGAATAATTGCATACCATAATGAGATATCATGGTGATGGGACCTAAATCTAAGCACAGAATGCATTTATGTTACATATACACCTTATACACACAGCCTGAAGGTAATTTTAGCCAATATTTTTAATAACTTTGTGCATTAAACAAAGTGTGTGTACATTCACACAATTCATTTATGTTTCATATACACCTTATACACACAGCCTGAAGGTCATTTAATAAAATATTTTTAATAACTTTGTGTATTAAACAAAGTTTGTGTACATTGAGTCATCAAAAAACAAAGGTTTCACTATCTCACACTCACTCAAAAAAGTCCGTATTTCGGAATATTCCGTATTTCGGAATATTTGGATATGGGATACTCAACCTGTATTAATTTTCCCACATCTCATGAATTAAATGATTTCTTTGGAAAAGCTTGGGAGACTCCGGAAAAGAGACCGCAGATCCCCAAAAGAATTTATATGGCATACCCCTTCCCTAAGCAGGACAGGGAGATTTGGGAATCAGCCCCCACTATGGACAAGGCCCTGACGCGCTTGTCCAAGAAAGTGGCGCTACCGTCTCCTGACACAGCGGCCCTTAAGGACCCTGCAGATCGCAGGCAATAAACTACCTTAAAGTGTATTTATTCTCATACGGGTGCTGTGCTAAGACCGACCATTGCGTCGGCATGGGTGTGTAGCGCAATTGCAGCTTGGACAGATGAGCTGACAGATCAATTTGATAATATGGATAAGGATACTATATTCTTAACTCTAGCCCATATTAAAGACGCAGTCTTATTTATGAGGGATGCTCAAAGGGACATTGGACTGCTAGCTTCTAGGGCCAATGCCATGTCTATCTCGGCGAGAAGATCCTTATGGACTCGCCAATGGACGGGTGATGCGGATTCCAAAAAACATATGGAAGTACTACCCTATAAGGGTGAGGTATTGTTTGGGGATGGGCTGACGGACCTGGTTTCCACAGCTACAGCAGGTAAATCAATTTTTTTACCATATATTCCCCAACAGCAAAAGAAAGTAACACCCTATCAGATGCAGTCCTTTCGGTCGCACAAGTCCAGAAGAGGTCGGGGATCCTCTGTCCTCGCCAGAGGTAAGGGCAGAGACAAAAGAGCACCTGCTTCAGGAGGTGCCCAGGACCAAAAGTCCTCCCCGGCTGCTCCAAAACCCACAGCATGACGCTGGGGCTCCCCTGAGGGAGTCCGCACCGGTGGGGGCACGTCTTCGACTTTTCAGTCAGGCCTGGGTCAGATCAGACCTGAATCCCTGGGCGTTGGAAATAGTTTCCCAGGGTTTACAAACTGGAATTCGAGGAGGTGCCCCCGCGCCGATTTTTCAAATCGGCCCTACCAGCTTCCACATCGGAAAAGGGATGTAGTGTTAGCTGCAATTCAAACGGTGTGTATACAGCAAGTGATAATCAAGGTTCCCCTGCACCAGCAGGGAAGAGGGTACTACTCAACCCTATTTGTGGTCCCGAAACCGGACGGTTCGGTCAGACCTATTTTGAATCTGAAATCCCTAAACCTGTACATAAAAAGATTCAAATTCAAAATGGAATCACTCAGAGCGATAATAGCCAACATGGAGGAGGGGGAGTTTATGGTGTCTCTGGACATAAAGGATGCGTACCTTCATGTCCCCATATATGCCCCCCATCAGGAATACCTGAGATTCGCTGTACAGGATTGTCATTACCAATTTCAGACGTTGCCGTTTGGACTTTCCACGGCCCCGAGGATTTTCACCAAGATAATGGCGGAAATGATGGTGGTCCTGCGCAAGCATGGAGTCACAATTATCCCATACTTGGACGATCTCCTGATAAAAGCGAGATCAAGGAAGAAATTGCTGAGCAGTGTGGCACTCTCTCTGAGAGTGCTCCAGCAACACGGTTGGATTCTAAATCTACCGAAGTCACAGTTGATTCCGACAACTCGACTACCGTTCCTAGGTATGATACTGGATACGGAACAAATGAAGGTCTTCCTCCCAATAGAGAAAGCCCAGGACATCCAGAACATGGTCAGAGACCTGCTAAAACCGAAAAGGGTGTCAGTTCACCAATGCACTCGAGTTCTGGGAAAAATGGTGGCGGCTTACGAGGCCATTCCCTTCGGAAGGTTCCTTTGCAAGAACTTTTCAATGGGACCTTCTGGACAAGTGGTCCGGGTCCCATCTGCACTTACATCGGAAAATAACTCTGTCCCCAGGGGCCAGAGTGTCTCTCCTGTGGTGGTTGCAAAGTGCTCACCTGCTGGAGGGTCGCCGGTTCGGAATTCAGGACTGGATCCTGGTTACCACGGACGCGAGCCTCCGAGGATGGGGAGCGGTCACACAGGGAAAAAATTTTCAGGGACTTTGGTCAGACCAGGAGTCCTGTCTACACATCAATGTGTTGGAACTCAGGGCCATTTACAACGGCCTTCGACAAGCGGAGAGTCTTCTTCGAAACCTACCGGTTCTGATTCAATCAGACAATGTCACAGCAGTGGCTCATGTGAACCGCCAAGGCGGGACAAGAAGCAGAGTCGCGATGGCGGAAGCCACCAGGATTCTTCGCTGGGCGGAAAATCATGTAAGCGCTCTGTCGGCTGTCTTCATTCCGGGAGTGGACAAATGGGTAACAGACTTCCTCAGCAGACACGATCTCCATCCAGGAGAGTGGGGACTTCATCAAGAAGTCTTTGCAGACATAACACGTCTTTGGGGATCTCCTCAAATAGACATGATGGCGTCACGCCTCAACAAAAAGCTTCGGAGGTATTGTGCCAGGTCTCGGGACCCTCAGGCAGTGGCAGTAGACGCTCTGATAACACCGTGGGTGTTCAAATCGGTCTACGTGTTTCCTCCTCTTCCTCTCATCACAAAAGTGTTGAGGATCATAAGGCAAAGAAGAGTACAGACGATACTCGTTGTCCCAGACTGGCCTCGAAGGGCCTGGTACTCAGATCTACAAGAGATGCTCACAGGAGATCCCTGGCCTCTTCCTCTGAGGGAAGACCTGTTGCAACAGGGGCCCTGTGTATTTCAGGACTTACCGCGGTTACGTTTGACGGCATGGCGGTTGAACGCCGAATCCTAGCAAAAAGGGGATTCCGGAAGAGGTCATCCCTACTTTAATAAAGGCTAGGAAGGAGGTGACGGTTAAGCATTATCACGGTATCTGGCGAAAGTATGTGTCGTGGTGTGAGACCAAGAATGCACCTACGGAAGATTTTCATCTGGGTCGTTTTCTCCACTTCCTACAGACAGGAGTGGATATGGGCCTGAAATTAGGCTCTGTTAAGGTTCAGATTTCGGCCCTCTCGATTTTCTTTCAGAAGGAATTGGCTTCTCTTCCAGAAGTCCAGACGTTTTTAAAGGGAGTGCTACACATCCAGCCTCCTTTTGTGCCTCCAGTGGCATCGTGGGACCTCAACGTGGTGTTACAGTTCCTAAAATCACACTGGTTTGAACCGCTTAACAAGGTTGAGTTGAAATTTCTTACTTGGAAGGTGGTCATGTTGTTGGCCTTGGCATCAGCAAGGCGAGTATCAGAATTGGTGGCTTTGTCACACAAAAGCCCCTACTTGATTTTTCATGTGGATCGAGCTGAATTGAGGACACGTCCGCAATTTTTGCCTAAGGTGGTTTCTTCATTCCATGTGAATCAACCCATTGTGGTGCCTGTGGCTACAAGTGACCTGGAGGATTCCAGATCCCTGGACGTAGTCAGGGCCTTAAAGATTTATGTAGCCAGGACGGCTAGAATTAGGAAAACAGAGGCTCTGTTTGTCCTGTATGCGGCCAATAAGATTGGCGCACCTAGCGTTTGCTCAGTCGGTGCTGCAGAGTCATACGCACTCTCCCGCCCAATTGGATGCTTTGGTATAAACCCCATGGTCCTTACGGAGTCCCCAGCATCCTCTAGGACGTAAGAGAAAATAAGATTTTAAACCTACCGGTAAATCTATTTCTCCTAGTCTGTAGAGGATGCTGGGCGCCCGCCCCAGTGCGGTAACTCTGCAAGACTTGTATATAGTTGTTGCTTACTTACATAAGGGTTATGTTACAGTTGACATCGGTCTTGGACCGTTACTGTCGTTTGTTCATACTGTTAACTGGTTATGTATGTTCCAGGTTACATAGTATGATTGGTGTGGGCTGGTATGAATCTTGCCCTTGGATTGCTAAATCCTGCCTTGTATTGTCCATCTCCTCTGGGCACAGTTCTCTAACTGAGGTATGGAGGAGGGGCATAGAGGGAGGAGCCAGTGCACACCCATAGTCAAAGTTCTTTTTAGGTGCCCTATCTCCTGCGGAGCCCGTCTATACCCCATGGTCCTTACGGAGTCTCCAGCATCCTCTACGGACTAGGAGAAATAAATTTACCGGTAGGTTTAAAATCTTATTTTCTATAAAGAAAAGAAATCCAAGGTCACTTTCCCTCCTTCCCACGAGCTTAATACTCTCTTTGAAGGGATGTGGGTGAATCCCGAAAATACATTTCGTATTCCCAAGAGAATTCAGATAGCTTATCCTTTCCCGGTGGAGGACAGTGTTAATGCCTATTATATATCCTATATTAAACACCCTAAAAGGTTAATGAACACAGTACGCAATTGGCGTATGGAATACCGTAAGAGTACGCACGTAGCGTACAAACGCGTAGCCGTGGACGAGACGCACGAGTGGCACGTTCGCTTACGGCTTAAAGCGTAAGGGCAAGCACGCTATAGGCTGCCGACTAACGTAATGATACGCTATCAGCGTAGCGGACGCTCGAGACCACGAGGAGATCACGAGCGGCGCTGACGCTCACAGAGTTAAACCTTTATAACAGTATCATAAACAATGTACTTCAATTGTAAACCTTTGTGCAGTGATAAGGTGTAAATGCAACACAGTGTAACCTTGTTAGTTTAAAAGCTGTATGAGCGATTCTTACGCTCTGAGAACCCTTTAGCAATATAATAAAGACTCAAATACCGGTCTAAGGGTCTAACACCTTTTAAGGAAATGAATGAACGTTCAATCGCAAAAGAATACACAATACAAGTTATACACTACCAAACTAACATAAAATACCTAACCGAGTTACTACACGTTAAAATACAACAAAGACACAATTACATTTAAAGGGGGGAAGGAGAGAGAGAATGGCTTACAACAAAATAGGAGATAAATATGGTTGCAGAGAACTTACGCACAAGGGGAACAATCGCATGCGCCTTCCTGGATATCCAGCTCCCGATTATCAGTGATGAGAACCGTTGAGAAGAGTAGAGAGCTGGCCCAGGTCGGCTTGTCTTTATATACACTTACACACAGTACAGTACAATGGTCCCTACATTCTTATTGTTCATTGGACACAGGAATCCGTCTCTGTATTATAACAAAAGGTCATAGGTTGGTTCATACAGGTGGGCTGTGACTATTTCAAACTGCTCAGGTGGGAGGGAAACTAGGTTTCCCGCCGCATGGATAATAAAGTGCAAATATAGTAAATGTCCATAAACTTCTTATGTCCATAACTATACGCACGAGCGAGTAATCTGCTTCAAACCAACACCGGAATATTGCTAATTATATTCTCTTCCGATGGATACTAAACACCACTGTGTAACCCCTGTCTGACCCTTCGTATCAAACAAAGAGGAATCTCTCTGTCCCCGAACATGCTATATTAACTAAACTTTCAGATTCTATCAAAGGGACCATAATCTACAAAATACATTATATGACTAAAATATGTTACGATTGAGTCGCCCGCTAGACGAACACAAACTCTACCGTAAATGCGTATACCGCGCGCCTGCGAGTGCACGCGACCGCGAGTATACGCACGCACGGGAGGGCTCATGCACGTGCAGCGGGCACACGCATGAGGTGCATATATGGCAATGTGCAGCGTGATATTTTTCTGACTTTGACAGTCCACCCTTTGGCAGTCACCAATAACTGCCACTTCCTAAAACAGTTCAAAAAGAGAAAAATATATGTCATGTATCATACATTTCTATGATTGGGTAGGGGAGGAGAGGAGAAGGTAGGAAAAAAAGGTATGACCTAGTGAGATAGCAGAAGCATGTGTGTATGAATCCATGTTTGGGGGGTCATGTATCATCATGCCGTACGTGTCTTAGATCAAGCTTCGAGGTATTGCGAAGTATACATTTGAATTCCTTCTTATCCCGTGGTACGGGTCTGTGGATGGGCTGTCAAACTTTACCGAGCTCTTTTTGGCTTTTGGTTGCAACAAAATGGGGGAGCACATTTTAGTTGATGATACATGAATAGGGGGATATGTGAGTGCTGATATCTGTGCCTATATTCCCTATCGACTATGTGTGTCATTACCTGAAGGTTGTAGAGATGAAGATAAAGAGCAATTATGGTAAATGCAGTCATAAACTATGTGAGTTTAATGTACATTTGCCGATTGAGGTCTTGTCTTGTGTCTTGTCTTGTCTTGTCTCGATGTACATGTTGACTGTAGTCTCCTGATGCTTTTGCTATAAACTGTGTGCAAAAAGCTTTTTTCAATGTCCATAGACTTACAAAAAGTGTTGGGCTAGCGTAAAATTAAAGGTACTAGGGATATGGGGGGTCTATGGCATAGTCCATCAGTTGTCTGTGTAAAAGGTTGTCAAATTCTTCTTGCAAGCGGATGTCTTTGTACCTTGGAGAAAAACAAAGGAGAAACGGGTGAAAGAAACGGACCGTGGAATCACATTTTCATCACAACATTGTCTCTATTGTTGGGTCATAAACCAAATCAGTCGTTGTTATTACAGTATCTTCACTTCTTAAACTCATCACTCGGGCGCTACGTTTACACTTTGTTAAAACCCGAACGCATCTAAATATCAGACCGACCAATATGATGACACCCAGAATACACAAAATAAATTTCCCTACATCCATGATAATTCCTTGAGTCCATTCTCCTAAACCAGAGAACCAATTTCGTGGGTTCAACCATGACACCCAACCGGTCAGCTCATTACCCACAGCGGCAAGGGTGAGATTGTGTTTCCTTCGGAACTCCCACTTTAATTGGAGAATGTCGTCCATCTTTTGGTCTATGACCTCGACCGGGTCCTCGGTGCTATTTGTAATATACGTGCAGCACTTTATTCCATACTGAGTCGCTAGGGTAACACAATACCCGCCTGTCACAGCTGTGAGATAATTGAGAATCATCCTATGCTGAACCAGTTCTGTTTTATAAGCTTGGAGCTCCCTTCGGGTATACCTGAATGTGTCATCATACATTTCAGTGATATTGTCTAATAAATTTGCAAGCGCAGATATATATTTATAATTTATCACTCCTCTGGCGGTACGAGTGATATCTAACGCGATTAGGAATTGAATCCCGGTGGATTCATGGATCAGGTCAGAGGCCGGATGCTCTGTTCTTTCTATTAGGTGGCGTTTAACGATGTGCTCGTAATGAGTGTGAGTATAAGGAGCTTGGGCACTGCGGTGAATATCCTTCATTTTAGTGTGGGATACAGTCATTACCTCAGGCAGTACTTTTCCAATATAACATAACCCTTCCGAGTTTGGGGCAAGCCACTTATACGCCTTCCTCCCGCATATGAAGTATGCATCATCGGGGAGAACATATGGGACGGAGTAGGACATTACCATATTACACATTTTCCATATGAAATCTCCTAACCCTAATTCTCCCATCTGTTTAGTACACGTATCAGTTTGTACGATATGTGCACAGTATCTTGGTGATACTTCTCCAACTCTCATGATCCTACTTCCTAGGGTATACCTATATCGGAAATATTTTCCACTACCGGCTATGTGGCGTATAAGTTCTGTATCTGTTGGCATTCTATCGGCTCTGTATGAAAAGGTCATGGTTTGGTTATTCCATGACACTTCCCAATTTCCCGGCTTTCGGGGATTGGAAATGTTAAAACATACTAGGGATCTATCCACATGATATTGGTGGAGCTTCAAACTAGGAGGACTGGAGATATTAAACCTCCTGTCCACCGGCCTCCCACCACTTAGCTCAAGTACCTCCCCTATAGTTAGAGGGAATGGTACTAACCCTGATTTGCTATGGCTTTGAGGTACTTGAGAGCATACCCAACAATCTGTCTGATTTAACACTTTACCCACTAAGGAGTGATAGTCACTCAATGGATGCCGGTCCTTGTGGATATTAAAACTGGATTGGCATTTCTTGATACACCCATCCTCAACTACACTGTCACAGAGTCTACAGATACAGTTCTCTTCAGCTAACAATCCTTCACAATTCCTTCTATTGTCAATGCTACCAGATCGTTTTCTGATACTCGCCTTTACTCAGTGATTATGTTGTTCTTGGAAATCTACGCCTCCATCTCTGTCATCAGAACCCATTCCAGAACCTCTCTCGACCTCCATGGTTCTCTCGCCGGAACAGACTGCTCTGGTCAACATCATGGTCAACAGGAAAATCCGGATCACAGTCTCTTGGGGCAAGTCCATCTTATAGGAGGAAATGGAGAAGAATGAGAAGGGGGAAAGAAACAATTGAGGGAGATGGGATGGGAAGTGGAGAAAAACAATAAAAGGGAACAGGGAATCGACAACTGCCTCTGATCTTATTATTCTCAATGCTCAGGTGCCGTCTCAGTCCTCCTGAAACAGACACTCCAGTGATACAACTTCCTCTACCGTCTGTTCTTTATCACGGGACCTCTCTGGATCAGCAACCTTCTTACAATGGGACGAATGAACCCAAGTCTCTCTCTCGGCAACCTTCAATGCTGTCGTGCTAATCAATAAGACTTGGTATGGTCCTTCCCATCTGTCAATAAGGCAACCTGAGCGTAGAAAATTCCGTATCATTACATAATCCCCAGGTTCAATGTCATGACAATTACTATCTGGCAGATCAGGAATCACCAACTTCAAATTGTCATTCTGATTTCTTAGCTGTTTACTCATCTTAACCAAATACTTTACAGTCACTTCATTGTTACACTTCAAATCATCCTGAGGGTTAATCATGACATGCGGTTGTCGACCAAACAGAATTTCAAAAGGGGACAGATTAAGAGGGGACCTGGGAGTGGTTCTGATGCTGTATAATACAAGGGGCAAAGCTTCTGGCCATGTCAATCCTGTTTCCGCCATAACTTTGCTCAATTTATTTTTAATAGTGCTGTTCACTCTTTCTACTTTTGCACTCGCCTGGGGGCGGTACGGAGTGTGCAGCTTACTATCAATTCCCATCAATTTATACATTCCTTGAAAGACATCACCTGTAAAATGGGTACCCCTATCACTTTCAATTATTCTAGGGATACCATATCTACACACAAATTCCTGTACAATTTTCTTAGCAGTAAACATTGCGGTATTTGTGGCCGCAGGAAATGCTTCGACCCAATTTGAAAACACATCTATACAAACTAGTACATACTTCAAATTTCGACAAGGGGGTAATTGTATGAAATCAATTTGTATTACCTGAAAAGGGCCGCCTGTAGGTGGGATATGAGATGGTTCTGTTGGTATTGCCTTTCCGATATTCTTCCTCAAGCAGGTGAGGCAAGTCATTGCCCTCTTTCCCGCATGGGAAGAAAATCCTGGGGCGCACCAATATGCTCTTACCAACTTGCACATCCCTTCCTTGCCTAGATGAGTCAGCCCATGTGCTGCTTCCGCTAAACTTGGAAGGTATGCTCTGGGTGCCACTGGTTTACCCTGTCCATCTGTCCAGAGTCCTGAGGACTCCTGGCCATATCCTTTTGCCCTCCAAACTGCCTTTTCCTGTGTGGAACACAAATTTTGCATTTCACACAAATTCTGTGTGTTGACGGTATTAAATACCATCAGTTGTGTGGTGTCTGTCTGGGGGTACCAGCTGCTAACTTAGCAGCTTCGTCTGCTCGGCTGTTACCAAGTGATACCGGGTCTTGGCTATATGTATGTGCTTTACACTTGATAACAGCCACTCTGTCAGGTTCCTGTATCGCTGTTAGAAGCCTTTTGATGTGGGCTGCATGCGCTACCGGTGTACCAGCTGCCGTCATGAAATTTCTGAGGCGCCATAGGGCTCCGAAATCATGGACTACCCCGAAGGCGTATCTAGAGTCGGTATAGATATTGGCTGTTTTGCCCTTAGCCAATTCACATGCTCTGGTTAGGGCAACCAGTTCAGCAACCTGGGCTGAGTGAGGTGGGCCTAGCGGTTCTGCTTCTATGGTGCCTTGGTCATCTACGACTGCGTATCCAGTACACAAGTCTCCCGAGTCCGTCTGTCTGTGACAACTACCGTCAGTGTAGAAAGTAAGATCTACATCTTCCAGTGGGTTGTCACTGATGTCAGGCCTTGCCGTGAAATTTTGGGTCAAATATTCCATACAATCATGTGAGTCCGTGTCTGTACCAAATCCTCCTTCACCATCCCTCTCATCCACCACCCTTTGTGCCTGTCCAGGCACACCTGGGAGATACGTTGCTGGGTTTAGTGCACTGCATCTCTTTATGGTGATGTTTACAGGGGCTATTAGTGCTAATTCCCACCTTGTAAACCGTGCGGATGAGACATGTCTGGTTTGGGCAGAATTTAGTAAGGCTGACACTGCATGAGGTGTATGGATTGTGAGGTTGCGTCCTAGCACTACATCTTCGCTTTTCGTTACTAGCAATGCTATCGCAGCGACACTTCGCACGCATGTGGGGAGGGATCGCGCTACCGTATCTAGCTGAGCGCTGTAGTATGCTACCGGCCTGTTGGCATCACCGTGCTTTTGGGTTAGGACGCCTGCCGCGCAACCAGCACTTTCTGTTCCGTACAGCTCAAAGGGTTTCCCATAGTCTGGCATACCTAATGCTGGTGCCTGCGTTAGGCACTGTTTAAGTCTCTCAAATGCCATCTCGGATTCGTCTGTATGCGAAATCCGATCAGGTTTGTTTGATGAGACCATCTCCTGCAAAGGTAATGCTAGAATGGAAAAACCTGGGATCCAGTTACGGCAATACCCACACATTCCTAGAAACGTTCTGATCTGTTGCTGGGTTTGTGGCAGAGTCATGTCTCGAATTGCTTGAATTCTATCAGCGGTCAGGTGTCTCAGTCCTTGTGTCAGACAGTGTCCCAGATATTTTACTTTAGTCTGGCATAATTGCAACTTGTCTTTGGAAACCTTGTGTCCTGTGTCTGAAAGATGAAACAGAAGCTGTTTCGTATCTTTCAGGGACGCTTCCAGTGAATCTGAACATAGTAGTAAATCATCCACATATTGGATCAATACTGATCCACTTTCTGGTTGGAAAGACTGTAAACAATCATGCAAAGCCTGTGAAAATATACTTGGACTGTCTATGAAACCTTGTGGTAATCGGGTCCATGTGTATTGGACTCCTCTGTATGTGAATGCAAACAAATATTGGCTGTCAGGGTGCAGAGGTACCGAGAAGAAGGCGGAGCAGAGGTCAATAACCGTGAAAAATTTCGCAGTGGGAAGGATTTGCATAAGGATGACAGCTGGATTTGGCACTACGGGGAACTGACTCTCAACTATTTTGTTAATCCCCCTTAGATCCTGCACTAGCCTGTAACCCCTCCCCCCACTCTTTTTCACAGGGAAGATGGGACTATTGGCAGTGCTGGATGTTCTTACCAGAATGCCCTGTTGTAGCAAGCGCTCTATTACGGGGTATACTCCTAACTCCACCTCTGGCTTCAGAAGGTATTGTGGGATTTTTGGAGCTATCTTACCATCTTTTACTTGCACAACTACTGGAGCTACGTTTGCCATTAATCCAGTGTCTTGTCCATCTTTAGTCCAAAGTGACTCTGGTATTTGGGATGTAATTTCTTCTATCTGGGATGAACTCCTATTTATCATAACGGTATGTGACATTAATTTTGATGGGGAGTCTAGCATGTCTCGTACTTCCTGAGCGTGATTCTCAGGTATGTCTAAGAATACACCTTCAGGAGTACAATAAATGACACACCCCATTTTACACAATAAATCTCTTCCCAGGAGATTAGTCGGTGCCGATGCAGCCAGCAAAAAGGAATGCTTGGTATGCAAAGGCCCTATTGTAATCTCTGCTGGTTTGCTAACAGGGTAGTGCTTTACTACTCCCATTACTCCCATGGCTGGAATTGTTTTACCAGTGGTTCTCATGCCCACTGTCGAATTTATCACTGATTTGGCCGCCCCCGTATCTACAAGGAAATTTAATGATTTACCAGCTACATCAATTGTGATCTCGGGTTCACTTCCAAGACTTGCAATCAATTTCACTGGCTGCAGATTACAGGTGTGGCCACACCCCTATTGGGAATGGTGACCTCCCTGAATCGCGCTGGCAGCAATTACTTGTGGTGGGGGTAGATGGGAACTATCAGAGATTTGCCAGTCTCTTTTTGGGGGATACCTTTTTGTTTCCCCTGCATGTGGCTCATAGCTCCGCCCCTTCGGTCCTTGATCCCAATGTCTCGTATCAGGTCGTTGTCTATAGGGTTGATATGAATTTTGTATTTGTTTTGCTTTACAATCACGTGACATGTGTCCCTCTCTGTGACAACTATAACATTTTATACCTCTTGACTTACCCACAGGGGTCACAGTTCTGGGCAAAGGTGGCCGGGTAGTGAGGGCCTGTATGCTTACAGCCATTAATTTATCACTCTGTGACTCCCTGTGTCTGATGATATTTCGATCATGCCCAGCAGCAGCCTCTCCCAATGCATCCACCGACATACCTCTCCAATCAGGCCTAGTGGTTTGTACTCTATTCCTTAAAACCTCTTTTAGACCGTCCATTAATACTGAAACAGCTACTTCCCTGTGGTGTACATTAGTTTTAATGTCATCTATACCAGTGTACCTAGCCATATCCTGCAGAGCCCGGTAAAAATACTCTGGTGTGGATTCACCTTCTTTTTGTTTTATTGTAAAGATTTTATTCCACTTTACTACTGCAGGAAAATATACCCCTAACTGTAAGTTGATTCTCTTTACATTATCCTGATTATACTCGTCTGTTAGTGGTACCTCCTCATCTAACTTGCAATCAGCGATAAACTTTAACGGATCAACACTGGGGGGTAAACATGCCCTCAAAACTGTCCTCCAATCTTTGTTATTTGGCTCTGCAGAATTTCCTAGCTCCCTAATATACTTTTGACATGCAACTAAGTCTTTCCTAGGATCAGGGAATTCAGACATCATTGATCTTAATTCTGCTCGGGAAAAGGGACAGTGCATGGCGATGTTCCTGACAGGAGTTGCCCCTGAAGTGTCAGTTTTCCCATTTGGCACTGCTATTACCCTAACAGGATTAAGTCCAACAACAACATTCTGAGTAGATTCTACAACATGTGGTGAAATGGTTTCAGCATAGTGTATGGTGCCGTACTTACCAGTCGATACGACCTCACCTGTCCCTCCGCTAGGGGCCTTTGCTACTAATCTTACGGGTTGGGTCGTGCCCACTGCTGTTTCTGATATGGTGGCTGCTAGGGAGAGTGCTGATATTGTTGTGGGCTCATCCTCTTGGTCACAATCCTGGGGAAAGTTCAAAACAGGGTACAACTTGCACGGATTATTGTTAGCATTAATTACTTTGGTTACATTATCCTTAACTTCTACACATTTAACATGACCCTGAGTGCCATTCTCTGCAACCAATTTCTCTCCAGGTATGTATGGTGGTGGGGGTGCAGTGGCTATCAGTTTCCTGATAGGGTTAGATCCAGTGGCTTGCGCCAACCCCCTTTGTATTTCACCTTCCTGTTGCCACAATGTTAAATAATCATAATGTCTTATACGCCTTTTTGAAGATTTAATCAGGCAAACTCTTCTCCTTAAATTCTGTAACACTTCTGGGTTAAAACTACCTACCCGGGGAAACTTTTCCCCGTCATGCACAGTCATCCTTTCCCATTCATTGCACAACATTTCTGTGTGATGACCATATTTCTCACACATGATATACCTTGCCGACCCGACCTGAACCTGGGTTGATCGCCCCTTACCTGAACAACTGGCCCCCATCTCTGCAGGTGTTGCTTTCGCTACCTCTGACTTCAAATCAGGGTCTTCGGCAACCCTTACAAAAACCAAGATGCTCGGGGTAAGGCTGCGGTGGGGGTTTTGCTCCGAAGTTCGCCCACTTAACTCCCGTCCACGCTGGCCAATACGGCGACCAAAGTTCCCAGAGGTTCCGTACCCAACCTAGGGCACCTAAGTACGTCTATTTGCTCGGGCGTGTGGGAGTATGTTACCCTCCCCAGCAAGTATCAGTCGCTGGAATGTCCCTGAGTGATCAGGCTACTTCCCTTAAAATAAAAAAAAATTACACAAATCACGTTAACAATGTGCAAGCAGCGTTCTTCTGAATTCAAGATACGCTGATGCACACAATCACATGCGGTACAATCGTATCTGCACACAAGCAACTAATCTTATGTGCGGAACGATCAGTGGAATCGAAAATTTCGGCTGCGAATTCCTTCAGCAATGAGCTTCTTTGGCCTATATGGGTCTAGCACCAAACCTCTTCGGTTGTGCTTCTCTACTTCTAGTCTGCTGTACCTGAACCTCCTGGTCCTGTGACCTCCTGGTCTGTGACCTCCTGGTCTGTTATGTACAGCAGACTCTACTGCTCATAAATGTGTCGAGACTAACAAGGGACGCCTCCCAAGCCACCCCACGATATCACTCTTGCTGGTGTACCTCTTTCTACTGGCCTATGGTTCCCACTTCCGTAATAAAAGAGAAATCTTATATATACACACTCTTACATTCAAACACTTTTATTTCTGTACAGAATTCCTTTCATTCAGTAATAGTCTAACCCAGAAGAATTACAACAGAGAAAGTCTTTTTCTTTTAACTTTAAACTTTTTGGATTTGAGATAGATTTGTGTTATTATCGCGTTACTTCCTTATTGCCTATTAAAACAATACTATCGTGCGGTTTGTATTACGTGGGCGTATCCGTACGCTCCGTTGCGTGATATACGCTCCGTGCGTCGACCTTTGCGTTGCGTACGCCCTGCCCTTGTAAGGACACGTGTACGCAGACCAAATACGTCCACAGTAACACACTACACTTTTATCAATGTGAATGATCTTTAACAGTAATCCTTCACTGACCACCACTCAAATCTCCCTTGTATTCTAGGCGAGATTGTGTGCGTGCCTTTTACAATTATTCCCTTAAATATTTATCCTTTAACTATTAATAACAACAAATGTCTCAACACGTTATCACTAGTGTGTGGCAATCAGGAGAATGAGGTACGAACAAATAATACTAACCAAGGAATACAGGTGTGTGTGCTTATGCGTATGTTCGCAAAACAGAAACTAAACAGGTTTTAAAAGACAATAACGTACTGTTCCTACCTTTTGGTTCCGGATTCCTTCAGCACTCCTTACCAAGCGAAGCAGACGCTTATCTGGTCAGCACTACGAGGAATATTACCTCCCGCCTTTTGCTGACCGATAATGTCTGCTGAAATTACCTAGTGCAGATATGTGAAGAGCGGGCGAGTCCCCAATTGTTAATGCCTATTATATATCCTATATTAAACACCCTAAAAGGTTAATGAACACAGTACGCAATTGGTGTATGGAATACCGTAAGAGTACGCACGTAGCGTACAAACGCGTAGCCGTGGACGAGACGCACGAGTGGCACGTTCGCTCATGGATTAAAGCGTAAGGGCAAGCACGCTATAGGCTGCCGACTAACGTAATGATACGCTATCAGCGTAGCGGACGCTCGAGACCACGAGGAGATCACGAGCGGCGCTGACGCTCACAGAGTTAAACCTTTATAACAGTATCATAAACAATGTACTTCAATTGTAAACCTTTGTGCAGTGATAAGGTGTAAATGCAACACAGTGTAACCTTGTTAGTTTAAAAGCTGTATGAGCGATTCTTACGCTCTGAGAACCCTTTAGCAATATAATAAACACTCAAATACCGGTCTAAGGGTCTAACACCTTTTAAGGAAATGAATGAACGTTCAATCGCAAAAGAATACACAATACAAGTTATACACTACCAAACTAACATAAAATACCTAACCGAGTTACTACACGTTAAAATACAACAAAGACACAATTACATTTAAAGGGGGGAAGGAGAGAGAGAATGGCTTACAACAAAATAGGAGATAAATATGGTTGCAGAGAACTTACGCACAAGGGGAACAATCGCATGCGCCTTCCTGGATATCCAGCTCCCGATTATCAGTGATGAGAACCGTTGAGAAGAGTAGAGAGCTGGCCCAGGTCGGCTTGTCTTTATATACACTTACACACAGTACAGTACAATGGTCCCTACATTCTTATTGTTCATTGGACACAGGAATCCGTCTCTGTATTATAACAAAAGGTCATAGGTTGGTTCATACAGGTGGGCTGTGACTATTTCAAACTGCTCAGGTGGGAGGGAAACTAGGTTTCCCGCCGCATGGATAATAAAGTGCAAATATAGTAAATGTCCATAAACTTCTTATGTCCATAACTATACGCACGAGTGAGTAATCTGCTTCAAACCAACACCGGAATATTGCTAATTATATTCTCTTCCGATGGATACTAAACACCACTGTGTAACCCCTGTCTGACCCTTCGTATCAAACAAAGAGGAATCTCTCTGTCCCCGAACATGCTATATTAACTAAACTTTCAGATTCTATCAAAGGGACCATAATCTACAAAATACATTATATGACTAAAATATGTTACGATTGAGTCGCCCGCTAGACGAACACAAACTCTACCGTAAATGCGTATACCGCGCGCCTGCGAGTGCACGCGACCGTGAGTATACGCACGCACGGGAGGGCTCTTGCACGTGCAGCGGGCACACGCATGAGGTGCATATATGGCAATGTGCAGCGTGATATTTTTCTGACTTTGACAACAGGAAAAAATGGGAGTCACTCCCTGTGTTAGACAGTGCTCTGTCCAGGTTGACAAAGAAGGTAATTCTCCCTGCACCTGTTACGGCTTCACTAAAGGAGCCAGCAGACCGCAAAATAGAGACTACATTAAAATCCATTTATGTTGCCAATGGTACGCTGCTCAGGCCCACAATTGCTTGCGCGTGGGTGAGTCGCGCTATTGAAAAATGGTCAGAAAGCGTTTCATCAGAAATTGACACGATTGATAAAGATGAGATACTCCTTAAGTTACGGAATATCAAAGACGCTGCCGCATACATGCTAGAAGCGATGAAAGATATTGGACTCTTGAGTTCACAAGCCGCTACCAGGGCAGTATCGGCTCGGCGGGCGTTGTGGATTCGCCAGTGGAACGCGGATGCAGATTCCAAAAGAAATATGGAGACTCTCCCATATAAAGGTGAGGCCTTATTTGGCGATGGACTGGATGCGTTAGTCTCGGCGACTACCGCAGGTAAGTCGACATTTTTGCCCTCTGCGCCTGCAATGGCAAAAAAGACATATCACCCGCACATGCAGTCCTTTCGGCCCAATAACTACAAAAAAGCGAGAAGTTCCCCCTTCTTTGCAGGTAGGGGAAGGGGAAAGGGACAGAAGTCCACAGAGGCTCCAGGTTCCCAGGAGCAGAAGTCTACGAGATGAGCGGGTTCGGTTCGTTGAGATCCGAACCCCCCCGAACTTCACCTATTTTACACGGGTCCGAGGCAGCCTTGGATCTTCCTGCCTTGCTCGGTTAACCCGAACGCGCCCGAACGTCATCATCCCGCTGTCGGATTCTCGCGAGATTCGTATTCTATATAAAGAGCCGCGCGTTGCCGCCATTTTCACTCGTGCATTGGAGATTGAACGGAGAGGACGTGGCTGCGTTCTCTCCCTGAAAAGCTCCGTATTCTGTGCTCAGTGTGCTGCAAATATCTGTGCTCAGTGTGCTGCAAATATCTTTGCTCAGTGTGCTGAAAATATCTACGTTCTCTGCCTGAAAATGCTCCATATCTGTGCTCAGTGTGCTGCATTGTGGGGACTGGGGACCACCAGTATATAATTATAGTAGTACAGTACAGTAGGCCATTGCTGTATCTTGCAGCTCTGTGTCAAGTATACTATCTCTGTGCTGCATTATTGGGAGCAGTATATAGTAGGACAGTGCAGCATTTTGGTGACCAGCAGTATACATATAGTACAGTACAGTAGGCCATTGCTGTATCTTGCAGCTCTGTGTCAAGTATACTATCTCTGTGCTGCATTATTGTGAGCAGTATATAGTAGGACAGTGCAGCATTTTGGTGACCAGCAGTATACATATAGTACAGTACAGTAGGCCATTGCTGTATCTTGCAGCTCTGTGTCAAGTATACTATCTCTGTGCTGTATTATTGTGAGCAGTATATAGTAGGACAGTGCAGCATTTTGGTGACCAGCAGTATACATATAGGGGGTAATTCCAAGTTGATCGCAGCAGGAAATTTTTTAGCAGTTGGGCAAAACCATGTGCACTGCAGGGGGGGGGGGGGGGCAGATATAACATTTGCAGAGAGAGTTAGATTTGGGTGGGTTATTTTGTTTCTGTGCAGGGTAAATACTGGCTGCTTTATTTTTACACTGCAATTTAGATTGCAGATTGAACTCACCACACCCAAATCTAACTCTCTCTGCAAATGTTATATCTGCCCCCCCTGCAGTGCACATGGTTTTGCCCAACTGCTAAAAAATTTCCTGCTGCGATCAACTTGGAATTACCCCCATAGTACAGTACAGTAGGCCATTGCTGTATCTTGCAGCTCTGTGTCAAGTATACTATCTCTATGCTGCATTATTGTGAGCAGTATATAATATAGTAGGACAGTGCAGCATTTTGGTGACCAGCAGTATACATATAGTACAGTACAGTAGGCCATTGCTGTATCTTGCAGCTCTGTGTCAAGTATACTATCTCTGTGCTGCATTATTGTGAGCAGTATATACTATAGTAGGACAGTGCAGCATTTTGGTGACCAGCAGTATACATATAGTACAGTAGAGTAGGCCATTGCTGTATCTTGCAGCTCTGTGTCAAGTATACTATCTCTGTGCTGCATTATTGTGAGCAGTATATAGTAGGACAGTGCAGCATTTTGGTGACCAACAGTATACATATAGTACAGTACAGTAGGCCATTGCTGTATCTTGCAGCTCTGTGTCAAGTATACTATCTCTGTGCTGCATTATTGTGAGCAGTATATAGTAGGACAGTGCAGCATTTTGGTGACCAGCAGTATACATATAGTACAGTACAGTAGGCCATTGCTGTATCTTGCAGCTCTGTGTCAAGTATACTATCTCTGTGCTGCATTATTGTGAGCAGTATATAGTAGGACAGTGCAGCATTTTGGTGACCAGCAGTATACATATAGTACAGTACAGTAGGCCATTGCTGTATCTTGCAGCTCTGTGTCAAGTATACTATCTCTGTGCTGCAGTATTGTGAGCAGTATATAGTAGGACAGTGCAGCATTTTGGTGACCAGCAGTATACATATAGTACAGTAGGCCATTGCTGTATCTTGCAACTCTGTGTCACTTCTAGTATCCTGATCAGTGCTCAATATCTGCTGCATTGTTGTGACCAGTATGTATACTGTACTGTGCGACGTGTGTTATACACCTGGTGATTTTATACATCCTGTAATCTGTACTGAGCGATGTGTGAGATACACCTGGGGATTATACACCCTGTATACTGTACTGTGCGACATGTGTTATACACCTGGTGATTATACACCCTGTATACTGTACTGAGCGATGTGTGAGATACACCTTGGGATTATACACCCCATATACTGTACTGTGCGATGTGTGTTATACACCTGGTGATTATATATCCTGTAATCTGTACTGAGCGATGTGTGAGATACACCTTGGGATTATACACCCTATATACTGTACTGTGTGATGTGTGAGATGCACCTGGGGATTGTACACCCTATATACTGTACTGTGTGATGTGTGTGATACACCTGGTAATTAATTATACACCCTGTATACTGTACTGTGCGACATGTGTTATACACCTGGTGATTATACATCCTGTAATCTGTACTGAGCGATGTGTGAGATACACCTGGGGATTATACACCCTATATACTATACTGTGTGATGTGTAAGATACACCTGGGGATTATATACCCTATATACTGTACTGAGAGATGTGTGAGATACACTTGGGGATTATATACCCTATATACTGTACTGTGCGATGTGTGTTATACACCTGGTGATTATACATCCTGTAATCTGTATTGAGCGATGTGTGAGATACACCTGGGGATTATACACCCTATATACTGTACTGAGCGATATGTGAGATACACCTGGGGATTATATACCCTATATACTGTACTGTGCGATGTGTGTTATACACCTGGTGATTAGACATCCTGTAATCTGTACTGAGCGATGTGTGAGATACACCTGGGGATTATACACCCTATATACTGTACTGTGTGATGTGTGAGATACACCTGGGGATTATACACCCTATATTATTATTATTATTATAATTATCCTTTATTTATATGGCGCCACAAGGGTTCCGCAGTGCACAATTACAGAGTACATAAATAATCAAACAAGAAAACAGCAAGTTACAGTTGATGACAGTATAGGACAAGTACAGGGTAAATACACATAGTTACATCAGCAGATGACACTGGAATAAGTATCAGGTGGCAGAAGACTGCTGTATGTGGTACAGTTGAAGATTATTAAAGTAAGATAAAGGATAAGCACATGAGGGAAGAGGGCCCTGCTCGTGAGTGCTTACAATCTAAAGGGGAGGGGTAGACAGACATGGGTGACAGATGGGGTACATAGAGAACGTGGAACAGAGGGTTAGGAGGAGATTTGGCTGGGTTTGGTGAAGAAGTGGACCCCCCAGAAAGCACAAGTCAATACTTAACATTGCAACATTTTACTGGGCTATGCAGGAGAAAATTAAAAATAGGGGGGGGGGGGAAGAATCAATAACTTCTACCGCTTTCAAAAAGGTCAATGGAAGCTGAAATAATGGACAACTACCTCATGGAAGCCAGATACAGTATACCAAACAGTACTTAGCAGAGTTAGGAATGAGTGCTTATGAAATACAGTAACATTTTGTCATAATATTTCAGAAACTGCATGGCTGGTCTCTTGCACTCTTTTGCTCTAATACACCACCTGCTTTAGGATTTATATTCAAAAACATGTCTCCATAATCCCAAAAACGTCAGTCTTCTTGGAAAGTGATTTGTTCCTTTGTAAGGGAAAAAGAACAAACGTTCTCAAACAACGGTTTCTCAATTTCTTTTTCCTCTGGGAAGGGATTGTGGATTCGCAGGAATATCTGAGCATTTCTGTAATCAGAAAGCAGCGACTTTCTACAAATGTTTACGATTAATTCCAGTGATTTTGTCATTTTCTTCCAGTGATTTGGACCAATAATACCATTGATTAGAACGAATAATTCAAGTGATTTTGTCATTTTCTTCCAGTGATTTGGACCAATAATACCATTGATTAGAACGAATAATTCCTGCGATATTGAGGTGTTTGTGTCGCTTAGCTTAGCCGTCCAGCGACCACAGTGCCCCTCTTTTTCTCTTTTCTTTGCATCATGTGCTGTTTGGCGCCAATTTTTTTAAGTGCCATCCTGTCTGACACTGCAGTGTAACTCCTAGATGGGCCAGGTGTTTGTGCCGCCCTCTTGGATCGCTTTGCTTAGTCATCCAGCGACCTCGGTGCAAATTTTAGGACTAAAAATAGTATTGTGAGGTGTTCAGAATAGACTGGAAATGAGTGGAAATTGTGGTTATTGAGGTTAATAATACTATAGGATCAAAATTACCCCCCAAATTCTATGATTTAAGCTGTTTTTGAGGAGTTTTTGAAAAAAAAACACCCAAATCCAAAACACACCCGAATCCGACAAAAAATTTTCAAGGAGGTTTTGCCAAAACGCGTCTGAATCCAAAACACGGCCGCTGAACCATATCCAAAACCAAAACACAAAACCCGAAAAATTTCCGGTGCACATCTCTACTTCTGATAAATCTTCAGCATGACGCTGGGGCTCCTTTGCGGGAGGCCGCTCGGGTGGGGGCACGTCTCAAACTGTTAAGCCAAGGTTGGATTCTGTCTGGCCTGGACCCATGGCTTTTGCAGATAGTATTCCAGGGGTCAGGGCCGAAACTAGGATTCTCGGCACCCGGGGCAAGGCAGTAATTTGGCGCCCCCAACCCCGCCCCCCCTCCTGAAATTTTTTATATATATATATATATATATATAAATTAAAAATAAAAACCATTAATTAAAATATTTACATTTTTTTAAAAATTTTAAGTTTTAATAATTAAACGTTAATTGAAACATTTTTTTTTTTTAAACATTAAAACTACACCACGCTGTAGTGCAACCTTATTCTCATCACACGGCACAGTAGTACCCCTCATTAGATTATGCAGCCCCACAGGGGAGAGATGGAGAAAGAGATGGGAGAGCAGAGAGAGACAGAGATGTGAGGGAGAGAGATGGAGGAGAGGGAGAGAGAGGGGTGAGAGAGAGATAAAGATTGGAGAGAAGAGACTGAGAGAGATAGGAGAGGGGGTTGAGGGAGAGAGAGAGGGATGAGGGAGAGATAAGGAGAGTGGGGTGAGGGAGAGATGGGAGTCACTGCTGTCACTATCAAAATGTTTCACATATATTCTTAAGACAGTTTCCAACTTTACCTATCACAGCTGTGGCTCTCCTCCTAATGTGCACTTCAAGCCTGTAGTGCTGTAAATGCATCTTGTGTAGATGTGTTCTTGGGTTTCAATGGAGGCAGCCAGTAATGACAGGGCGCATATTTCTTTTATCATCAGCTGCCTACTGGCCATCTGCTCCTCCGCCCGCCGGCGCCGATACATCCTAAAAATCCAGCATTGTCACGGAGGGGAGGTGGTAGCTATTGCATCCTGCAGGGCATATGTTATCATCAGATGCCTACTCTGGACTATACCAGGTTACCTGCAATCATTCACATAATGACACGCTGACCGCGGCCCACTCACACAACAGTGCTTTGCTGCACTCACGATCGGCAGCACCAACACTTTACACTATCCGGCTACCTGCAATTTCATATTGTCACACTGACAACGGTCAGCACATTTAACAGTGCTCCGCCTCCACTGAACTTACAATCGGCGGCACTAACATCCACACGGGATGTTAGTGCCGCCGATTGTAAGTTCAGAGGAGCACTGTTAAATGTGCTGACCGTTGTCAGTGTGACAATATGAAATTGCAGGTAGCCGGATAGTGTAAAGTGTTGGTGCTGCCGATCGTGAGTGCAGCAAAGCACTGTTGTGTGAGTGGGCCGTGGTCAGCGTGTCAGTATGTGAATGATTGCAGGTAACCTGGTATAGTCCAGAGTAGGCATCTGATGATAACATATGCCCTGCAGGATGCAATAGCTACCACCTCCCCTCCGTGACAATGCTGGATTATTAGGATGTATCGGCGGGCGGAGGAGCAGATGGCCGAAGGAGTCGGGCAGAGTTCTCGGCGCCCCCCTCCTTCCGGCGCCCGGGGCACGTGACCCCTTAGCCCCCCCCCTAGTTACGGCCCTGCAGGGGTACAAGCTGGAGTTTCAAGACGTCCCGCATGCCGATTTTTCAAATCGACCTTGCCAGCTTCTCTTCCAAAAAGGGAAGCAGTAACAGCGGCAATCCAAAAACTATGTCAGGATCAGGTTATAGTCCTGGTACCTTTGTCACAACAAGTTCCGAAGCCGAACGGCTCGGTCAGACCCATCCTAAACCTAAAAAATCTGAATCTCTACTTGAAACGATTCAAGTTCAAAATGGAATCACTGAGGGCAGTGATTTCCAGTCTGGAGGAGGGTGACTACATGGTGTCTGTAGACATAAAGGATGCTTACCTGCATGTTCCCATTTATCCTCCTCACCAGGCTTATCTGAGATTCACGGTTCAGGATTGCCATTACCAATTCCAGACGTACCTTTTCGGTCTCTCCACGGCGCCGAGAGTATTCACCAAGGTGATGGCGGAGATGATGGTTCTCCTGAGACAAAAAGGAGTCAATATAATTCCTTATCTAGACGATCTCCTGATAAAGGCGAGATCCAGGGAGCAGTTGTTACAAAACATCACACTCTCCCTGTCAATACCCCATCAACACCAGTGGGACCTGTTGGACAAGTGGTCGGGATCCCACCTACACATGCACCGGAAGATAATCCTGTCGTCAAAAGCCAGGATTTCGCTCCTGTGGTGGCTACACAGTTCTCACCTACTAGAGGGACGCAGGTTTTGGATTCAGGACTGGGTCCTGGTAACCACGGATGCAAGTCTCCAAGGCTGGGGAGCTGTCACTCAGGGGGGAAAACTTCCAAGGAAAATGGTCAAGTCAGGAAGCCTGCCTTCACATAAACGTGCTGGAATTGAGAGCCATTTACAACGGCCTTCAACAAGCGGTACATCTTCTTCAAGATCATCCCGTGCAGATCCAGTCAGACAATGTAACAGCAGTCGCGTACATAAACAGGCAGGGCGGAACGAAAAGCAGAGCGGCAATGGCAGAGGTGACGAAGATCCTCCTCTGGGCAGAAAGACATGCAATTGCTCTGTCGGCAATTTTCATTCCGGAAGTAGACAACTGGGACGCAGACTTCTTCGGCAGACAAGATCTCCATCCAGGAGAGTGGGGCCTCCACGAGAAGTCTTCGCAGAGGTGACAAGTCTTTGGGGAGTTCCTCAAGTAGGCATGATGGCATCTCGTCTCACCAAGAAGCTTCAGAAATATTGTTCCAGGTCAAGAGACCCTCAAGCAATAGCAGTGGATGCGCTAGTGACCCAGTGGGTATTCCGGTCAGTGTATGTCTTCCCTCCACTTCCGCTGATCCCAAGAGTTCTCAGGATCATAAGAAGAGCAAGGGTTCGAGCAATCTTCATTGCCCCAGACTGGCCAAGGAGGGCTTGGTACCCAGATCTTCAGGAGTTGCTCATAGAAAATCCTCGGCCTCTACCTCTTCGCGAGAACCTGCTGCAGCAGGGGCCGTGCGTGTATCAATACTTACCGCGGCTACGTTTGACGGCATGGCTGTTGAGCGCCGGATCCTAGCCTGAAAGGGTATTCCCAAGGAAGTCATCCCCACCCTTATTCATGCCAGGAAAGGAGTAACGTTGAAACTTTACCACCGTATTTGGAGAAAATATGTGTCGTGGTGTGAATCCAAGAAGGCTCCTACGGAGGAGTTTCAGTTGGGACGTTTTTCTCCATTTTCTGCAGGCTGGTGTGGAGGCGGGCCTCCGATTGGGGTCAATCAAGGTCCAGATTTCGGCCTTGTCAGTGTTCTTCCAAAAACAATTGGCCTCTCTTCTAGAGATTCAGTCCTTCGTGAAAAGGGTTTCTGCACATCCAGCCTCCATTTGTGCCTCCAGTGGCACCATGGGACCTTAACGTGAGTGGCAGTTCCTTCAATCGGATTAGTTTGAGCCTCTACAAGAGATAGAGCTGAAGTTTCTCACTTGGAAAGTGGTGATGCTTTTGGCATTGACATCCGCACGGCGGGTGTCTAATTTAGGGGCCTTGTCCCACAAGAGCCCTTACCTGATCTTCCATGAAGATAGGGCAGAGTTGAGAACTCGTTAACATTTTCTTCCAAAGGTGGTTTCATCTTTCCACATAAACCAGCCTGTTGTGGTGCCAGTAGTTACTGACACGTTCACTGAGTCAAAGTCTCTAGATGTGGTTAGGGCTTTGAAGATTTATGTCGCTAGAACAGCTCGAATACGGAAAACAGAGTCTTTGTTTGTTCTGTATGCTCCCAACAAGATTGGGTGTCCTGCTTCCAAGCAGACTATTGCGTGTTGGATCAGGGGTACGATTCAGCACGCTCATACTACGGCTGGATTGCCGTTTCCGACGTCTGTGAAGGCCCATTCCACTAGGAAGGTGGGCTCATCCTGGGCGGCTGCCCGGCGGGTCTCGGCATTGCAACTTTGCCGAGCAGCTACTTGATCGGGGTCAAACACATTTGCAAAATTCTACAAGTTTGACACCTTGGCCGATGAAGACCTCAAGTTCGGTCAATCGGTGATGCAGGGTTATCCGCACTCTCCCGCCCGTACTGGAGCTTTGGTATAAACCCCATGGTCATGAAGTGGACCCCAGCATCCTATAGGACGTATGAGAAAACAGGATTTTGATACCTACCGGTAAATCCTTTTCTCCTAGTCCGTAGAGGATGTTGGGCGCCCGTCCCAGTGCGTACTTTACCTGCAGTTTAGTTATTAGAGTTACACAAGTTGAGTTATATTAGTTTCAGCTTGTTGCTCTCATTTATTCATGCCTGTTGGCATGTGTTCTGTTGAATGCCATGTTGTGCGGCATGGTTGAGGTGTGAGCTGGTATGTATCTCACCACTAGTATTAAAGTAAATCCTTTCCTCGAAATGTCCGTCTCCCTGGGCACGGTTCCTATAACTGAGGTCTGGAGGAGGGGCATAGAGGGAGGAGCCAGTTCACACCCATTGAAAAGTCACGCTGTACCTCAGCCGTCACTTTTCTTGATAGAAGATCTGTTTTCTTCTACCCACCTGTCTTCTGGCTCTGTGAGGGGGGTGACGGCGTGCTGTGGGAGTGAGCATCTAGGCACGGCTAGCGTTCAGTTCCCTTCAGGAGCTAATGGTGTCCTGTCAGCCAGAAGCAGAGCCATGAAACTCTTCAGGAAGTTGGTTCCTACTTTTGCCCCCTCAGTCCCATGAAGCAGGGAGTCTGTTGCCAGCAGTTCTCCCTGAAAATAAAAAAAACCTAACATAAGTCTTTTCAGAGAAACTCAGTAGAGCTCCTCAGAGTGCATCCAGTGCATCCAGTCTGCCTGGGCACATTTCTAAAACTGAGGTCTGGAGGAGGGGCATAGAGGGAGGAGCCAGTTCACACCCATTGAAAAGTCTTAAGAGTGCCCATGGCTCTTGCGAAACCGTCTATACCCCATGGTCATGAAGTGGACCCCAGCATCCTCTACAGACTAGGAGAAAAGGATTTACCGGTAGGTATCAAAATCCTGTTTTTTCTTCTCCTAAAATACTTTTTATATTTAAAAGTCATGAGAACAAGTGGACCTTGGGGTTGTTTTATTTCATGTAACATTCATACATTTTAGTGTTTTAATTAACTGGTTTATTCTCATAATACACTGTACCATATAAATTATGCTTAGATGGAAAACAGAGGTGTTCCATACGGAAGTTAATGGCTCGATCATATCCACTTCAGAGAACATTTAGAATTTAAGTTGTTCTATGCCTCCAGAAAGCCTCAGTGAACACCCACCATCTTCAGTCATTTCATTTAGTAGTCCGCCTCGTTCTGCATCACAAAATCTCGCTTATACATTTGGTGCAATACTGCTGCTGATACACATTCAGATAAGAATTCCTTGACCATCCCAGCTGCATCCTTCAGAAAGAGCATATTTGGTCCCTAACAGTAATACGTCATAATTTGCAATGTAGCTATGTATTTCTCTACATTGATAAATGACTGCCATTTTCAGTCTATCTTCATCAAACCTGATCACCTGAGTCTGGGGTGAAATAGCGCAATAGGGCAGTGTTGCAGAGGCAACACTTGTACTTGGTGACTTTCTAGTTATTGAAAAACCCCAACATCTATAGCTCCCACTTCTATTTGTATTATACATGCTACCTCTGGGTGACATAATCAGACATCATGGTCTGGCCAATCACTGCTATGCAACAGATACTGTACTCAACTGTACCTGTCCTTTGCGCCGGGTACTGAGAATCAATTACCAACAGGAGTGGCTGAGGGGCAGATTTATTAAGCTCGGTGAAGTGATAAATTGGAAGGTAATAAAGCACCAGCCAGTCAGCTCCTAACTGTCATTTTTCAAACCCAGCCTGTGACATGGCAGTTAGGAGCTAATTGGCTGCTCCTTTATCACCTTCCACTTTATCACTTCACCAAGCTTAATAAATCTGCCCCTGAGTGACAGTTGGCTACAACTCAACAATGATAAAACTGAGGTTCTTATGATTGGGACTCAACACCAAAGAACAGGACTACAGCTTAGCCAACCAAATGGCTTAGGGGTTTGGATTTGGAAAACACTGATCATGAGAGAAATCTTGGTGATGTCCAAGCTATAGACCCCCAGGACCGAAAGAGGAACTGGATTGAGTTCTAATGAAGGACACCACTAAAATGACAATAATAGGAGAGGTAATAATCATGCAAGATTTAACTCAGCCTGTACGCACAGAACCAATCTGTCATTGATTTGCTGTTCCACTATGCCATTATAGGTGGTCATTCCGAGTTGTTCGCTCGGTAAATTTCTTCGCATCGCAGCGATTTTCCGCTTATTGCGCATGCGCAATGTTCGCACTGCGACTGCGCCAAGTAAATTTGCTATGCAGTTAGGAATTTTACTCACGGCATTACGAGGTTTTTTCTTCGTTCTGGTGATCGTAATGTGATTGACAGGAAGTGGGTGTTTCTGGGCGGAAACTGGACGTTTTATGGGAGTGTGTGAAAAAACGCTACAGTTTCTGGGAAAAACGCGGGAGTGGCTGGAGAAACGGAGGAGTGTCTGGGCGAACGCTGGGTGTGTTTGTGACGTCAAACCAAGAACGACAAGCACTGAACTGATCGCACTGGCAGAGTAAGTCTCCAGCTACTCAGAAACTGCACAGAGAAGTCTTTTCGCAATATTGCGAATCTTTCGTTCGCAATTTTGATAAGCTAAGATTCACTCCCAGTAGGCGGCGGCTTAGCGTGTGCAAAGCTGCTAAAAGCAGCTTGCGAGCGAACAACTCGGAATGAGGGCCATAGCTCATTGCC
Source organism: Pseudophryne corroboree (assembly GCF_028390025.1). Taxonomy (NCBI): domain Eukaryota; kingdom Metazoa; phylum Chordata; class Amphibia; order Anura; family Myobatrachidae; genus Pseudophryne; species Pseudophryne corroboree. The sequence continues at coordinate 60,454,900 of NC_086451.1, forward strand.
AGAATGGCACCATAGCACTGCTTCTGGCAGCAGAGCTTGTGTCGTTGGTTGGGACGCTGTTCTGTGATCTGTCCTATAGATAGAAAGTCCGGACGGATGGATAATTAACAAGCTTTGTGGAGGCCGGTAAGTTTTGAAGTTATTGCTGCTGCCAGTATGCAATTTTAAATAAGAATGTCTCTTTCACAGATGAGCTGTCATAGATACTTGTCATCTTTCAAATCCTATACAGTTATGTTGCCTTTTCCATATCTAATCTTAAAAAAAAACATGAAAAAACAACAACATCTGAGCCATTTATTACCAGAATTATCCTGCGTCAGAACACGCAATTCATGGGGTAATATTTTTCTCTGATAAACAGTGTACCCAATCCTTTATTACCTCCTCAAAAACTGAGAAGTAGTGACCTTAGTACATAATACAGTTTTCTTCTCCAATGTCACCAGTGCTACACCCAGATGGTAGGTTGGTCATAGAGGTTGGCAACTTCAACTCAGTCCAGGGTGGCATATGTAATAGGGGGGCAGATATATTAAGCCTGGAGAAGTGATAAAGTGGAAGGTGATAATGCACCAGCCAATCAGCTCCTAACTGTCAAGCAGGGCCGGTGCTAGGGTGTTCGGCGCCCCCCTGCAAACTATAAATTTGCGCCCTCCCATATTCCTTTGGTGTGCGCCGGGAAAAGGGGTGTGGTCTCACAAGTAAGGGGCATGGCCACACAGTAGTACCCCCATTTAAAATTACGCCACAATGTAGCACAATCTTATACGTAATGCCCCACCCGTAGTAGTAGCGTCCTTATACGTAATGCCCCACCCGTAGTAGTAGCGTCCATATACGTAATGCCCCCCCAATAGTAGTAGTGTCCTTATACATAATGCCCCCCCAGTAGTAGTAGCAGTTATATGTAATGCTCCCCAACAGTAATAGTAGCATCCTTATACGTAATGCCCCACCCGTAGTAGTAGCGTCCTTATATGTAATGCACCCCAGTAGTAGTAGCATCCTTATACATAATAATGCCCCCCAAGTAGTAGTAGCATCCTTATACATAATGCCCCCCTGTAGTAGTAGTGCCCTTATACATAATGCACCCCCGTAGTAGTAGTGTCCTTATACATAATGCCCCCCCAGTAGTAGTAGCATTCTTATACATAATGCACCCACAGTAGTAGTAGCGTCCTTATACGTAGTGCACCCCCAGTAGTAGATGCGTCCTTATACGTAATACCCCCCAGTTGTAGTAGCGTCCTTATACGTAGTGCACCCCAGTAGTATTAGCGTCCTTATACGTAGTGCACCCCCAGTAGTAGACGCGTCCTTATACGTAATACCCCCCAGTTGTAGTAGCGTCCTTATACGTAGTGCACCCCAGTAGTATTAGCGTCCTTATACGTAGTGCACCCCCAGTAGTATTAGCGTCCTTATACGTAATGCCATCCCAGTAGTAGTAGCGTTCTTATACGTAATGCGCCCCCAGTAGTAGCACCGTCCTTATACATAATGCCCCCCGCAGTAGTAGCATCCTTATACGTAATGCCCTCCCCCCAGTAGTAGTAGCATTGTTATACGTAATGCCCTCCCGGTAATAGTAGCGTCCTTATACATAATGCCCCCAAGTAGTAATATCGTCCTTATACGTAATGCCCCCCCAGTAGTAGTAGCGTCCTTATACGTAGTGCACCCCCAGCAGTAGTATCGTCCTTATACGTAATGCCCTCCCGGTAATGGTAGCGTCCTTATACATAATGCCCCCAAGTAGTAGTATCGTCCTTATACGTAATGCCCCCCCAGTAGTAGTGGCGTTCTTATACGTATTGCACCCCAGTAGTAGTAGTATCGTCCTTATACGTAATGCCCCCAGCCCCAGTAGTAGTAGCGTCCTTACACGTAATGGCCCCCCCAGTAGTAGCGTTGTTACACGTAATGTGTCCCTGGGAATGCAAGGTTATAAAAAGGTTGTCCTGCAGCAGCCTAGGAGAGGACCGTCAGTGAGGAGAGTGAGCAGACAGTGAGGTGGATTACAAAAACAAGTTGTTCCTTGAAAGAGATCAGGGAACAGAGAAGTAAACCTCTTTGTGGGGGCACTCTTATAGTTGTAAATATAATGATTGTTAAAACATAACTTTTATTTGTTTTCAAGTAAAATATAATATTTGTCTTTTCTTTAACAGGGTTTTTAATGTAATTTTTTGGATATTTTTATGTATTTTTTTATTTTTTTATTTTTTAAAATTTTTAAACAAATGATGAAGAAAAAAAAAAAATTTTTCAAAAAGCAAAAAGGTGAGTATATTAATTCCCATATGGTTGAGGTTTTCTATTTAGATAATTCAGACCTCTTTATGCGGGTTTACCCACGGGTGAAAATATTGTAAACTGTGTAACAAATAAATAATACACAGCAAAATAATAAAAAAAGAAAGAGAATTATATTTAAAAAATGGTCAAAATAATCTTATGACCACAATGGCACTGTAATAGTCCAAACGGAGCTGCTTGCCTACAACATATTTCCCAGGGTATCAGCTGGAAAGGTTATAATATTTGAAATAGTGGGAGAGCCAAGTATGCCAGTTACAGTAAGTAACAAATTATCAGTCACATCCTAATCTCCAGAGTGTTCAATAAATATAATTATGTAGGCATTTAAGCAGATAGTATGTCTGTTTCCTGTTGGGAGGAAAAAAGAAGAAAAACCGGAGAGAACAGTTCTGTATGAATAACAGCACTTATGTCAAGTCACAATGTATCAGGACTGTTTCTTCTGTAACCTAGAAATATTATTGGTTCATTTGGAACGTATCATTTGCTATAAAAACAATTATGGTGCCTGAATGAGCTCAATTCCCCTATATATGAAGGGTATAGTAGGCCCTCTGAGGACTTCCCATGTATCTTATAGAAATGCCTAGCCACTGTCGTTAATGGTTTGAATTTATTGATATCCGTTTCTGCATTTCGTATCGTCCCGATGTGTTCCAGGATGCGTTGTTTAAGCATCCTGGATGTCATCCCGACATAGTAAATGTTGCACGTGCATGTAATGCAGTAGATAACATTTTTTGTCCTGCAATTAAAGAAATCTGTGATGATATGTTCTGAACCATATTTGTCCTGTATGGTAGTTTGTAAATGAATGTATTTACAGATTTTGCACGATCCACATGGAAAACTACCCCGAACTGAGGGTTGTCTGGGGTATTTCTCTTCAAAATGGCTCTTCACCAATCTATCTTTGAGATTCGGTGATCTCCTCCAACTCATGGAGACTCGCTCCTTTAGGACCTTTTCCAAATCATTATCTAGGAGTAGAATGGGCCAGTGTTTCTGAATAATTTGTTTAATTTCTTGCCACTCTGTGCAGAAGTTGCCAACAAATCTAAATTCCTTATCTCCCTTCTGTTGTTTCTTTTCTCTGAAAATCAGACTCTCTCTATCAGTACGCTCCACTTCTCTTCTGGCTTTCTTGATAAGTCTGTGACTATATCCCCTCTCTTTGAGTCTGCTGGTTAACTCAATGCTTTGTTTATGAAAATTACATTGGTCCGAGCAGTTTCTTTTAAGCCTCAAGAATTCACCCTTGGGGATATTTTTCACAGTCGGAGGGAAATGGGAACTGGATTGATGAAGTAATGAGTTAGTAGCTGTTGGTTTCTGAAAAAGTTCTGTGGCAAGATAACCTTCACTGATACGGTATATAGATAAATCCAGGAAGGAGACTCTGTCTTTATTAATGACATATGTGAATTTCAAATTCAAGTCGTTTGCGTGCAGGTCCTGGACAAAGTCCTCAAATGTTTTCTCGTCTCCATCCCAGATGACCAGGATGTCATCTATATACCGTAACCACATCAAAACTCTTCTGGTATGATGGTCATTACAATCAGAAAAAACTTTCTCACGTTCCCACCATCCAAGAAATAAGTTTGCATACGTGGGGGCACAGGCTGCCCCCATAGCCGTGCCCCTTGTTTGTACGTAAAATCTATTGTTAAATGTGAAGTAATTGTTGTTCAAAACAAAATGTAAGAGGTCCAAAAGAAATTGATGAAAGTCACTTGTTCCCTCTATGTCCAAGAAGTATTTAATGGCATTAATTCCTTTCTGATGGTCAATCGATGTGTATAGTGATTCCACATCCATGCTTATCAGAAGTTGGTTATCCTCCAACCGTACATCATGGATCTTTTTCAAGACGTCAGTAGTGTCTTGTACGTAGGAAGGTAAGGCAGCCACAAGGTGTCTAAGGTGAATATCAATAAATGTACTGGCTTGCTCCAAAAGGCCTCCAATCCCGGAGACAATTGGCCTACCAGGAGGGTGGGTAAGGCTCTTGTGCGTCTTTGGGAGAAGATAGAACGTCGGTACCCTAGGGTTGATTACTCTTAGGTATTCGAGTTCAGTTTTGGTGATCGTACCTTCCCTAAATGCTTTCTCAATCAGTCTAATATACAGAGTTAGGATGTTATCTGTTGGGTTAAAGATGGATCTTCTATAGCAGTCTGTGTCATTTAGTTGTCTCATAGCTTCTCTAATATAAAGATGTTTTCCCCAAATCACTACATTGCCACCTTTATCAGATGGTTTAACCACCACGTCTTCCCATGACTCAATTTCAGCGATGGCCATCCTTTCTCTGTATTTCAGATTACGCTGGGAAAATCTCTTTCGTCTCTGATGTAAATCATCAAGGTCTTGGGAGACAAGGCGCATAAAGACCTTTACTTCTGGGCAAATGTTATCCTGCGGGAAGAAATTGCTTTTTTTCTTGCATATTGATCTATTTGTTGATGTGTCATCCTGTGTTTCCACATGATGTATTTCAACATCATCCTGAAGTTCCTCCAACATGATAATCGCCCTCCTATCATCATCCGATGTGAGATCTTGTTGGGTAATACTGTCTAGTTCTTGGTATCCTCCTGTATTAGAGGCATCAGCTCTATTTTTGTTGGCAAAGAATTTTTTGAGAAGCAATTTTCTCCCAAAGAGATTTAAATCCTTCTCCCATTGGAAGCGATCAAATCTCTTAGTGGGCGCAAAAGTAAGGCCTTTGGATAAAACATTTCTATGGTCATCTGTGATAATATGTTCAGACTGGTTGGTCCAGTTAGTATTTCCTCCGATTCCGTATTGGATAGTGGGATGGGGGTGGAGAGTCTTTCTTTCTTCAGCCCGCCACCGCCTGGTTAACTCTCTCACCTCCCATTCACTGTGTGCTAGCACGCACATGGGAAGGCAGCAGAAGTTAGCCAGACACACGGGACGGGCTATCTTACTGTCTACAAGGTTCTCTTGTTTATTACAAGCGTGTAAATTTAACCCAATGATTGATATTGCATCAAAGTATCATTGGTTAAGCATATGAGAATTCTGAGCCATATTGCACTAAGTCAGCACTACAGGTTAATTTATTCACAGGAGGATTGAGCTCAATGTAATGTCTGAATTTGTTACCATTGTGTCACCTTCTCAAGGAACCAGACCACCAAGTTACATATGACACATCTATACAATATACCCTTCATATATAGGGGAATTGAGCTCATTCAGGCACCATAATTGTTTTTATAGCAAATGATACGTTCCAAATGAACCAATAATATTTCTAGGTTACAGAAGAAACAGTCCTGATACATTGTGACTTGACATAAGTGCTGTTATTCATACAGAACTGTTCTCTCCGGTTTTTCTTCTTTTTTCCTCCCAACAGGAAACAGACATACTATCTACTTAAATGCCTATATAATTATATTTATTGAACACTCTGGAGATTAGGATGTGACTGATAATTTGTTACTTACTGTAACTGGCATACTTGGCTCTCCCACTATTTCAAATATTATAACCTTTCCAGCTGATACCCTGGGAAATATGTTGTAGGCAAGCAACTCCGTTTGGACTATTACAGTGCCATTGTGGTCATAAGATTATTTTGACCATTTTTTAAATATAATTCTTTCTTTTTTTATTATTTTGCTGTGTATTATTTATTTGTTACACAGTTTACAATATTTTCACCCGTGGGTAAACCCGCATATAGAGGTCTGAATTATCTAAATAGAAAACCTCAACCATATGGGAATTAATATACTCACCTTTTTGCTTTTTGAATTTTTTTTTTCTTCATCATTTGTTTAAAAATTAAAAAAATAAAAAAAATAAAAAATACATAAAAATATCCAAAAAATTACATTAAAAACCCTGTTAAAGAAAAGACAAATATTATATTTTACTTGAAAACAAATAAAAGTTATGTTTTAACAATTATTATATTTACAACTATAAGAATGCCCCCACAAAGAGGTTTACTTCTCTGTTCCCTGATCTCTTTCAAGGAACAACTTGTTTTTGTGATTGATTTGTCATTTACCTCGGGGAGCACCACCAGCAGATTGATTAAATTACGATTATCTATACTAACGATTTCCTTTATTGCTGGTTCAAAGTACTTAGTGTGATACCACTGATTCAATTCTAACAATTGGTTGTGCAGGAATACTCCCCTCTCCTTTCCAGTGAGGTGGATTAGCCAGAAAGATGTAGCCCCAGTGAGGGCTCCCCACATGTTTTGGTGGGGAGTGATGCCAGCCACAGCAAAGCACTTGACAGAGGGAGACATCGCAGTGTGAGAGCAGCAGTATCCAGAATCTAGTGAAAGGGTGATGCCAGGAGAAAAGTGTGCTAATGGTGTGTCTCAAGAGGTATCTGGGTGAAGTGGTCGGAAGCCACGCGGTGTGAGTAAGCGCCCCCATGGAAAAGTATCTCGAGAGGTATCTGGGTGAAGTGGTCGGAAAGCCACGCGGCGTGAGTAAGCGCCCCCAAGGAAAAGAATCCTCGCTAAGTAAGAGAGAGAGAGAGACGCCAACCTGATGTGTAGCACTACTGGTCACAGAATGCCCTGGTACGTACTGATGTTCGCCATATATATGCCGCTGCGACTAAGCGATGTGCTGGAGGAGGTGCCCTGATATGGGATCCACTGTAACTTATGCTTTGTGCTGGAGGAGTGTTCACAAGTTATCCCTGCAATATCTCTATTTGATGTTAAAATAAACTTTATGCTGTTTTTCTGAGATGGACTGGCGCCCAATTCTTTATGCGCTGCACCGACACCTGTAGTTCACACCCACAATGCACTTGTAGTTAAACACCTGATTCTTCAGGGGACCCTCTGGTAACTGTGCCTGAACCCATGACAAGCCGGGGCAGAGTAAGTGTGATGCACTATACACAGTGACTGCAGATTTTGCACACCTAATACCAGTGGGCTATCACATATACACACACATACACACCCACCATACACACACACACACACTTCTCTCTCATCCTCCACTTACCTAATCCAGTCTCTCTCTGTACAGCAGCCAGGTCCGTGTAGCTCCGCCCCCTTATGGCGCGTTTAGCCACGCCCCTACCATCCCGTGTAGCTCCGCCCCCTTCTGTCCCGTACTCGGTGCTCTCACACAGATGAGGGGGTAAATTTACTAAGATTCGTAATTCTCCCGATTTGGTGGGAGAATAATCACGAATGACATCGAAAGTGTAAAACTGCAACTTTTTGAATTTGTTACGATGGATTTACTAAGCTGCCGTATTTTGCCTTTTCGGGTTTTCCGATGTCGATGTCATTCGTTTTTTTTTTCAGTTTTTTACGGCAGTGATTAGCAAAACACTGCCGACTTTTTTACAATGAATCTCGGCCGGATCTGTGTGATCCGTGCTGGGGTTCATTTTTTTTTTTTTTTTTTTTAAATTAAACACTGTAAAATCCCCAAAAAAAATTGCGTGGGGTCCCCTCTCCTAAGCATAACCAGCCTCGGGCTCTTTGAGCCGATCCTGGTTGCAGAAATATGGGGGAAAAATTGACAGGGGTTCCCCCATATTTAAGCAACCAGCATCGGGCTCTGCGCCTGGTCCTGGTTCCAAAAATACGGGGGACAAAAAGAGTAGGGGTCCCCCGTATTTTTAAAACCAGCACCGGGCTCCACTAGCTGGACAGATAATGCCACAGCCGGGGGTCACTTTGATATAGTGCCCTGCGGCCGTGGCATCAAAAATCCAACTAGTCACCCCTGGCCGGGGTACCCTGGGGGAGTGGGGACCCCTTCAATCAAGGGGTCCCCCCCCCCAGCCACCCAAGGGCCAGGGGTGAAGCCCGAGGCTGTCCCCCCCCATCCAATGGGCTGCGGATGGGGAGGCTGGTAGCCTTTTGTGATAATGAAAAGATATTGTTTTTAGTAGCAGTACTACAAGGCCCAGCAAGCCTCCCCCGCATGCTGGTACTTGGAGAACCACAAGTACCAGCATGCGACGGAAAAACGGGCCCGCTGGTACCTGTAGTACTACTACTAAAAAAATACCCAAAAAAAGACAAGACACACACACCGTGAAAGTAAAGATTTATTACATACATGCACACAAACATACATACATACTTACCTTATGTTCACACGCAGGTCGGTCCTCTTCTCCAGTAGAATCCAAGGGGTACCTGTTGAATAAATTCTACTCACCAGATCGCGGGTCCCAGGGTACTCGGGGCAACCATTTGTAATCCACGTACTTGCATAAAATAAGAAAACGGAAAGCCGAGCCACGAACTGAAAGGGGCCCCATGTTTTCACATGGGACTCCTTTCCCCGAATGCCAGAAACCCACTCTGACTGATGTCTAAGTGGGTTTCTTCAGCCAATCAGGGAGTGCTACGTTGTAGCACTCTCCTGATCGGCTGTGTGCTCCTGTACTGAGTGACAGGCGGCACACGGCAGTGTTACAATGTAGCGCCTATGCGCTCCATTGTAACCAATGGTGGGAACTTTCTGCCCTGCGGTTGACCTAAAGTGACGTCACCGCTGAGCAGAAAGTTCCCACCATTGGTTACAATGGAGCGCATAGGCGCTACATTGTAACACTGCCGTGTGCCGCCTGTCACTCAGTACAGGAGCACACAGCCGATCAGGAGAGTGCTACAACGTAGCACTCCCTGATTGGCTGAAGAAACCCACTTAGACATCAGTCAGAGGGGGTTTCTGGCATTCGGGGAAAGGAGTCCCATGTGAAAACATGGGGCCCCTTTCAGTTCGTGGCTCGGCTTTCCGTTTTCTTATTTTATGCAAGTACGTGGATTACAAATGGATGCCCCGAGGACCCTGGGACCCGCGATCTGGTGAGTAGAATTTATTCAACAGGTACCCCTTGGATTCTACTGGAGAAGAGGACCGACCTGCGTGTGAACATAAGGTAAGTATGTATGTATGTTTGTGTGCATGTATGTAATAAATCTTTACTTTCACGGTGTGTGTGTCTTGTCTTTTTTTGGGTATTTTTTTAGTAGTAGTACTACAGGTACCAGCGGGCCCGTTTTTCCGTCGCATGCTGGTACTTGTGGTTCTCCAAGTACCAGCATGCGGTGGAGGCTTGCTGGGCCTTGTAGTACTGCTACTAAAAACAATATCTTTTCATTATCACAAAAGGCTATCAGCCTCCCCATCCGCAGCCCATTGGATGGGGGGGGACAGCCTCGGGCTTCACCCCTGGCCCTTGGGTGGCTGGGGGGGGGACCCCTTGATTGAAGGGGTCCCCACTCCCCCAGGGTACCCCGGCCAGGGGTGACTAGTTGGATTTTTGATGCCACGGCCGCAGGGCACTATATCAAAGTGACCCCCGGCTGTGGCATTATCTGTCCAGCTAGTGGAGCCCGGTGCTGGTTTTAAAAATACGGGGGACCCCTACTCTTTTTGTCCCCCGTATTTTTGGAACCAGGACCAGGCGCAGAGCCCGATGCTGGTTGCTTAAATATGGGGGAACCCCTGTCAATTTTTTCCCCATATTTCTGCAACCAGGATCGGCTCAAAGAGCCCGAGGCTGGTTATGCTTAGGAGGGGGGACCCCACGCAATTTTTTTTAATAAAATAACAACTTTCCCACCCCTTCCCACTGATATACATGCACGGATCTCATGGATCCCTGCATGCCTATCCAATCACGGAAAAAAAAAGCAGGTCTGTTTTTGTTTAGCACTTTTTTACGAGTTGTAATTTTTCACGGCAGTGTTTGTTTTTTTTTTGCTTTGCACTTCTTAGTAAATTACCGAGATTCATACTTAAACAGCCGCGTTTTGACCGATGGTGTATTCATTCGTAATTTTTTTCTTGGACTTGCAAAAAATTACGAATGCCCTCATCACTGCCGTGATTATTGCTTAGTAAATTACCGAGATGACACTTTGATGAAAAAACGGCATCTCGGTCAAAATCGGGAGCTTAGTAAATTTACCCCGAGGTGAGGGGAGGGAGGAGGCGTTTCATGCTGCAGGTGCCCGCTGCCAGTGCCTGTCATACAGTGACAGACACAGCAGTGGCAGCAGCAGGGGGGACAGGACGGCGCAGCAGGGAAGGGATGCAGAGCAGTGAAGGCGCCTATCCATCCCAGCGCCTCCCTGCACTGAATCCCTTCGCTGAGCGGGTAACGCCGGGCCTGCTGTCAAGTTACAGGCTGGGTTTGAAAGATATAACAGCTAGGAGTTGACTGGCTGGTGCGTTATCACCTTCCACTTATCACTTCTCCAGCCTTAATATATCTGCATGAGGGTCCAAATTTGCCGGAGGTGCGGGATGCCGGACAACTTTTTTAAAGTATCAAAACCATGCCTTGTAAATGATTTCCGCTTTAAAAAAAACATCTGAGATTGGCCCTACTCAGACCCTATTACATATGCCCTCATATCCTCACTTTATGCATCAGTAAGAAAAGGTCTAAATGATCCCAACAAACTTTCTAAACTCAACAGATTTTCTTTAAAACCTCCTCATCCAGGCCCAACCAGAGAAGCTAGAAATAACACTTGCTTCTTGGGCTCCATGGATTGTATGACTCTTCAGTTGGCATTCGCTCACTCAGCCTCACTAATGGCTATAGAAACTTTAGAAAGTAGATCTGTACTGTGAGGAAGGGTCCACTCCATTCGGATCCTGCTGCCCTCTTCGGTCCTCCCATGTGTGAACCCGGCAGTATAAATTTTAATTATCTGCAAAAGTTTGTGGGCCAGCTGCTTTTTGGAATAGCTTTCCCAGCACTGGAGTAATGGTGAATTGCTCCAGTAGTTTTGGATCTGCCGTTGCAAATCGCAGCAACTCTGATCCTTAATTTGTGTGGGGTATCAGGTTTACTGAATAATAGACACCAGAAACTTTTTGGATCTTTCCCCAGTCTAGCTACAAACACTTTCAGTGCTCTTAAAATATGTGATTATTACTGCGCTTATGTATGTTAGCTGCTCCACATAATAAGAATACCAAAATGTTTTAAATAAAGGAGCGCTTGTTATGAATAGTACCGCTCATACCTGTAAAAAAATGGGTTAAAAATAATGTTTACAGCCCCTTTTAGAGGTGTTTTTGTTTAAGATGAGGATATGGAGTGTTGAGGATTCCAAATGTATAATGGTCCGGTACCAGAAGTGGGTGATGTGCATGTAAAGCTGTCCCGTCCTGTCTAGCCCTACTGTCCCTACCTTGCAAGCCGCTGACCGCTCCAACGCGTTTCGGGGTTTAACCCCTTTCTCAAGACATCCTTGAGAAAGGGGTTAAACCCCGAAACGCGTTGGAGAGAGAGAGACGGAGGAAGGAGGTACCGCTACACGTCATCATTGGACGCTCGGCAAAGCAACTTGCTCGCATACCGCTAACAGGCGGTGAGGAAACCAGGTCCGGAGACCGGAAGCAAGCCGCGGTCAGCGGCTTGCAAGGTAGGGACAGTAGGGCTAGACAGGACGGGACAGCTTTACATGCACATCACCCACTTCTGGTACCGGACCATTATACATTTGGAATCCTCAACACTCCATATCCTCATCTTAAACAAAAACACCTCTAAAAGGGGCTGTAAACATTATTTTTAACCCATTTTTTTACAGGTATGAGCGGTACTATTCATAACAAGCGCTCCTTTATTTAAAACTTTCAGTGCTCTGCTGTACTCAGGAGACAGAAGAATGCAACCACCAAAGATTCATTTTCGGTCAATATAAAATCTATTCTCATAACTACTGTAGGGCCTGGAGCCCCTTTTTATCTAATTTTATGACAGTTGTCACAGTGACTGTAGATATACAAAGGGGTATATTCAATTAATGTCGAAACTGCCGCCTTGTCGAAAAGACGTCAGTTTTCGACTTTTTCAGGTCGGAAGGGGTGCCGACCTATTCAGTCCCCAGCTTTTTTATTCGACAAGTCGGGGAATTCGTCTTGTCGAATAGTACGTGAATCGGTGGTATAGCTGCCGATTCACGTGCTTCTGAGGGAAACGGGGCCAAATCCGTCATGTTTTGGCCCGTTTCCGACCATCTCAGTCTGACAAACAAAAAAGTGGGAATGAGATGAGGGACCTGAGAGGAGGAGAGGGGGGAGAGCTGTGCTACAGCACAGCGCTGCAGCAGGGCCGTCTTAACAGTAGTGTAGGCCCCTGGGCACAGCAATGCGCTGGGCCCCCTACCCATCCTTCAGAGGTAGGGGTTGGGGGTGCTATCAGCGGCAGCTTTGATGTCCCACGGGAGGTAGGGGGTGCTCTATCTTCTGCTCAGCATGTAGGACCTGGAGCAGTAATTTCTGCTAATATCGCCTTTACTGCACAGATGGGGCTAAACTGTAGAAGGGGGTATTGGGCTGAATGAAGGGGCTCTGGTACATGACTTCCAGGATGGTAGGGGGGTGTTTAATATGTAGGGAAGGAGTGGATAGTGGAGTGGGCTTCATATTTATTATTTTTTGGTGGGAGGGCAGCTTGCTTGACTGCAGATATCTCAAGTTCCTGAAAATATATTTCTTAGCTTTAAATGGAATAAAAAACTAGAGAGTCTCACCTTTCAGATGGTTCTGGGGACTTGGGGTTCAGAGTTCAGGAGCCAGAGCAATTCACCAACGAAAATCTAAAACTGCATATTAGGCGTGTGGAGCTGCAGCAGGGACCATCTGCTTGAAGGCTGATATCTCTAGTTGTGGGCATAGTAGAGACAAGCTGCCAGTGTTCATTGAAAGGGGAGAGTCACAACTTTTGGATTATATCCTCAGAAAAACTCTAAATCAGACAAAACCTGAGATATCTGGCTGCGAAGAGCAATTAACAGGCTTGGATGGGGACCACTGGTTTCAAGTCGGATATCTCCGGTTCCCCAGGGCCGATTTTCAAAAATCTGGTACCCCTGGAAAGAGGGGACCCTCAGCTATCAGCATAGGGCCCTTAAACTCCTGGGGCCCTTGGGCAAGAGCCCATTGAGCCCATACGAAAAGACGGCCCTGCGCTGCAGGAGGATGTGGCACAGCCACCGCTCACGGCAGCATCCACCCGGCTCCAGCAAGTGAGGTCCCGCTTGCTGGAGCCTGGTGCCGTCAGGTCTGGAGGCTGTGCCACATCCTCCTGCAGCGCTGCTGTCCCCCTTCTGCCCACGGCTCTCCCCCCTCTCCGGTCCCTCATCTCAATTCGACTTTTTTAAAGTCGAATTGAGATGGGCATTGAATAGCCCTCGGCGGATCTATTCCGACAAATGCATGTCGGAATGTATCCAACCTCAATTGAATATACCCCAAAGACTCCCAATCCTATGTTCATTTTGTCAGTGTTTCTGGGATTAGCCAATCAGAGTTTCATTGTTTATTTCACTATAAAAATGTATTTATACATTACTAAATAAATAAATATTATTATTACTATTAACTACCAATTAGTACAAGAGCTTTTAGACAGATAGATAAATTCAATTGTTCCGCTTAAAAATGAAACATTTTCCTAGTCATTAACCTCGTTTTTATTCAGATTTCGTTGACAGGCTAATCTCATTTGACTGGGAGTACTTTTACATCTATAGTCACTGCCTCACTGGTTATGGTAGGATGCAGTTAATTTCCCTGCGGTCGGGATATAGACAGTCAGAAAATCATACTGAATCCGTTATGTATGTGCTATAAATGTAAGGGTCTAATTCAGACCTGATTTCTGGGCTGCAAATTTGCAGAGGACTGCGATCAGATAGTTGCCGCCCAGGGAGCGTGAAAACCCGCCCCGTGCAAGTGCGCGAATGCATTTGTACGGCGTGCAAAAATTCCGCCAGGCAGCGGACATCTGCAAATCCGTTCACAACTCACTTACCATTGAATGAGTTTTCCAGTCTGTGCGTAGCCCAGGACCTACTCCTACAGTGCGATACAAACAGGCTGATCGGGGCCGGAGCGAACGTCACACACCCTCCCAGAAAATGCTTGGGAACACCTGTGTTTTTCCTGACACTCCCAGAAAACGGTCAGTTGCCACCCACAAACGCCCACTTCCTGTCAATCACCTTGCACACGCCTACCGATCAAAATTTTTGCACCATCCTGACGCTGTTTGGCGAGGTTCGTGCGCATTGAGGTGCATACGCATGCGCATTCATTCAATAATCGGCCGCTGTGCGATTTTGCACAACAGCGATCAGGTCTGAATTGGGCCCTAAATTGCTATATCTCATGTTTGTTACTGGAAGCACAATTCGGGGTAAAAGTAAAGTGGTATTTCCCTATAGATTGTAAGCTTGCGAGCAGGGCCTTCCTACGTCTATGTCTGTCTGTCTTTGCCCAGTTTTGTTCTATTCCTGTTGTTCTAATTGTAAAGCGCAACGGAATATGCTGCGCTATATAAGACCCTGCTAATAAATACTAAATAAATAAGTGGTAAAGTGAGTAGTTGTTTAGCAATACAGGTTATTTATGAAATGTGTATGAACGGAACACTTAAGGCCCGTACACACTGGTCGATATATCGGCCGTTCTCTTGAACGGCCGATATATCGCGGGAGCATCGGCCAGTGTGTACGGCCGATACGTCTGTGAACTCCGTCGTTCACAGACGTATCGCGTCGGCCGCGCAGCACAGCCGACGGCCAATATATCTACCGATATATTAACGCGTCGCTATGTGTGTACGGGGCGGTCGGCCGACCACCCGTACACATGCTGCGGCGGCCGTCGGTGATTGACAGCTGAACTGGGCGGGCGTCTGACAACGCCCGCCCAGTTCATGACGTCAGTCCCCGACGGATCGGGCAGTGTGTATGCTGAACACACTGCCCGATCCGTCCATAGATATATCTGCAGATCAATTGATCTGCAGATATATCTACTAGTGTGTACCCACCTTTAGAGTTTTCTAAATCAATCAATCAATCAATCAATCAATCTGTATACTAAGGCAATTATATTAAAGAACATTTAGAAATTCTACAACGACAATCTACAGTCAATGGGAACTTCAGCTTCCCGGTCTCGTGTGTCTGCAAATTGTGATGGCAAGATGAGTGGAGCTTCTACAAATATAAAAAAAAAGAGTGTTTACAAGAAGAAAATGTACGCAGAACAAACACGAAGATACCTTCATCTTTGGTAAGCAGAAACGGTAACAGTTGGCAAGTTCAAATAATAAGAATTTACTCACCGGTAATTCTATTTCTCGTAGTCCGTAGTGGATGCTGGGAACTCCGTAAGGACCATGGGGAATAGACTGGCTCCGCAGGAGACTGGGCACTCTAAAGAAAAGATTAGGTACTATCTGGTGTGCACTGGCTCCTCCCTCTATGCCCCTCCTACAGACCTCAGTTAGGGAAACTGTGCCCGGAAGAGCTGACATTACAAGGAAAGGATTTTTGGAATCCAGGGTAAGACTCATACCAGCCACACCAATCACACCGTACAACTTGTGATAACCTTACCCAGTTAACAGTATGAACAACAACTGAGCCTCACTCAACGGATGGCTCATAACAATAACCCTTATTTAAGCAATAACTATATACACGTATTGCAGAAAGTCCGCACTTGGGACGGGCGCCTAGCATCCACTACGGACTACGAGAAATAGAATTACCGGTGAGTAAATTCTTATTTTCTCTGACGTCCTAGTGGATGCTGGGAACTCCGTAAGGACCATGGGGATTATACCAAAGCTCCCAAACGGGCGGGAGAGTGCGGATGACTCTGCAGCATCGAATGAGCAAACTCAAGGTCCTCCTCAGCCAGGGTATCAAACTTGTAGAACTTTGCAAAGGTGTTTGAACCCGACAAAGTAGCCGCTCGGCAAAGCTGTAAAGCCGAGACCCCTCGGGCAGCCGCCCAAGAAGAGCCCACCTTCCTTGTGGAATGGGCTTTTACTGATTTTGGATGCGGCAATCCAGCCGCAGAATGAGCCAGCTGAATCGTGCTACAGATCCAGCGAGCAATAGTTTGCTTTGAAGCAGGAGCACCCAGCTTGTTGGGTGCATGCAGGATAAACAGCGAGTCAGTCTTCCTGACTCCAGCCGTTCCGGAAACATATATTTTCAAAGCCCTGACTACGTCCAGCAACTTGGAGTCCTCCAAGTCCCGAGTAGCCGCAGGCACCACAATAGGTTGGTTCAAATGAAACGATGATACCACCTTTGGGAAAAATTGGGGACGAGTCCTCAATTCTGCCCTGTCCCTCTGTAGGGGCCGTCCTGGCCTCACACCAAGCAACATATTTTCGCCATATACGGTGATAATGCTTTGCTGTCACGTCCTTCCTAGCCTTTATCAGCGTAGGAATAACTTCATCCGGAATGCCTTTTTCCGCTAGGATCCGGCGTTCAACCGCCATGCCGTCAAACGCAGCCGCGGTAAGTCTTGGAACAGACAGGGCCCTTGTTGCAGCAGGTCCTGTCTGAGAAGCAGAGGCCATGGGTCCTCTGTGCGCATTTCTTGCAGTTCCGGGTACCAAGTCCTTCTTGGCCAATCCGGAACAATGAGTATTGTTCTTATTCCTCTCTTTCTTACTATTCTCAGTACCTTGGGTATGAGAGGAAGAGGAGGTGTCACTAGGGCGTCCACAGCTATCGCCTGAGGGTCCCTTGACCTGACACAATATCTTTTTAGCTTTCTGTTGAGGCGGGACGCCATCATGTCCACCTGTGGCAGTTCCCATCGCTTTGCAATCTGTGTGAAGACTTCTTGATGAAGTCCCCACTCTCCCGGGTGGAGGTCGTGTCTGCTGAGGAAGTCTGCTTCCCAGTTGTCCACTCCCGGAATGAACACTGCTGACAGTGCTTGCACGTGATTCTCCGCCCACCGAAGAATCTTTGTGGCTTCCGCCATTGCCATCCTGCTTCTTGTGCCCCCCTGGCGGTTTACATGGGCGACCGCCGTGATGTTGTCTGACTGAATCAGCACTGGCCGGTTTCGAAGCAGGGGCTCTGCTTGACTCAGGGCGTTGTAAATGGCCCTTAGTTCCAGTATATTTATGTGTAGAGAAGTCTCCAGACTTGACCACAGCCCTTGGAAGTTTCTTCCCTGAGTGACTGCCCCCCATCCTCGGAGGCTTGCATCCGTGGTCACCAGGACCCAGTCCTGTATGCCGAACCTGCGGCCCTCGAGAAGGTGAGCACTCTGCAGCCACCACAGAAGAGACACCCTGGCCCTTGGGGACAGGGTGATCAGCCGATGCATCTGAAGATGCGATCCGGACCACTTGTCCAACAGATCCCACTGAAAGATCCTTGCATGTAACCTGCCGAAGGGAATGGCTTCGTATGAAGCCACCATCTTTCCCAGGACTCGCGTGCAGTGATGCACCGATACCTGTTTTGGTTTCAGGAGGTCCCTGACCAGAGATGCTAATTCCTGGGCCTTCTCCACTGGGAGAAACACCTTCTTCTGTTCTGTGTCCAGAATCATGCCCAGGAAAAGCAGACGCGTCGTAGGAATCAGCTGCGACTTTGGAACATTCAGAATCCAGCCGTGCTGTTGCAACACTTCCTGAGAGAGTGCTGCGCTGATCAACAACTGCTCTCCGGACCTCGCCTTTATGAGGAGATCGTCCAAGTACGGGATAACTATAACTCCCTTCTTCCGAAGGAGTATCATCATTTCGGCCATTACCTTGGTAAATATCCTCGGTGCCGTGGACAGGCCAAACGGCAACGTCTGGAACTGGTAATGACAGTCCTGTACCACAAACCTGAGGTACTCCTGGTGAAGTGGGTAAATGGGGACATGCAAGTAAGCATCCTTGATGTCCAGCGACACCATAAAATCCCCCTCTTCCAGGCTTGCAATAACCGCTCTGAGCGATTCCATTTTGAACTTGAATTTCTTTATATAAGTGTTCAAGGATTTTAAATTCAGAATGGGTCTCACCGAACCGTCCGGTTTCGGTACCACAAACATTGTGGAATAGTAACCCCTTCCTTGTTGAAGGAGGGGGACCCTGATAATCACTTGCTGGAAGTACAGCTTGTGAATTGCCGCCAGTACTACCTCCCTTTCCATGGGGGAAGCTGGCAAGGCTGATTTGAGGTAACGGCGGGGGGGAGTCGCTTCGAATTCCAGCTTGTATCCCTGAGATACAATTTGTAGAGCCCAGAGATCCACCTGTGAGCGAACCCACTGGTTGCTGAAGTTTCGGAGACGCGCCCCCACCGCACCTGGCTCCGCCTGTGGAGCCCCAACGTCATGCGGTGGACTTAGTGGAAGCTGGGGAGGACTTTTGTTCCTGGGAACTGGCTGCATGGTGCAGCTTCTTACCTCTACCCCTGCCTCTGGCAAGAAAGGATGCGCCCCTGACCCTCTTGCCTTTCTGAGAACGAAAGGACTGCATTTGATAATACGGTGCTTTCTTAGGCTGTGAGGAAACCTGAGGCAAGAAAGTCGACTTTCCAGCTGTCGCTGTGGACACGAGGTCCGATAGACCGTCCCCAAACAATTCCTCACCCTTATAAGGCAAAACCTCCATGTGTTTTTTAGAATCAGCATCTCCTGTCCATTGCCGAGTCCATAAGACCCTCCTGGCAGAAATGGACATAGCATTAATTCTAGAGCCCAGCAGGCAAATGTCCCTCTGAGCATCCTGCATATATAAGACGACGTCTTTTATATGGCCCAGGGTTAGCAAAACAGTATCCCTGTCGAGGGAATCTATGTCGTCTGACAGATTATCTGTCCATGCTGCTACAGCACTACACATCCAGGCTGAAGCAATAGCAGGTCTCAGTAGAGTACCAGAGTGTGTATACACTGACTTCAGGATAGCTTCCTGCTTTCTATCCGCAGGCTCCTTTAGGGCGGCCGTATCCTGAGACGGCAGGGCCACCTTTTTAGATAAGCGTGTCAGCGCCTTGTCCACCCTAGGGGATGTTTCCCAACGTAACCTGTCCGTTGACGGGAAAGGGTACGCCATCAGTAACCTCTTAGAAATCACTAGTTTCTTATCAGGGGAACTCCACGCTTCTTCACATAATTCATTTAATTCATCAGATGGGGGAAAAGTCACTGGCTGCTTTTTCTCCCCAAACATATAAACCCTCTTGGTATTAACAGGGTTAATCTCAGAAATGTGTAATACATCTTTCATTGCAATAATCATGTATCGGATGGCCTTGGTCATTTTAGACTGTAAATGTGCCTCATCATCGTCGACACTTGAGTCGGACTCCGTGTCGACATCTGTGTCAACCATCTGAGATAGAGGGCGTTTATGAGCCCCTGACGGTTTCTGAGTCGCCTGGGCAGGCGCGGGCTGAGACCCCGGCTGTCCCAAGGCTGCAGCGTCATCAAACCTTTTATGTAAGGAGCTTACATTGTCGTTTAAGACCTTCCACATATCCATCCAATCAGGTGTCGGCCCCGACGGGGGCGACACCACACTTATCTGCCCTTGCTCCGCCTCCACGTAACCCTCCTCATCAAACATGTCGACACAGCCGTACCGACACACCGCACACACACAGGGAATGCTCAGACTGAGGACAGGACCCCACAAAGTCCTTTGGGGAGACAGAGAGAGAGTATGCCAGCACACACCACAGCGCTATATAACACAGGGATTTTCACTTATAATAAGTGATTACCCAATAGCTGCATTATATGTTTTATTTGCGCCTAAATTTATGTGCCCCCCCTCTCTTTTTTACCCTTCTTGTACCTGGATACTGCAGGGGAGAGCCTGGGGAGCTGCTTCCAGCGGAGCTGTGAAGAGAAAATGGCGCTGGTGTGCTGAGGAAGAAGGCCCCGCCCCCTCAGTGACGGGCTTCTGTCCCGCTTTCTGTGTAAAAAAATGGCGTTTTTTTTTTACATATATACAGACTGTATATATGTATTTTTATTGCCAAAAGGTACTTCAATTGCTGCCCAGGGCGCCCCCCCCCCCCCCCCCCCCCCAGCGCCCTCACCCTACAGTGACCGGAGTCAGTGGCAAACGCAGGATTTGCAAGGGGGGGTTTCCAGAACTGGGCGGAGCCAATCACGGGGGTGGGGACTGAGGTGACCCAGTATATCCTGGGTCCGTAAAACTAGTGTGTCTGTGTGTGTGTGTATGTGTATATATATATATATATATATATATATACATACATATATCTACACATATATATATATATATATATATATACATACACACACACATACATATACACGGGTGGTCTTCAGTATGCCGGCGGTCGGGCTCCCGGCGTCCAGCATACCGGCACTGGGAGCCCGACCGCTGGCATACCGACACTTATTCTCCCTCGTGGGGGTCCACGACCCCCCTGGAGGGAGAATAGAATAGTGCCCGTAGCGTGGCGAGCGCAGCGAGCCCACAAGGGGCTCATTTGCGCTCGCCACACTGTCGGTAAGCCGGCGGCCGGCCTCCCGGCGCAGATGTGCTGGTCGCCGGGAGATCGTAGTGAACCCATATACACATATACATAGCATATTAAACATGCATACATATATATATATATGTACACACACATACAGTACACATATATATATACACATGTATATATATGTATATCATGTGTGTGTGTGTGTGTGTGTGTGTGTGTGTGTTTATATGTATGTATGTATGTATATATATGTATGCACATGGATATATATGTACTATAATTAAAATAAAGTAAACTTTTATTGCACTTGCAAGTGCCACCAGGAAGACAGCAGACTGCAGAGGACGCTAGACAGTCATTAATAATACTCATAAAGCTAAAAAAAAAAAAAAAAAAAAATTTTTTTTTTTTTTTTTTTTTTTTTTAGTGGAGGGGGGTTTCTGGGTACTCGGAAACCCCCCCTGGGTGCGCCACTGACCGGAGTGTGTAAGTGTGCTGGGAGCAATGGCGCACAGCTGCGGTGCTGTGCGCTACCTTAAATGAAGACAGGAGTCTTCTGCCGCCGATTTCGACGTCTTCGAGCTTCTGTTCTTCTGGCTCTGCGAGGGGGACGGCGGCGCGGCTCTGGGAACGGATGATCGAGGACAGGTGCCTGTGTTCGAACCCTCTGGAGCTAATGGTGTCCAGTAGCCTAAGAAGCACAAGCTAGCTGCAAGCAGGTAGGTTTGCTTCTCTCCCCTTAGTCCCACGTAGCAGTGAGTCTGTTGCCAGCAGAAGCTCACTGAAAATAAAAAACCTAATAAATACTTTCTTTACTAGTAAGCTCAGGAGAGCCCACTAGGAGCACCCAGCTCTGGCCGGGCACAGATTCTAACTGAGGTCTGGAGGAGGGGCATAGAGGGAGGAGCCAGTGCACACCAGATAGTACCTAATCTTTTCTTTAGAGTGCCCAGTCTCCTGCGGAGCCCGTCTATTCCCCATGGTCCTTACGGAGTTCCCAGCATCCACTAGGACGTCAGAGAAAAAACTGTTATTGTTTCATCCCCGTCTTTATTTAATTCATCCCCATTCGCTTTATTGTAGAGGTTCATTGGGGGGAGAGGGCGAAACACAATCGCTGTCCACCCAACAGAAATTATAGGGAGGGGCAACTGCCCCCCCCCCTCAGTTCCTGAGCCCCTGCATACGCACACATATTATATATATATATATATATATATATATATATATGGAGAGAGGGATGGGGAGATAAATGTTATTAACTATTATTTTATCATGCTAATGCTACTAATAACAGATTAGTCCGTAGTCATCGTTCTAAGAGTTCTGGAAGACTTCTTAGAACAAGACATTTTATTTGTCTCCTGCCAAGCACAACACAACTCACAGTCTGCACACAAGACAATGATGAAGTTTAGTGTATCACAAGATGCCACACATAAGCTGCTTGTTGCCTTGGCACAGCAAACAGACTGGCTCAGTGACTGCTCTGCGCCCAGAATAGAAGTGGTTTTAAGTAGTGAGAGAGGTAAGATCAAAAAGGGATGGTGGCCCTGGCAAGACCAACACACCGACCAAACTTATAGGTAAACCGCTCGGTCTGGTATTGTTTGCTCCTGGTACCTGAATAAATGAATTGTTTTATTCTAAAATACTAATGCAGAAAATTGTGTCTGAAACTTACTGATTGGTTCTAGCTGGTAAATCATCTGAGCCTTTGGCGTGCCACCTAAAACTATGCCACATAGACCCCTGCTATAACAAAGCAGTGCCACGAGCTCAATCTGTGTGACTGCTGCCACCAATATCCCTTTCTGTGGGGTGTTGTATGGTATGCCGGCGGCCGGGCTCCCGGCGACCAGCATACCGGCGCCGGGAGCCCGACCGCCGGCATACCGACAGCGTGGCGATCACAAATGAGCCCCTTGCGGGCTCGCTGTGCTCGCTACACACGCCACGCTAATTATTCTCCCTCCATGGGGGTCGTGGACCCCCACGAGGGAGAAAATCTGTCAGTGTGCCGGCTGTCGGGATTCCGGCGCCGGTATACTGTGCGCCGGGATTCCGACAGTCGGCAACCTGAAGACCACCCCTTTCGGTGGCTTGGTTATTTGTGGACATGCCCCTGGGATAAGCATAAAACCTAATACAGACGTACACATACACATTTCACATACACACGTACTGAGCTTCACATGGGCCCATAGTGATGTTACTAGCTGCGTGTGGGTTCATATGATGCAGTATCATGAATAATGGCTCCTTGCACTGATGGTGTAAATGTGACCAGTGCGCTGTAGGCGGGAAAAGAACAGATTGGTAAATCCTAGGCATTAGAACGATAATTTGACTTTTTGACAAAAGGTACCACAACTTTGAATGTGAACACAGTGTACAGTACAGTCACATATGCGCAACACATTGCAAAGCGTTCCCACACTGGTCAGTATGGCAGCCTGAGTAGAACAATAGATTGTAAAACAGTGACACAGGATTCAGCATTCAAACTAGATAAAAACTCAAACACAGAAGATGACACCCATTCCCGCAGCTAACGAGGCTGCAGGGCATAAGCCTTTGTTCCTGCCCCTCCCCACCCATGTGTATGTACCAAGCTGCTAAGCGACAGGCTGCAGACAGCTGCTTATTCACAACAGCCTTTGGCAATGCGGACATTCTCATCTCCCTCCTCCGTGTTCCTATCCCTGCTCCTCGCTGGAACACCCTGCACTCAATCCAGGTTTCTCTGTGTCCCACAGGCGTGATACACTACATCCTTTGCAACTGGGTAATGCATTGTGTTTAATAGGACTTTTTTTTTGTCCAAATTTTGTTGTTAATTAGAACGTATTAGACCACTATCTGTTATTTTATCACTATTATTATTATTATTCTTTATTTATATGGCGCCACAAGGGTTCCGCAGCGCCCACTTACAGAGTACATAAACAAATAATCAAACAGGAAAATAGCAACTTACAGTTGATGACAGTACAGGACAAGTACAGGGTAAATAAACATAACTACATCAGCAGATGACACTGGAATAAGTATCAGGTGGCAGAAGACTGCTGGAGTTGATGCAGTTGAAGATTATTAAAGTAAGACAAAGGATAAGCACATGAGGGAAGAGGGCCCTGCTCGTGAGAGCTTACATTCTAAAGGGGAGGGGTAGACAGACAAGGGTGACACAGATTGGGTACATAGAGAGCGTGGAACAGAGGGTTAGGAGGAGAGTTGGCTGGGTTTGGTGAAGAAGTGGGTCTTGAGAGCCCATTTGAAGTTTTGTAGAGAGGTGGAGAGTCTGAGGGGGAGAGGTAGGGAATTCCAGAGAATGGGAGTAGCACGTGAAAAATCTTGGAGATAGGAGTAGGAAGAATTAATCAGAAGGCAGGAGAGTCGGCGTGCATTAGCAGAGCGAAGAGGACGGGTGGGAGTGTAAAGAGAGATAAGGTCAGAGATGTAGATGGGAGAGGAGTGGGTGAGGGCTTTGTAAGTGAATGTGAGAAGCTTGAAATGGATTCTGAAAGGAAAGGGGAGCCAGTGAAGGTCTAGTAAGAGAGGAGAGGTAGACGTAGTGCGTTTGGTGAGGAAAATGAGCCGGGCAGCAGCATTGAGGATAGATTGGAGTGGAGAGAGGTAATTGTCAGTAATGCCAGTCAGGAGGAGATTACAGTAGTTCAGTCTGGAGATGACTATCCCCTCCATCTCATCAGCATAACATAATAAGTACAATTATTGGTATTCTGAATTAAAAACAAAGCAATAAAATACGTTTCTGCATTATAAGTAGTGTTTTAGTGGCAATTAAATACCTGATATTTGCATACATTGCACCTTGTGAATATTCACTGTAGCAACAAAATTATTACAGTGCTGTCCAGCATTATAGCAAATATTGTACTATACAGCAATGTGCTTACTTGTACCCATTGTCCATTCAGTCACAGGTTATGTACAGTCTGTGTACAGAGCTAGAAATGGTTGGGCTCCATAGGCACAATTTTAGTGCCCCCAAAGTTTCTTGAAAGGAACATCCTCCCTGGGTGCTCACTGGTCTCATCAGTCCTTCTGCAAGCCAGCCTCACCTTGCTGTCTGCAGAGTTCTGCCAGCCTGTCCTTGCTTTCTGCAGAGTTCCACCAGCCTCCACTTGCTGTATGCAGAGTTCCGCCAGCCTCCACTCGCTGTATGCAGAGTTCCGCCAGCCTCCCTTTGCTGTCTGCAGAGTTCCGCCAGCTGCCCCTCGCTCTATGCAGAGTTCCGCCAGCCTCCACTCGCTGTATGCAGAGTTCCGCCAGCCTCCCTTTGCTGTCTGCAGAGTTCCGCCAGCTGCCCCTCGCTCTATGCAGAGTTTCGCCAGCCTCCACTCGCTGTATGCAGAGTTCCGCCAGCCTCCACTCGCTGTATGCAGAGTTCCGCCAGCCTCCCTTTGCTGTCTGTAGAGTTCTGTCAGCCTCCACTCGCTGTATGCAGAGTTCCACCAGCCTCCACTCGCTGTATGCAGAGTTCCGCCAGCCTCCACTCGCTGTATGCAGAGTTCCGCCAGCCTCCCTTTGCTGTCTGCAGAGTTCCGCCAGCTGCCCCTCGCTCTATGCAGAGTTTCGCCAGCCTCCACTCGCTGTATGCAGAGTTCCGCCAGCCTCCACTCGCTGTATGCAGAGTTCCGCCAGCCTCCCTTTGCTGTCTGTAGAGTTCTGTCAGCCTCCACTCGCTGTATGCAGAGTTCCGCCAGCCTCCCTTTGCTGTCTGTAGAGTTCTGTCAGCCTCCACTCGCTGTATGCAGAGTTCCACCAGCCTCCACTCGCTGTATGCAGAGTTCCGCCAGCCTCCACTCGCTGTATGCAGAGTTCCGCCAGCCTCCCTTTGCTGTCTGTAGAGTTCTGTCAGCCTCCACTCGCTGTATGCAGAGTTCCACCAGCCTCCACTCCTCGCTGTATGCAGAGTTCTGCCAGCCTCCCTTTGCTGTCTGCACAGGTCCGCCAGCCACCACTCGCTGTATGCAGAGTTCCGCCAGCCTCCACTCGCTGTATGCAGAGTTCCGCCAGCCTCCACTCGCTATATGCAGAGTTTCCATACATTTTGAGAATTTCATTTTAAGGCTTAAAAAGATGTTTGTGAGTGCAGCACTCTGGGGCTTCAAATAGTGCTCCCTGTACCACATGACAGAATGAAGCGGGGCCTGGAACTGCAGGGGCAGCAGCTGAGGGGCGTTAGCGGGATAAACACCTTCAGCTGCAAAGCCTCTCACATCATCATAAATAGGGATCATTGAGTCCTATGGAGAGGTTTACCCTGCATTAATATGAAATTCCAGAAGAATTGTGATTTCATTAAAAAAAAAGTAAGTGGTAGTAATGGTCCATCCAATGCTGAACATATATCACAATGAGGCATCAATGATCCCAGGTGGCTTAATGCAGCTCAGACCATGGGCGCATCACAAGTGTAGGAGGAGCCCGCCATTTATGTCCTTTTACCAGTCATCTTACAGTATATTATTTCTTGTGCTAAGCGATAATAATGTCAGCTGGCCAAAGCCAAGCAGTCAGATCACTTCCGGGGGTAACTGAGGCCTGTCAGTATGTTCAGAAGATAAATATGATCTAATGATCCGATTCTCAGGCCACACACTCCAATGGCCTGATATCACTACTGATACGTTACAGAACGAGCAAGGTCTCCGTATCCTAAATAGAAAGTGGCAAATAACTGTCTGTTTTCCAGCCGCCGCAAACAGCCTATATTTCCTTATGAATTGTGAAAATGGATAAAGGTAGAATGATATTGGCTAACATAGGGGGACATTTACTAAGCAGTGATAAGAGCGGAGAAGTGAGCCAGTGGAGAAGTGCCCATGGCAACCAATCAGCACTGAAGTAACATCTATAATTTGCATACTATAAAATGATACAGAGCTGCTGATTGGTTGATGGGGCAACTTCTCCACTGGCTCACTTCTCTGCTCTTATCACTGCTTAGTAAATGTCCCCCATAGTCACTTATTCATAAAACAACAGCATGTAAAATAGTATGTCGCAGAACGTGTAATAGGGTATTGTCTTAAGGGCCCTATACACTTGCCGATAACGATGATAGAAATAAAAATAAATTGTTCATATCGGTCAGTATGTATGCATCAACGATGAACGATGCGATCGTTCATCGTTGATCTATCCTCGTTTATACCTGCAAGTCAATTTGGACGATATAGATGTATGTACTCTCCTATCGTCCAAATCGCCCATCGATATTATCCAGTGTGTAGTCAAAAATCATTGGTGAAAAACCAACCAACGATAATATCGTTGGATGATAACATCGCTAGAATCACCCAGTGTGTAGGGCCATTAAAAGTTGCTGTGTATTATATATAATGTACATTAAATAACCTGAGTGTACAGAGCTCAGCAAGAATAACAAGGTAATGCATACAGTGGGGTTCAGCATAAGCAGGTAAAGTAAGTTTCTTAGGGTGCTTTTCCTCATCACTTATACTAGGCACCACCTGTATTTTCAACATACTTGTTGACTTTCTGGCTGCCCCCTCCTAGAGATATCTGCTGCGATCCTTTTTTTTCAACCGCAAAAGCAGCCCCCATAGGTTGATATGGGGGGGGGGGGGGGGCTGCATTATTGCCGAATACCCAGGGATTGCTTTATTGCTGAATGCGCATTAGTACACCGGGAACCCGAAGGAGACGTGATCGCAGTAGACCCTGTACCATGTGTGTGATTGTAAATACATTTGGACGAACCTGAATTTCTTATTGTCACTGTAAGCAAGTAAAAGAAACTATAGTTATTAAGTATAATATTTGATAAATAATAATTCTGCCCCTATAGAATAAGTTAATAACTTTTGTCTGCAATGTCATTAACATGCAGTATCTCCAGCATGCCTCTAGGTGGTGACGTGTGCTTTGTTTACAGTCAGTCACTAAAATCAAGAGCAAATAACAGAGAGCACACAGGCAACAACATAACTGCAATATAAGCAATAAACATAAGGTAAGACATTCTAGTGATACAGATCCTGAGTTTTATCATATTTTCCCTTTATCAAAACCAGAATAGATGAGTTTATTTTATTACGCAATCACTTGTTGACTTTATTTTTCCTGATAAAAGTAAAGGGTAAAAAAGTGCTTCAGTTCTAACAGAGGTTTATGCTCTCTTTGTCTTTAAAGAAACAACAGAAATGGGAAAAACAAGGCACAAAAGTTGAAAAGTCAAATCTGATACAAACGACACTAGGTTTATTAAACAATTTGTGTAATTCAGATTTTTATGCTACATTTTAACCACAATGATATAATTTAAAAAAAAATCTATCGCAATTTTGAACCTTATGACTATAACAACTAATAATGGTGTCCGGATGAACGACAGACAGCAAATAGATAGGCAGTCAATATGTTGACACCAGAAAGTGGACAGTTAAATGGTCGACATGGACTTAAGGTGACAGGGTGAAGAGGTCAACACAGAAAAGGCAGACACATGGTTTCTCATGATTTTTATTGTTAGGGTTAGGCACTTGGGGAGGGATAGAGTTAGGCAGCCAGAGGAGACAGGGTTAGACACTTGGCAAAGGGTTAGTGTTAGGCTGGGGAATAGGAGCGTTAGGTTTAGGCACTAGGAGAAGTGTTAGTGTTAGGCATTAGGGGCAGTGTTAGTGTTAGGCACCAGGGGAAGAGTTAGGGTTAAGCACTAGGGGAAGGGTTAGGGTAAGGCATTAGGGGCAGTGTTAGTGTTAGGCACCAGGGGAAGGGTTAGACACTAGGAGAAGTGTTAGTGTTAGGCATTAGGGGCAGTGTTAGTGTTAGGCACCAGGGGAAGGGTTAGGGTTAGGCACTAGGAGAAGTGTTAGTGTTAGGCATTAGGGGCAGTGTTAGTGTTAGGCACCAGGGGAAGAGTTAGGGTTAAGCACTAGGGGGAGTGTTAGGGTAAGGCATTAGGGGCAGTGTTAGTGATAGGCACCAGGGGAAGGGTTAGGGTAAGGCATTAGGGGGAGTGTTAGTGTTAGGACCAGGGGAAGGGTTAATGTTAGGCACCAGGGGAAGGGTTAGGGTTAGGCACTAGGGGGAATGTTAGGGTTAGGCATTAGGGGCAGTGTTAGTGTTAGTCTCCAGGGGAAGGGTTAGGGTTAGGCACTAGGGGGAGTGTTAGGGTTAGGCATTAGGGGCAGTGTTAGTGTTAGGCACCAGAAGAAGGGTTAGGGTTAGGCACTAGTGGGAGTGTTAGGGTTAGGCATTAGGGGCAGTGTTAGTGTTAGGCTCCAGGGGAAGGGTTAGGGTTAGACACTAGGGGGAGTGTTAGGGTTACGCATTTGGGGCAGTGTTAGTGTTAGGCACCAGGGGAGGGGTTAGGCACTAGGGGGAGTGCTAGGGTTAGGCATTAGGGGCAGTGTTAGTGTTAGGCACCAGAAGAAGGGTTAAGGGTTAGGCACTAGGGGGAGTGTTAGGGTTAGGCACCAGGGAAAGGGTTAGGGTTAAGCACTAGGGGGAGTGTTAGGGTTAGGCATTAGGGGCAGTGTTAGTGTTAGGCACCAGGGAAAGGGTTAGGGTTAGGCACTAGGGGGAGTGTTAGGGTTAGGCACCAGGGAAAGGGTTAGGGTTAAGCACTAGGGGGAGTGTTAGGGTTAGGCATTAGGGGCAGTGTTAGTGTTAGGCACCAGGGGAAGGGTTAGGGTTAGGCACTAGGGGGAGTGTTAGGGTTAGGCATTAGGGGCAGTGTTAGTGTTAGGCCCCAGGGGAAGGGTTAGGGTTAGGCACTAGGGGGAGTGTTAGGGTTAGGCATTAGGGGCAGTGTTAGTGTTAGGCACCAGAAGAAGGGTTAGGGTTAGGCACTAGGGGGAGTGTTAGGGTTAGGCATTAGGGGCAGTGTTAGTGTTAGGCACCAGGGGAAGGGTTAGGCACTAGGGGAAGGGTTAGGGTTAGGCAGTGGGGCAGTGTTAAGTGTTAGGCACCAGGGGAAGGGTTAGGCACTAGGGCAGGGGTGGGGAACCTTTTTACTACCAAGGGCAATTTGGATATTTATAAAATCCTTCGGGGGCCATACAAAAATTCTCAACTTAAAAAATTACCCTGCCCCCCAGTCGGTCTGCCCCTTAGAGTGCGCCAAAAAATGGGTGTGGCCAATTAAAATGGGACGTGATACACATATGCCCCCAATAGTGCAGTGCCAGATCCACAAATACCCCCACAGTGCCAGATCCACAATTACCCCCACAGTGCAAGATCCACAATTGCCCCCACAGTGCCAGGTATACAAATGCCCCCACAGTGTCAGGTATACAAATGCTCCCACAGTGCCAGGTATACAATTGCCCCCACAGTGCGAGATCCACAATTGCCCCCACAGTGCCAGATCCACAAATACCCCCACAGTGCCAAATCCACAAATGCCCCCACAGTGCCAAATCCACAAATGCCCCCACAGTGCCAGGTATACAAATGCCCCCACAGTGCCAGATCCACAAATGCCCACATAGTGCCCCCCCCCCCCACCCCACTGTGCTGCTTACCGCTGCTGCTCCATCTGGCGGTGTGTCTCGGCTGGCAGGGGGTCAGGACAGGGAGGAGAGCGCGGCTATGTCTGGCGTGGCGGCCGCGTGTAGGACTTCAAACCAGCCGCCGGTTGGTTGCCGGTCCACGAGCTCTGATTGGCTCACGAAACCAAATCCGCAATAATCATCCATTTTTTTGCCAATGACGGACGCTAAAATACATAGGTCTGCGACTTTTCACCGATCCTGCGTGTTTTTGTGGAAAGAAGGAACACTTTTCGGATGGAAAAAAATGGGTGATAATTGGATAGCCCGAAAATAAAAATTGGTGGTAAAAAAAAGAAAAAAAACACGATTCCCCTCCGTTTTTTGTGTCCGAAAAATGTTCACGGCTAATTGGATACCCACCTTGGTATGAATTTTTGCCACACAATAACTGTTTCCAATATTGCCCTATGCTTATGTATTTTTTTTATTATGTGAGTTAGTTTAGTAATACATTTTTTAGATTTAATAAAAAGAGTATAACACTAGCTCTTTTCCTCTTCTTTTGGTTTCTGAGAAAAAATTAAAGGGAAGAGGAGAGAGAATTCTAGAGGATACACTGAACAGGAAACAACTTCAACATTCTGAGCTGAAACGCTTCATTAATATCCCATTCACAATGGGGAAACACCTGGTGGAGGCAGAGGGTGGGAACGATCCTCTGCTTTACCCGCCTAAGAGTTCCCGTTTGGTGGAAAAATTGGAATAAATACAACATTATCACAAACACAAAAATAATTCACGCACTCACTATATTTTAATTTTGAAATGCAAAAATGGTAATTGTATATTATATTTGGTGACACATATAACTAGTGTTTTCATTTGTGTTTATTGGTCTTACGAGTTGCATGATTATTATACTCTGGATTTATTTATAGCAGCATAATTGTTCATTTTCGTCTTATTTTATTGGATAAATATGATATAGATCACTCACAAACACATCAACTTGCTATAAGAATCATCCCACTAAAGATGTATTTGATCACTTAGCAATTTTATTTTTATTCATTGTCAACGTGTTTCACTCTGAAATGAGCTGCACCAAAAAAAAGAAGCTAGAGCTTTCATAAGTGCTCAGAGCTGAAACTGTATGCACGCACACACAGCTGGATTAAGGAAGGAGGTTCTCCCAGGGGACCCTTCATCCTGTAAACACAGCTGCAGTGCAGAGCAGGACTGCACTGAGAGCTGGAGAAGCGAAGGGATCGCATCGTGTCCATTGCTGGCAACCGGGCGGAGCTTAAAACCAGTGCAGATAGAGGCAACAACATTCCATGGATTTTTTTTTGTATTTCTTTTACTCAGATTCTATCATCATTCACTCATCCGCGATGGAACTTTTGTTTCTTATACACTAATCTGTTCCCACATCTATTCTCCTCTTCCCACTAATCTTTATCCCTCTGTCCTCTAACGCTCTCTTGCTTCACCTGTACGCTCTAATCCTTACGTTCCGCCGGCCAGGGATGATACTTGGGGCAGGCAGCAGAGGCAGCTGTCTTGGGCACTATAGGACGTGTGAGATCTGGTCCAGATCACTGACTTCAGTACCATGCCTGGAATTCATACTGTAGCTTTCTCATTCTCTTAGAGTAATTACTAGTCCTCAAAGAAGAAGAAAGTAGTGTTCATAGCGATGCGCTCGAATTTTAGGGGGGGAGGGGTGCAGGATCCGGTGTGCGGGGCGGTCCCCTGCATGTTAGAGAAATGAGTTGTTGTTTTGCGATTTTTTGCAAAACTACAACTCATGCTAAATCGGGACCTTTATCACCCGAATGTGGTGGACAAAACACACTTACATGTTTGCGTACTGGAATCAGAGTGATGGAAACCCACAAAGGTCTATGGTCCACCCAGGGGTCACCATATAATAACAAAATCAGTCCAGTGGACGTATAAAACAAATAAAAATAAAAACTATAATGCAATGGATAGTTGCAAACAGAAGCTTGTATTATTAAAACAAAGGGGGAGCATCTATACCATATAGATGGAATAATACAAGACCACTGCACTAATGAAGGTGGAACCCGATCTCTAAAATGCAATGATAATGTACTTGTTGACATTTAAATGGTGTCCACCAGTAGACCCTGGATGGACTGTTCTGGTAGTTCATGGTGGGTGCCATGGATCACATCTTTAGCACCTAACATCCCCTGATTCTGCCTATTGCCTTATTGAGCCACAATTATATGATTCACTGCAAATCGTGACATCAAACCCACAGAAGCGGGTGGGATCTGGGAGGCTGATCTACTCACTCTGTAACAATGTGGGAATCCCCAAAATTCTGTGGAGCATCTGAACATTACAGAGGCGTACTCGTAAAAAGTATGTATGGCACACGCCCCAATATGCATGTACGGTCCAGCATTTCCTATAAGGAATTATATGCGTTCTATCAAAACTGTTGCGGTCTTGTCTTCTCCTAACTTACCGGGTTGGAACTTCACTATTAGTAGATGCCTCTGGTTTCAACAAAGTGCCCAGACCCAATTCTGCATTACGGTTGTTGTGTGTATACCCTGTGACTGCTGTCTTCATATGGGGTGGTCAGGTGAGACACAGTCCAAGTGTCCAGTGAAAATAAACAAAGGCTGGACTCTGGTATAGCAAAATGAGGTGTGATATATTTTGTCGAAATTCGTAATGTCAGCATGAGAATGTCGACATTGTTGTAATGCCAATATGTAGCACGTCTACATGCTTGGCATGTGGACATTGACCATGTTGACTTTCATGATATCGACACTAATGAAATGTTGACATGATTAGAATGTTGAGAAAATGTTCTAGGTGGTTCAGCGGTGACTTACCTGGAACAGCGGATCTGGCGGCTTCAGTACTGTCTTCTCTGTCTAGCAGTGATGTCATGATGACTTCCAGTTAATCCTACGGTGAGTATTCCTAACCCTCCCCCTAGTGCCTAACTCTCGCTCCTGCAACCTAGCCTTAACCCTCCCTCCCGGAGCCTAACCTTAGGTGCAGCCTAACTCTATTCCCCCTCCCCCCCTACTGTCGCACCAAACCCTCCTGGACGGAGCCTAACATTAACCTTAGAGTCTAACCCTAAACCCCTTGCTACAGCAGCCTAACCCTAACCTTCCCTCCCGTCAGTGCCGTTTCTAGTGGCAGGCGCCCGCGTGGCACTTTGTGTACCCTAGCCTGATCCCCCTTCTCCCTCTTACATAGTACTCCCCTCAGGGGGTGGAGTTTCGCAGAATGACGCGGTTGCGCCATGAAGTCATGACGCAACCGCATCATTTCAGTAAATTCAACCCTCCCGAGCGGAATACTATGACTGGGAGGAGGGGGAGCAGGATAGTAGCGTATACACCCCTAGGCAACGAGCATTACCCTTAACAACGAGCATTACCCTTGGAAACAAGCATTACCCTTAACAATGAGCATTCCCCTTGGCAACAGGCATTACCCTTAACAACGAACATTGAACTTGGCAGCAAGCATGGATCCCAGAGCATAAAACTTCTGGCAGCGAGCATGACACCCAGCGCATGAAACCTGTGGTAACGAGCATGACACCCAGCTCATGAAACACCTGACAACGAGCAGGTCATTTAAAGTAATTAGAAGCTTTACTGTAGGGCATAATATGGTGCAGGGGACATAATATGGGGGGTCATTCCGAGTTGATCGCTCGCTAGCTAGTTTTAGCAGCCGTGCAAACGCTATGCCGCCGCCGACCACTGGGGAGTGTATTTTAGCTTAGCAGAAGTGCGAACGCCTGTGCAGCCGAGCTCTGCAAAAATAGTTTGTGCAGTTTCAGAGTAGCTCTGAACCTACTCAGCACTTGCGATCACTTCAGCCTATTCGTGTCCGGATTTGACGTCATACACTCGCCCAGCGAACGCCCAGCCACGCCTGCGTTTTTTCAGACACACCTGCGTTTTTGCAAACACTCCCTGAAAATGGTCAGTTGACACCCAGAAACGGCGCCTTCCTGTCAATCTTCTTGCGGCCGTCAGTGTGACTGAAAACTTCGCTACAACCTGTGCACACCCACAAAGGGCTTTGTACCTGTACGACGCACGTGCGCATTGCGGCCCATACGCATGCGCAGAAATGCCACTTTTTAGCCTGATTGCTACAATGCGAACAACGGCAGCTAGCGATCAACTTGGAATGACCCCAATGGTGCAAGAGGAAGTACTGTGAGGCTTAACATGGTGGAATTTTTTTATTTTACTGGTAGCCGAGGTCTGTTGTTGCAGGGTCAAAAACTGGGGTGTAAGGTAGTCTTTTCCTACGAGGTCACGCCCATTTTAACAAGGCCATGACCATTTTAGCAAGGCCATGCCCCCTCACACGCAAATTTTTTTTTCTTTTAGTTGTCTATGGGGGAGGGGGGGGGCATTTTTTAATGTCTATGAGGAACGGGCGTATTTTTAATGCTTGCACTGGGAGCCAAATTGTATAGAAACAGCCCTGCCTCCCTGAGCCTAACCATAACCCTCCCGGAGCCTAACCCTAACTGCCGCAGCCTAATCCTAACCCCCTGCTGCTGCAGCCTAACCCTAACCCTCCATCTGGGAGGCTAACCCTCCACCTCCACTGCTGCGGCCTAATCCTAACCCGGCTACTGCCACAGCCTACTCCTAACCCTCCGCTGCCGCAGCCTAACCCAGTCCCCATGCTGATGCAGCCTAAGCCTAAACCCCCTGCAACCACAGCCTAGCTCTAACCACCCCACTGCCGGAGCCTAACCCTAACCCTGCTGCTGCTACAGCGTAATCCTAATCCCCTTCTGCCACTGCCTAACTCTAACCCCCTGTTGACGCAGCCTAAACCTAAACCCCCCACTGCCGCAGCCTAACTCTAACCCCGCTGCTGGCACAGCCTAATACCCCGCCCCCCCCCCCAGCTGCTGCAGCCTAACATTAGCTCTCCCTCCTTGAGGCTAACCCTCCACTGCCTCAGCCTAATCTTAACCCTGCTGCTGCCACAGTCTATTAATAACCCTCTGCTGTCGCACCTTAAACCTCCGGTTCTTGCAGAATGTCGACATTTAACATGTTGACATAGTGAACATACCTGCATTCTGTAGGGGCCAACAAGTTCAATGTTGACATTTCATCGATGTTAAAATTGTAATTATCTACACTGTGGTGTAGACACGGGCGAGAGTCATGTTTTCTTGACACCGGCAGCCACTAGATGGCTGACGATCATCTGAGGCGGCTCCATTGCAGGTGTGCACTCCCAGCGTGACTAGGTGATTCTAGTGAATGGGGCGCGTCTCCGTCATGGGCGCGCGTGCCCGGATGGAGACGCTCTCGGCGTTAGGCACAGGCACAGGTGGAGCCACGGCTAGTGTGGCTCCATATGTAGATCCGTTCAGACGTGATCGGCTGCCTGCGTCTACATTTCAGCTCGTACCTTGAAATGTGTGAATAGTGATCCATTTGGGCGCCCAAACAACACTTTTCCCGATCGCACCCATTAGTTTATTCAAGATTAGACCTAACACTAATGGGTGCGATTAGCGTGATAGGGGGGCATCAATTGCATATCGCCCCCTGCGATCTCCCGTCACTTTAGACAGGAGACTGGAGGCGATAACAATTGAATTCTCCCCTATGAATGCCAATATTTGTACATGTCAACATTATGCCTGCATCCCGCAAAAAGTCTATGGTAATCATCATTATACATGTAGTCTAAAAATGCTGCCAGAAAAATAATTGGTAAGTAAACACTAGTAATTACTTTAATTTGCTTGTTTAGTTATATAATAACGTAATAAAAATTACACTGACCCCTATTTAAAAAAAAAAAATTTTTAAACCCACAATTTGGAAGTTCCTCCGGCCGCCCATTCTAGTAATTACCTCCTTTTGGCTATATATATATACAGTAAGTCATGAGACACGTCAATGGTTTTACAGTGCAA
The DNA here is from genome assembly GCF_028390025.1 of Pseudophryne corroboree. Taxonomy (NCBI): domain Eukaryota; kingdom Metazoa; phylum Chordata; class Amphibia; order Anura; family Myobatrachidae; genus Pseudophryne; species Pseudophryne corroboree. The sequence goes on from NC_086451.1 coordinate 60,491,006, forward strand.
AGTCTGCTTCTTCCGCATCTTGCGGTACAGTGATGACCGGGTGCTGAAGTGAGAGTGTGAGGTTAGGAGGTTTAAACACCCCAACCCTTTAATACTATAATGTATTCCTTTCACGTTGTGCCCTATAACAGTATCCAGCCACGGAAAGTGCATAGTGGGAACACACATCTGTAATCTTATTTCCAGCACTGTATAAAGAGATTACCTGCATGTCAGGGACATACATAATAAAGGCAGTCACTATTGTCTCATTCTCATGATAATCCTCATCCCTATCCTTATAATAGGATGCATTTTGCACCTTCCAATTGCACTTTTATGTGCTGATTCTTAGACGCAATCACCAGTGCCTATTGGCAGTCATCGGTCTGCAACTTCACGCGAATGCAGCTATAAACTCCTCCCCTTGTGTACATCCGGGCGACTGAACATGCAAAGACTGAGACGCCCACTTTTAGCGCTTGTGCATGCTGTAATTCCGATTGGTGCATCCTTGTACGCCGCCATTGGCTGCACTGTTGAAAACTGCACCAGACATATGGCAGGTGAAGGTTCTCTGTTTGATGACGGCCTCATATGCTTGCGGCTGTGTGTCTGTGAAAGCAGCTGCTAGCATTGCCAAACCCTCCCATAACACACCCACTGAACGGACCATTTTTGTGTGCACTACTGGCCACTTCCCAGTCACCTCCCAGCTTTTCTGTCACCTTCATGATACCATCTGAATTGATCACAACCGCGGCCCAATGTGCATGCACTCACTGGGCGGGATTCAATTCTTTTCACCCCTTTCCAGTTTCCACACCCTCAGGGGTGTATACTATCATTATTTCAGCTCGCTACCCCCGGAGTGGGGAGGCACCCAACCCTTTACACAGCTAAACCTGATCACTATGGGCGCAATATGCATGATAACGGAGATCATTTTAGAAAGGAAATTGGGCGTGATATATCATTTGAATCCCACCCACTGTGTAATGTATGTGGTGTAGGGAGTTCCAGAATTTTTTGCACATGCGCAGTTGCAAATAATAGCTCAGCTATGTGAACATCAACAATGAGTGTGGATTGCGTGCAGCTAAATTTTTCTTTTGCGTTTGGCCACTGGGGGTCAGTATTCTATTGCTTATATTTACAATACAGCTGTATAGCTTTCTAGCGCAAACAATATGGGGTTGGTGCATACAGAATGGCATTCTCTGGATAAAACAATTTGCACTGTACTGGATATTTACATATGGGGTAATACATCACTTATTAGAAAAGACTACATATATATTAGTAGTCTGCATACTGAAAGCTTATATATAAGTCGAGCGGGGTGACTTCTAATATCCAAAATATTTTACAGACAGTATGGGGTAAATTTACTAAGGTCCCGATTTTGACCGAGATGCCGTTTTTTCATCAAAGTGTCATCTCGGTAATTTACTAAACTCAAATCACGGCAGTGATGAGGGCATTCGTAATATTTGGAAGTCCTAGGAAAAAAATCACGAATGAATACACCATCGGTCAAAACGCGGCTGTTTAAGTATGAATCTCGGTCATTTACTAAGAAGTGCAAAGCAAAAAAAAAAAAACACTGCTGTGAAAAATTACAACTCGTAAAAAAGTGCTTAAAAAAAACAGACCTGCTTTTTTTATTCGTGATTGGATAGGCATGCACGGATCCATGAGATCCGTGCATGTATATCAGTGGGAAGGGGTGGGAAAGTGATTATTTTTTAAAGAAAAATTGCGTGGGGTCCCCCCTCCTAAGCATAACCAGCCTCGGGCTCTTTGAGCCGATCCTGGTTGCAGAAATATGGGAAAAAAATTGACAGGGGTTCCCCCATATTTAAGCAACCAGCATCGGGCTCTGCGCCTGGTCCTGGTTCCAAAAATACGGGGGACAAAAAGAGTAGGGGTCCCCCGTATTTTTAAAACCAGCACCGGGCTCCACTAGCTGGACAGATAATGCCACAGCCGGGGGTCACTTTTATATAGTGCCCTGCGGCCGTGGCATCAAAAATCCAACTAGTCACCCCTGGCCGGGGTACCCTGGGGGAGTGGGGACCCCTTCAATCAAGCCCCCCCCCCCCAGCCACCCAAGGGCCAGGGGTGAAGCCCGAGGCTGTCCCCCCCATCCAATTGGCTGCAGATGGGGGGCTGATAGTCTTTTGTGAAAATGACAAGATATTGTTTTTAGTAGCAGTACTACAAGGCCCAGCAAGCCTCCCCCGCATGCTGGTACTTGGAGAACCACAAGTACCAGCATGCGGCGGAAAAACGGGCCCGCTGGTACCTGTAGTACTATTACTAAAAAAATACCCAAAAAAAGACAAGACACACACACCGTGAAAGTAAAGATTTATTACATACATGCACACAAACATACATACATACTTACCTTATGTTCACACGCAGGTCGGTCCTCTTCTCCAGTAGAATCCAAGGGGTACCTGTTGAATAAATTCTACTCACCAGATCCAGGGTCCCAGGGTCCTCGGGGCAACCATTTGTAATCCAGGTACTTGAATAAAATAACAAAACGGATACCCGAGCCACGAACTGAAAGGGGCCCCATGTTTTCACATGGGACTCCTTTCCCCGAATGCCAGAAACCCACTCTGACTTCTGTCTAAGTGGGTTTCTTCAGCCAATCAGGGAGCGCCACGTTGTAGCACTCTCCTGATCGGCTGTGTGCTCCTGTACTGAGTGACAGGCGGCACACGGCAGTGTTACAATGTAGCGCCTATGCGCTCCATTGTAACCAATGGTGGGAACTTTCTGCCCTGCGGTTGACCTAAAGTGACGTCACCGCTGAGCAGAAAGTTCCCACCATTGGTTACAATGGAGCGCATAGGCGCTACATTGTAACACTGCCGTGTGCCGCCTGTCACTCAGTACAGGAGCACACAGCCGATCAGGAGAGTGCTACAACGTGGCGCTCCCTGATTGGCTGAAGAAACCCACTTAGACAGAAGTCAGAGTGGGTTTCTGGCATTCGGGGAAAGGAGTCCCATGTGAAAACATGGGGCCCCTTTCAGTTCGTGGCTCGGGTATCCGTTTTGTTATTTTATTCAAGTACCTGGATTACAAATGGTTGCCCCGAGGACCCTGGGACCCTGGATCTGGTGAGTAGAATTTATTCAACAGGTACCCCTTGGATTCTACTGGAGAAGAGGACCGACCTGCGTGTGAACATAAGGTAAGTATGTATGTATGTTTGTGTGCATGTATGTAATAAATCTTTACTTTCACGGTGTGTGTGTCTTGTCTTTTTTTGGGTATTTTTTTAGTAATAGTACTACAGGTACCAGCGGGCCCGTTTTTCCGCCACATGCTGGTACTTGTGGTTCTCCAAGTACCAGCATGCGGGGGAGGCTTGCTGGGCCTTGTAGTACTGCTACTAAAAACAATATCTTGTCATTTTCACAAAAGGCTATCAGCCCCCCATCCGCAGCCAATTGGATGGGGGGGACAGCCTCGGGCTTCACCCCTGGCCCTTGGGCGGCTGGGGGGGGGACCCCTTGATTGAAGGGGTCCCCACTCCCCCAGGGTACCCCGGCCAGGGGTGACTAGTTGGATTTTTGATGCCACGGCCGCAGGGCACTATATAAAAGTGACCCCCGGCTGTGGCATTATCTGTCCAGCTAGTGGAGCCCGGTGCTGGTTTTAAAAATACGGGGGACCCCTACTCTTTTTGTCCCCCGTATTTTTGGAACCAGGACCAGGCGCAGAGCCCGATGCTGGTTGCTTAAATATGGGGGAACCCCTGTCATTTTTTACCCCATATTTCTGCAACCAGGATCGGCTCAAAGAGCCCGAGGCTGGTTATGCTTAGGAGGGGGGACCCCACGCAATTTTTTTTTAGATTTTACACTGTTTAATTTAAAAAAAAAAAAAAAATGAACCCCAGCACGGATCACACAGATCCGGCCGAGATTCATTTTTAAAAAGTCGGCAGTGTTTTGCTAATCACTGCCGTAAAAAAAAAAAAAAAACACGAATGACATCGACATCGGAACAAAAGAAAAACCCGAATACGACAGCTTAGTAAATTAGTCGTAATAAATTCAAAAAGTTGCAGTTTTACACTTTCGATGTCATTCGTGATTGAACTTTGACCTGAAACGGGAAAATACGAATCTTAGTAAATTTACCCCTATGTTGGGGGTCATTCCGAGTTGATCGTAGATGTGCTAAATTTAGCACAGCTACGATCTTCTTCCCTGACATGTGGGGGGACGCCCAGCACAGGGCTAGCCCGCCCCGCATGACAGTGCCAGCCTCCCCCTCGCAGAAGTGCAAAGGCATCGCACAGCGGTGATGCCTTTGCACTTCAAGAGTAGCTCCCGGCCAGCGCAGCTTTGGCGTGCTGTCCGGGAGCTACTCATCGCTCCCCGGCCCGCAGCGGCTGCGTGTGATGTCACGCAGCTGATGCAGCCCCCCCCCCCCGTTCGGTCCATCCACGCCTGCGCTGGCCGGACCAAACCCACGAAACAGCGGCCAAACGCTGCCGTTCCGCCCCCTCCTGCCCATCGGTCGCCTCTGCCTGTCAATCAGGCAGAGGCGATCACATCCCTGCTACGGCCTTCGGCCGTCTGGCATGCACCGGCGCACTACGGTGCCTGCGCATGCGCAGCAGGGACCCGTTCGCTCTGCTGCTTTAAAACGCAGCGAGCGAACGGGTCAGAATGACCCCCATTATTCCTTATATATAACGCAACTTAATTCAAGCCGGGTACACACCAGGCATGCTGAAATGCCGGCGATATAGCGTTCACCGATATAGTGCGTACACACTGAACGTTATCGGTCAACGATAACGGTCAGTGACGTCACCACCGGCGTTCCCGGACATGCAGCTCAGCCCGACATTGACGGGTTCAGCTGCATGTCAGCTCAATATTGGTGATCGCTGAACGGCGTGGGGGAGTGTGCATTGTTCATTGTTCACCAATATTGCCCCATACACACTGGACGATATAAGCCTAAAAATAAACTATAACGACTCGTTATCGTTTCTTTTTTAGGCTGAAATAGCCTAGTGTGTACCCGGCTTCACACTCATTTACTCATACATTTGAAAATTTGGTGTATTATCGGGGCAGACGAACTAAGCCTTCGAGAGTGATAAATTGGAGAGAGATAAAGTACCAGCCAATCAGCTCCTGTCATTTTTCAAACACAGGGGCAGATGTATTAACCTGGAGAAGGGATAAAGAAGTGATAAACCAGTGATAAGTGCAAGGCGATAACGCACCAGCCAGTCATTACGGATTTGAAAAATGACAGTTAGGAGGTGATTGGCTGGTGCATTATCACCTTCCACTTATTACTTCTTTATCACTTCTCCAGGCTTAATACATCTGCCCGGGTGGTATTCATGTGACCGCCGGTCAGCTGACCGACAGTCACATGACCTCCTCCACCAGCCCGACGGGTCACTGTCCCGATGGTCGGCATGCTGACCAACAGAGACTATTTCCACTCGTGGGTGTCCACGACACCCATAGAGTGGGAATAGAACCCGTGGCGACCGCAGCGTGGCGAGCGCAGCGTGGCAAGCGCAGCGAGCCCGCAAGGGGCTTGCTGCACTCGCCCCTCCCCGCCGGGATCCCGGCGTCGGTATGCTGCCGGGATCCCGGCATCGGTAAGCTGACCGGCGGTCAGGAGACCGCCGGTCAGCCGTACTACACCCATCTGCCCCAAGCCTGTAACATGGCAGTTAAGGACCATATAGACGGGCTGATGTGGGAGACATGTGTGCTGAGCGAACCGCTCAGCACACATCTCTCCCGCCGCTCAGCACAGTGCGATCTGTGCTGAGCGTGGGGGGGGGGCTTATTTCACCCAGCGGGTGAAGTGAGCAACCCGCTAGATTGGCCTGCATGCAGGCCAATCTAGCACCAGCGATAGCCACGCATCGCTATCGCTGTAGGGGGCACACACGGAGCGATAATGCTCAAATTCTAAGCAATCTAGTCAGATTGCTTAGAATATCGCTCCGTGAGTACCCCCCTTTAGGAGCTGATTGGCTGGTGCATTATCACATTGCACTTATCACTTCTTTATCCCTTCTCCAGGCATAATACATCTGTCCCGTAGTCTGTAACATGACAGTTAAGAGCTGATTAGCTGGTACTTTATATCTCTCCGCTCTATCAGTCTCCAAGGCTTAGTACATCTGCACCAGAGACATAATGTAACTGTAAAGATTCATTCTAAATGCAGATTTCTCAGCCTTTATTGTGCAGACATTCCCGTAAACCTTTTAGGTGGGGAATGTAATACCTGGGATACCTATCAATGCAGATCACTATTCAGCCATACACTATAGCAGAGAAGGAATGTGTAAATTGAGCTACCCACAATGCAATCAGATGTTCTGCGGTGTATGCACTACAAACGTCTGCCCTCATGTGTCAGCCTGCTGGGTCACCAAAACACGAATTTATCTCTATTTCTTTTCCAAAGACAGAGAAAGGCAGTTTAATTACAAGGCAATCCATTTGGTTTGCATGAAACAAAAGCAGCTCTGCCAACAATGTAAAGCTAATAGAGACTAGCTCTTAACATCCAGTAGATGGCAGATAGGAAAGTGCCATTTGTTTGGAATGCCAGGAGGGGGTGTAGATAGAAAGGAAGCTGCATTTCAAAGTGTTTCACCTTCCTGGAGTCTTTTCTCCGCCCTGTAAACTTCACATCCATTCACATAAAATACAGCTACCCTGGGAGGTCCTGGGTGAGGCCACTGCCTCTTCTCTTCACTGCTGCTCAGGTTACAAGTCATGCATTTTGCTTTCTTTCTCAGAGAAACCCCCTATTGGTCTTTCAGTGGAAAATCATTTACTTTAGCAGGACTGTTGCACTTATTTGGAATGTAGAATATCACCAGGCTCTGCCCATCCTTTTGGCTGGTGACAAGACTACAAATAAACAAATGGGTTTCTCTCACCTCATGGAGAACAGGCTCACTGGGGGGTCTGTGAAGCCTCTGACACGTTGATATCTTTATCTGCTCCTTAGTTATTCCAGGTATTGTTATCTTTTATATAATGAAATTAAAACCCAAGCCTACAGGGTTTAATGGCTTGCAGTCATGATGCTCACCTTTTCCTGACCACTTAACTTTTCCTGACCACTTATATTCACACTCTTCTTTTTTATTTATCTCCTCTCTAGGAGCCGCCGGAGGGGATATGAAAGTGGCCAGTGAAGGAGATAGCGAACTGCGACATCGCACAGAGGGGGCGGGGCCATGGTGACATTATTCAATGAGAATTTTAGCAGCACCGCGCCCTCTCCCCCCTCCATACCACTCATTTCACTACAAAGTGTGTGAGATGCGGGAGGGTGGCCCCCTCTCCCAGGAGCCTCCTTGTTTACCCTTTTTAGAGGCCATGGTCCAGATGTAATGATGCCCAAGTTTGGCAGCTGGGTGGGATGCCGGACGAACTCTGAGGTTTTTTTAAGGGGCAATAACTTACAAGGCATCCAACATTCTTTCTGAGAGTTATCCAGTTGGATCCCAATAGTGCTCCCTGCGGTGTGCCCATCATTCTGCGCATAAGCAGAAGGACTCCCATAAACCCGGAAGTCCTTCTATCTATTCATAAAACAGTGAAAAGCCCTTATTCAATTATGAGCTATGAAAAAAAGGGCTTTTCACAACTTTGCTCTATTCATGCTCTGGGTTACTGCAGAGAGATCTCAGATTTCTTCTCCAGTTTCCGTATTTTCAGCAAAATTCGCTTCACCATACACAAGTATGGGGAAAACGATCTGTCTGCAATTCATAAACCAACAGTAAACTCAGTTTCTTTTGAAAAAAATAACGCCACCCTGAGATGGTATAACACAGTCTCACTGGAGGAGAAGAGCAGAGAAGAGTCATTTCCTGCTTTCTCCCCTACATCTCTCTCAACTCCGCAGCTAGACTTATCTTCGTCTCCCGCCGCTCCACATCTACCATTCCTTTTCAATAAAACCTGCACTGGCTCCCATTCCCCTGCAGAATCCTCATCAAACTCCTCACCCTCACATACAAGCAGGGGCGGATTGCCCATAGGACTCACAGGGAAGATCCCCAGTGGGCCGATGTGCATACGGGGCCTGTTTGTTTGCTGACATGTGAGGGGTGGTGCTGCCGCCATAGTTACACACTATACCTCTGGTGCTGCCCATGAGGCCACTTCTACAAATTTTTCCAGGGCCATTTTCAGCCCCCAACCTGCCCCTACCCAAGTGCAATGGAATATGCTAGCACTACGTAAATGTTAATAAATAAATAAATGAATAAATAGATGTTACAGCCAAGAATTATAAAACCTTTTGGTGTAACTGCTTTCAAATAACAGTAGAAATTTGAATCAAATTGTAATACCAAAAGCTGTTTTATATCTTTATTTATTTATTTCCCTGCGGGGGACAGTTTGTTTTATTGTTTCCTGTGGGGGCCAATGTGTGTGTTTTTCCTGTAGAGGCCATTAGGGCTGCTTCCATAAATTTCTCAAGCTGGTTTTCCATCCCAATCCGCCCCTGCATACAAGGCCTTCTCTAACTCCACTACATCTCCAACCTCATCTCCCTACATACTCCCTCCCGGCCTCTCCGGTTGGCCAATGACCGCCGCCTCTCCTCTACCCTTGTCACTACATTGCATGCGCGAATCCAAGATTTTGCCCGCGCTACCCCCCTTTCACTGTAATGAGCTCCCTTGCTCCATTAGACTCTCCCCGATCTTGCAAAGCTTCAAACGGGCACTGAAAACCTACCTGTTCATCAAAGCCTACCCTTCCGCATAACCTAGTCTCGAGGTCACTCTCTCAACCCCCTGCCTCATTCCTTGGCCATCTCTGCCTTGCTTACTTCCTGCCATCAGGCCACCTTCCACTTTCTCGCACTTCATGTCATCTGTCTGTCTCTCCCCTGCCTCTAGATTGTGAGCTCCTTGGAGCAGGGCCCTCTTTCCTCCTGTTCTCACAGCCCTCTTCTCTCACACTTAAATTACAGCTCTCTCCTATTCAGCGACTGTCTAAACCCGCATCTCCTCTCACTCGTAGCCGTTCATCTCTTCCAATGGCTGCCCGCCCCTAGTAGTACGCTGATTACTCCTTTGCTTCCTGACATCTCAGCTGTATTGTGTACTGAGAACTGTGCTGCTAATTGTTACCTGTGCTCTGTTTTGGTTTTTCAGTTACTGTAATGTTAAGTACCCTGTATTGTTCTAATGTCGTATGTACTATGCTATGAAACGCGGCGCCTTATAAATAAAATGTAATAATAATAATACACCATGTAGCTCCTCCCGCTTCAGTGTACAGCAGCCAATGGCTGTACACTGTCGTGCCTCCTCTTGATCACTGCTGCTGAGGTGACCTGCCAAGGGGACAAAGTAATTTTTTAATACAATATAAAAAAATAAGAATTTACTTACCGATAATTCTATTTCTCATAGTCCGTAGTGGATGCTGGGGACTCCGAAAGGACCATGGGGAATAGCGGCTCCGCAGGAGACTGGGCACAAAGTAAAAGCTTTAGGACTAGCTGGTGTGCACTGGCACCTCCCCCTATGACCCTCCTCCAAGCCTCAGTTAGGATACTGTGCCCGGACGAGCGTACACAATAAGGAAGGATTTTGAATCCCGGGTAAGACTCATACCAGCCACACCAATCACACCGTACAACTTGTGATCTGAACCCAGTTAACAGCATGATAACAGAAGGAGCCTCTGAAAAGATGGCTCACAACAACAATAACCCGATTTTTGTAACAATAACTATGTACAAGTAATGCAGACAATCCGCACTTGGGATGGGCGCCCAGCATCCACTACGGACTATGAGAAATAGAATTATCGGTAAGTAAATTCTTATTTTCTCTAACGTCCTAGTGGATGCTGGGGACTCTGAAAGGACCATGGGGATTATACCAAAGCTCCCAAACGGGCGGGAGAGTGCGGATGACTCTGCAGCACCGAATGAGAGAACTCCAGGTCCTCCTCAGCCAGGGTATCAAATTTGTAGAATTTAGCAAACGTGTTGCCCCTGACCAAGTAGCTGCTCGGCAAAGTTGTAAAGCCGAGACCCCTCGGGCAGCCGCCCAAGATGAGCCCACTTTCCGTGTGGAATGGGCTTTTACAGATTTTGGCTGTGGCAGGCCTGCCACAGAATGTGCAAGCTGAATTGTACTACAAATCCAACGAGCAATCGTCTGCTTAGAAGCAGGAGCACCCAGCTTGTTGGGTGTATACAGGATAAACAGCGAGTCAGATTTTCTGACTCCAGCCGTCCTGGAAACATATATTTTCAGGGCCCTGACTACGTCCAGCAACTTGGAATCCTCCAAGTCCCTAGTAGCCGCAGGCACCACAATAGGTTGGTTTAAGTGAAATGCTGAAACCACCTTAGGGAGAAATTGAGGACGAGTCCTCAATTCTGCCCTGTCCGTATGAAAAATTAGATAAGGGCTTTTATAGGATAAAGCCGCCAATTCTGATACACGCCTGGCTGAAGCCAGGGCTAACAGCATTACCACTTTCCATGTGAGATATTTCAAGTCCACAGTGGTGAGTGGTTCAATGTGATTTTAGGAATCCCAACACTACATTGAGATCCCAAGGTGCCACTGGAGGCACAAAAGGAGGCTGTATATGCAGTACTCCCTTGACAAACGTCTGAACTTCAGGAACAGAAGCTAGTTCTTTTTGGAAGAATATCGACAGGGCCGAAATTTGAACCTTAATGGACCCTAATTTGAGGCCCATAGACAGTCCTGTTTGCAGGAAATGCAGGAATCGACCCAGTTGAAATTCCTCCGTAGGGGCCTTCCTGGCCTCGCACCACGCAACATATTTACGCCAAATACGGTGATAATGTTGTACGGTTACATCCTTCCTGGCTTTGATCAGGGTAGGGATGACTTCATCCGGAATGCCTTTTTCCTTCAGGATCCGGCGTTCAACCGCCATGCCGTCAAACGCAGCCGCGGTAAGTCTTGGAACAGACATGGTCCCTGCTGGAGCAGGTCCTGTCTTAGAGGTAGAGGCCACGGGTCTTCCGTGAGCATCTCTTGAATTTCCGGGTACCAAGTCCTTCTTGGCCAATCCGGAGCCACGAGTATAGTCTTTACTCCTCTCCTTCTTATGATTCTCAGTACTTTTGGTATGAGAGGAAGAGGAGGGAACACATACACTGACCGGTACACCCACGGTGTTACCAGAGCGTCCACAGCTATTGCCTGAGGGTCCCTTGACCTGGAGCAATATCTGTCCAGTTTTTTGTTGAGGCGAGACGCCATCATGTCCACCTTTGGTTTTTTTATGTGAAGTGACGTTTCCATGCTTGACCACAAGCCCTGGAAATTTTTTCCCTGTGTGACTGCTCCCCAGCCTCTCAGGCTGGCATCCGTGGTCACCAGGACCCAATCCTGAATGCCGAATCTGCGGCCCTCTAGGAGATGAGCACTCTGTAACCACCACAGGAGAGACACCCTTGTCCTTGGAGACAGGGTTATCCGCTGATGCATTTGAAGATGCGATCCGGACCATTTGTCTAGCAGATCCAACTGAAAAGTTCTTGCGTGGAATCTGCCGAATGGAATCGCTTCGTAAGAAGCCACCATCTTTCCCAGGACCCTTGTACACTGATGCACTGACACCTGGCCTGGTCTTAGGAGTTTCCTGACTAGGTCGGATAACTCCCTGGCTTTCTCTTCCGGGAGAAACACCTTTTTCTGTACTGTGTCCAGAATCATCCCTAGGAACAGCAGACGTGTCGTCGGAATCAGCTGCGATTTTGGAATATTTAGAATCCATCCGTGCTGTCGTAGTACTATTTGAGATAGTGCTACTCCGACCTCTAACTGTTCTCTGGACCGTGCCCTTATCAGGAGATCGTCCAAGTAAGGGATAATTAAGACGCCTTTTCTTCGAAGAAGAATCATCATTTCGGCCATTACCTTGGTAAAGACCCGGGGTGCCGTGGACAATCCAAACGGCAGCGTCTGAAACTGATAGTGACAGTTCTGTACCACAAACCTGAGGTACCCTTGGTGAGAAGGGCAAATTGGGACATGGAGGTAAGCATCCTTGATGTCCAGAGACACCATGTAGTCCCCTTCTTCCAGGTTCGCTATCACTGCTCTGAGTGACTCCATCTTGAACTTGAACCTTTTTATGTAAGTGTTCAAGGCTTTCAGATTTAAAATGGGTCTCACCGAGCCGTCCGGCTTCGGTACCACAAACAGCGTGGAGTAATACCCCTTTCCCTGTTGTAGGAGGGGTACCTTGATTATCACTTGCTGGGAATACAGCTTGTGAATGGCTTCCAATACCGCCTCCCTGTCGGGGGTAGACGTTGGTAAAGCAGACTTCAGGAACCGGCGAGGGGGAGACGTCTCGAATTCCAATTTGTACCCCTGAGATACTACCTGCAGGATCCAGGGGTCCACTTGCGAGTGAGCCCACTGCGCGCTGAAATTCTTGAGACGGGCCCCCACCGTGCCTGAGTCCGCTTGTAAGGCCCCAGCGTCATGCTGAGGACTTGGCAGAAGCGGGGGAAGGCTTCTGTTCGTGGGAAGAAGCTGTCTGTTGCAGTCTTTTTCCCCTTCCTCTGCCCCGGGGCAGATATGAGTGGCCTTTTGCCCGCTTGCCCTTATGGGGACGAAAGGACTGAGCCTGAAAAGACGGTATCTTTTTCTGCTGCGAGGTGACTTGGGGTAAAAAGGTGGATTTCCCAGCCGTTGCCGTGGCCACCAGGTCCGATAGACCGCCCCCAAATAACTCCTCCCCTTTATACGGCAATACTTCCATATGCCGTTTGGAATCCGCATCCCCTGACCACTGTCGCGTCCATAATCCTCTTCTGGCAGAAATGGACATCGCACTTACTCTTGATGCCAGAGTGCAAATGTCTCTCTGTGCATCTCGCATATATAGGAATGCATCCTTTAAATGCTCTATAGTCAATAATATATTGTCCCTGTCCAGGGTATCAATATTTTCAGTCAGGGAATCCGACCAAGCCACCCCAGCACTGCACATCCAGGCTGAGGCGATTGCTGGTCGCAGTATAACACCAGTATGTGTGTATATACTTTTAAGGATATTTTCCAGCCTCCTATCTGCTGGCTCCTTAAGGGCGGCCGTTTCTGGAGACGGTAACGCCACTTGTTTTGATAAGCGTGTGAGCGCCTTATCCACCCTAGGGGGTGTTTCCCAACGAGCCCTAACCTCTGGTGGGAAGGGATATAGTGCCAATAATTTTTTAGAAATTAGCAGTTTTTTGTCGGGGGTAACCCACGCTTCATCACACACTTCATTCAATTCATCTGATTCAGGAAAAACTACGGGTAGTTTTTTCACACCCCACATAATACCCCTTTTTGTGGTACTTGCAGTATCAGAGATGTGCAAAACCTCCTTCATTGCCGTGATCATGTAACGTGTGGCCCTACTGGAAAATACGTTTGTTTCTTCACCGTCGACACTGGAGTCAGTGTCTGTGTCTGGGTCCGTGTCGACCCACTGAGGTAACGGGCGTTTAATAGCCCCTGACGGTGTTTGAGACGCCTGGACAGGCACTAACTGAGCTGCTGGCTGTCTCATGTCGTCAACAGTTTTCTGTAACGTGCCGACACTGTCACGTAATTCCTTAATTACGGCCATCCATTCAGGTGTCGACTCCCTAGGGGGAGACATCACCATTATAGGCAATTGCTCCGCCTCCACATCATTTTCCTCCTCATACATGTCGACACACACGTACCGACACCCAGCACACACACAGGGAATGCTCTGATAGAGGACAGGACCCACTTAGCCCCTTGGGGAGACAGAGGGAGAGTTTGCCAGCACACACCAGGGCGCTATATATGTATAGGGACAACCTTACAATAAGTGTCTATCCCTTATAGCTGCTTATATCTGTTATTTTGCCAAATAAGTGCCCCCCTCTCTTTTTTACCCTGTTTCTGTAGTTGCAGGATGCAGGGAAGATTCTGGGAGCCTTCCTACCAGCGGAGCTGTGTGGGAAAAATGGCGCTGTGTGCTGAGGAGATAGGCCCCGCCCCCTTCACGGCGGGCTCTTCTCCCGCTTTTTACTGGAAAACTGGCAGGGGTTAAATACATCCATATAGCCCAGGAGCTATATGTGATGTATTTTTTGCCAAATAAGGTAAATTCATTGCTTCCCAGGGCGCCCCCCCCCCAGCGCCCTGCACCCTCAGTGACCGAAGTGTGAAGTGTGCTGAGAGCAATGGCGCACAGCTGCAGTGCTGTGCGCTACCTTATGAAGACAGGAAAGTCTTCTGCCGCCGATTTATGGACCTCTTCTTGCTTCAGCATCTGTAAGGGGGCCGGCGGCGCGGCTCCGGGACCCATCCATGGCTGGGCCTGTGATCGTCCCTCTGGAGCTAATGTCCAGTAGCCTAAGAAGCCCAATCCACTCTGCACGCAGGTGAGTTCGCTTCTTCTCCCCTTAGTCCCTCGATGCAGTGAGCCTGTTGCCAGCAGGTCTCACTGAAAATAAAAAACCTATTTAAACTTTTACTCTAAGCAGCTCAGGAGAGCCACCTAGATTGCACCCTTCTCGTTCGGGCACAAAATCTTAACTGAGGCTTGGAGGAGGGTCATAGGGGGAGGAGCCAGTGCACACCAGCTAGTCCTAAAGCTTTTACTTTGTGCCCAGTCTCCTGCGGAGCCGCTATTCCCCATGGTCCTTTCGGAGTCCCCAGCATCCACTAGGACGTTAGAGAAATAATATATTGTAAACCAGCAGTGCCTCCCCGTCGTTGCCGAGTGATTATTAATTTTATTCAATGATGCTGAGTGATTATTCATTTATTCAATTATACAATTTTCCCATTTTTTTAGTTCACACATCTGTCTTAATATATTCTAGTTATTTATTTGTGTTAATAGAAGTTTTTATCTTAAGTTAGATTTTTTATCTGGTTCTGTAAAGTACAGGCAAATCAATGTAGGGACTGTGAGGGAAATGTACGAAGCAGTGAAAAGAGTGGAGGAGTGCGCCGGTGGAGAACCAATCAGCTTCTACCAATAATTTTATAGAATGTACTTGTTAAATGCTACCTCAAAGCTGGTCCACTTCTCTACTCTTATCACTGTACTAATAGACATCGCCCCCCATTGCCGCCCAGTGCCACGATGCTGATCCCATATTTACTTACATATGCAATCAGAATTGCGGAGGACAGCTTTTCTGATAAGAGCTGTCCCTCACAATCCCCAGCGGCTGCCTTACTTCCGGGATTCGGCCCCAGGAGTCAGTCATGCGCAAAGTGCTGGTGGTGGGCGCGGGGCATGCTGGGAGGGATCCATTTGGATCCCTCACACCAGCGCTGCGGAGAGAAGCCCATAGCAAAAGCTGGTGAACCCCGGCGCGGCGCTGACCTGCCGGCCGGCGGTTAGTACATTAGGAAAATGTGGTAAACAGGAGTTTACCGCATTTATTGTTTAGAAGAATATGCGTCTACTGCTGCATTCAAATAGAATGAAAGAGTGAAAGTCTGCTTAATGGCACGACAGTATGAGGGGAATTAAAATAGTAAATGTGGGAGATTATGAGTTTGTATATAAAAGTTAATGCCGTTCCCTATGTCATATAAGTGTGAATTCTGGAGATATTTCCTTGCATTGTTTGACAGGATTTTATACCAGATTGGGAGAACAAAGCAAAGAACGGTCCCAAATTATGGATGACACCTAGGAAGCGAGCGCAAGGGCCAGGATGAATTTACAATCCAAGAGGATATATTTTGTCCCACATAGAAGTGATCCTGAAACTCAAAGAATATTATTTGTGTTACAGTGGTATAGATAGAGGAAGGCAGAGGACCTATGGCTGAGCCTTGTGCTACTGCAGCTGATAAATGACTTGGGGGGATTTATCAGAATTCAGAACGTCTAAAGAGATCAAGGGAAGGTGTTGCCCATAGCAACCAATCAAATGCAGGTTTGATTTGACAGAATGTACTAGAGAAATTACAGCTACTGTAGAATGTTATTGGTTGCTTTAAGTAGGATATGGAATCAGGATAGGACCAGTGTTCTAAAGAGTTATGGATTGCAGCCTTTGTTTGACATAGTAGTTGGTGGTGTCACATGCAGGAGAGAGGGCCAAGGGAATAAGAAGAAAATAGTGACCTTAAGATCAAGCAGTGATCAAGTCAGTGACCACATTAATCAAACCTCCCCTCTGTTACAATTTAGTCAGGGCAGATGCGAATTGAGGCAACTGTCCATCCTTTCCATTGCTGGGGGCTGGCATAAATGGAATAAACATTCCACTTATCTACTGCATGCGGCACAAACAATGGTGTTCTTCTGGTATATATGCCCACACCCACTATAATATGGCCTGTCCGCTTTGCAATCTGGAATCTTACATTGTCGGTAGTTATCCCTCATTCAGTGCAGTCTCTCCGGACTGTTGGCAATAGAACCCTGAGGGCGGGATGTATTAAAATACATCGCCACCCCTCGCCGCCTACCGCAGCGATGCTAATCGCATATGTACTACATATGCGATTAACATCGCAATGCGGTGACAGAGATCCCCCGCGATACCTGTAAGAAGGATTGCGGGGGTCTCTGTGGGTTCCGTCACCTCCCAGACCCGGGAGTTGATGTATGCAGGGAGTCCCCAGGCTACTCCTCCTCCCCCCTGCAGTGAGGGAGAAGGAGGAGGGGGGCTGCACTAGCATCATGGAGGCAGCGGCTTAATGCACACAGGTATGCCGGGGGGAGGTCTTCATGAGCGGCGGCGGTATGCGGTGGCTGCGATGGCGGGATGCGGCGGCGGTGAGAAACCCATAGGCTTCTATAGGGTATCTCCATCAAAAGATGGCGATATCCAAGGAGGCGAAAACCTGGTGGCTAGGGGTTAGTACATATGAAAATGCCGTAAAACCCCCGAAAACTGGGGTTGGGGGGTTTTACCTCATTTTCCCTTTAGTACATCCCGCCCTGAAGCTGGGTACACTCTAGAGCACAGGTTCTCAAACTCGGTCCTCAGGACCCCACACGGTGCATGTTTTGCAGGTATGCTCACAGAATCACAAGTGAAATAATTAGCTCCACCTGTGGATCTTTGAAAATGTGTCAGTGAGTAATTAATACACCTGTGCACCTGCTGGGTTACCTGCAAAACATGCACTGTGTGGGGTCCTGAGGACCGAGTTTGAGAACCACTGCTCTAGAGCGATGTCAGGCAGATTTGCCATTTCATAACAAATCTCCTACATCACTTAGTGTGTAAGGGTGATTGCGAGCTCCCATGGCTGCTAGCGACAGACACACATCAAACCTAGCGATATCGCTAGCTACCTTGACCTTGGACATGATTATTCCGTCCTTCATTAAACTCGATCCAGTGTGTACACTCAATCTGGGTTCAAGGGCATTCTGAGATATCACAGGTATTAGTTAAGGCTGGGAGGACATTGAACAACTTACTTGTGATCAGTTAGGGTTAAGTGGAGGACAGATAGCGGTGTGGATGGGACAGAAGACAATAGAATCTTCACCTTGATTTGTGGGATCAAATGAAGACAATGTGCCAGGAGGTGCAGATAAGAACTGATCTTGTCAATCTTGTGCTAGATCTTTGGCAGTAATGGTCATCACAGGATCAGAAATTAAAGCTTAGACGTCTATTTGCTTGGCAGGGTCCATAGCATTTTAGTAGGAGTGATAAATAACAGTATATGGGAGGAAGTATGAGATTTTTAGCAATGACACTTTGTGGATGTTTTTGAAGGTAGCACATTACTTTTGTGTCACGGATGAGATTGTTCTTGATGCTGGGAGCTTTAGTTGGAGTCTCTTGATCAGGAGATGTTGGTAAGGTGTGGCTAAGATGTGGGACTGCCAGATCAGGAAAGGAGAAAGGAGAAGATAAAGAGAGAAGTTGGTTCAGATAGTTGAAAAAATTATTGAAAACTAATAGAGCTGAGATTTCTGCAGGTACGGGGAGGCTTGGTTGAGTTACAGTGTGTGCTAAGAGATTATAGTGGTGCTGGTGGAGAGGTTAATGGTGATCATGAATGATGATCAGGTGATATTCTGAAAGAGAAAGGAATGTTAATGAAATCAGAAAATGGAAAATGTCAGAAGTTCGAGACAGTGGCCATTACAATGATTAGAAAAGTCAGTCCACTGGAAAAGGCAGAAGGAAGGGGTTAGAGAGAGTAGTTTGGATACAGAAAGAGAATATGGAACATCAGTGAGGACACTGAAATAAGCCAACATGATGGTGGAGATGTCAGACGATAAGAAATGAGGTTGTGAAATGTTCAATGAATTTCAGGAGTAATCCAGGGGGACAAAGAACACAGCATCATGCAGAGAGAAGTGGTGTAAAAACCAGATAGTACAGTATGTGTTAGGTGCCGCGGTCTGCGGCGCCGCTCGGTCTGCTTCCGAGCGACGCTCACGGCCGCCGCACCTCCCTCCCTGCCCGGCGCCTAGCAACGCCAGGACGCCGTGCGTACTGTAGCCGCCGGGTCCCTGGCAACGCTAGGACGCCAGGCGTCCACAGCCGCTGGGTCCATGGCAACGGGGACGCCATTGGCGGACCGCGTTCCCCGTTGCCAGATAAGATTGATTAGTTGTTCGTGCAGCAGGGCAGCTGCACGGCAACTAGTAATTAGGGTCTGGGGGCTGGTCTTGCTGGCCCTCCTGTCATTGGCCAGCAGGACCTTTGTATGGGAGCCAGCACACTGCAGTCTCGCCGGTGATAGCTTCCTGTATGCTGTTCCTGCCTTGCAACGTTTGTTCCTGGTCAGCTGTATCTGGTCGATCCTACTCCCTGTGCTCCTGAGTCCTGGAGTTCTGAAGCCGGTCCTGGGAATCCTTCCAGTCCAAGTGAACCTGTTGCAGTCATCTGGGGGTTCTCGCTTATTGGGGTTCTCTCCCGGTTTCGTGAGTAGCGGCTTCTGCCGCGTGTTGCGGCCTAGGCCGCTTAGTCCTTGTGTTTATTTTGTACTGGTGGTTTTGCAGAGGTTTCCGCTTCTCACTGTCCTACTGTCATGACTGTGGTTTTGTGAACCCGGTGTTAGTGAAGTCTGTGCGGGCGACTGGAGGACTATGTGAATACTTTCACTGACCTGGTTTGGGAGTGTTGTGGGCTCGGGGTTTCTTCCGGTGATCGGGAAGAGGAACCGCAGCAGAGATGACCGAATCTAGGTTTTCCTCATGCAGGATTTGGTCGGCAGACAGGAAGCAGGTATGGATGCTGGAGGTCTCCTGAAAGACAGAACTTGAAAAGGTGCTGAGGAAAGAATAAAGGAGTACCGGATGCTGGAGACACCAACTACGCTTGTGAGCACTGGGTGTTTGGAGGCACTGAGGTGCTTGGAGGCACTGAGGTGATAGGAGGCACTGAGGTGCAGAAGTGCCTGGAGGCACTGAGGTGTTTGGAGGCACTGAGGTACTTGGAGACACTGAGGTGCAGAAGTGCCTGGAGGCACTGAGGTGTTTGGAGGCACCGAGGTGCTTGGAGGCACTGAGGTGCAGAAGTGCCTGGAGGCACTGAGGTGCTTGGAGGCACTGAGGTGCAGAGGTGCTTGGAGGCACGGAGGTGCTGAGGCACGGAGGTGCTGAGGCACGATGGTGCTGAGGCACGGAGATGCTGAGGCACGGATATCCTGAGGCACAGAGATGCTGAGGCACGGAGACGCTGAGGCACGGAAGTGCTGAGGCACGGAGATGCTGAGGCACGGAGATGCTGAGGCACGGTGGTGCTGAGGCACGGAGGTGCTGAGACACGATGGTGCTGAGGCACGGAGATCCTGAGGCACGGAGATCCTGAGGCACGGAGATGCTGAGGCACGATGGTGCTGAGGCACGGAGATCCTGAGGCACGGAGATGTTGAGGCACGGAGACGCTGAGTCACGGAAGTGCTGAGGCACGGAAGTGCTGAGGCACGGAGATGCTGAGGCACGGAGATGCTGAGGCACGGTGGTGCTGAGGCACGGAGGTGCTGAGACACGATGGTGCTGAGGCACGGAGATCCTGAGGCACGGAGATCCTGAGGCACGGAGATGCTGAGGCACGGAGGTGCTGAGGCACGGAGGTGCTGAGGCACGGAGATGCTGAGGCACGGAGGTGCTGAGGCATGGAGGTGCTGAGGCACGGAGGTTCTTGGAGGCACGGAAGCCACAGGGATACGGGAGCTCTGGAGATCACAACTACAACAGCAGTAAAACTGAAACACGGCAGCTGTGGTTTTCAGTGGAGACTATGGAATACAGTACTGTGCCTTTAAGATGAACCACTGCAGCTGTGCCTTTACATTGAGACTCATGGAAATAGTGAAAATCAGTGGCAACACAAAAGTAAACCAAACAGGGTAACAAGGGAACAGAGTTTCCACAGGAACTTAAGTACAAAGGTTACCTTTAGGGCGCTCAGCTTTAAGACTCACACAGAGCTGTGTGTGACACGAGGAACTGGCCCAGTTTCCAACTCAGCCTCCCGACTTATACTTCCTGGTCCTTGGTGAGCAGGATTAGGTGATGCAGAGAGTCTCAGGCTGGCAGAGGATTGGACAACTCTGGGTCAGGTGAACAGTCACTGTCATGTGACTACTCTAGACTAGGCTGTGATGTAGAATGAGGCCTAGCAGGCCGAGAGAACACTGAAGCCAGAACTTCTGCAAAACATAAGATGCTGGCTTTTAGGCCTAAACTTCAGATTACTGAATTCAGCCTCACACAGGAGCTCACCACAGGTGGAGCTAATTAACTATTACCTTTCAGGCAGAGAACTCAGGAAAACTCATAGTGCTGACAAGCTGTTTAACTCAGTGAGAAAAAGACACAGGATCCGGGACAGATGGCAGGGGTAAGTCACCAAATATGAAACCTACAGTCAGGATTGTGACACCTCCCCGGTACACGACGGTGCCGTGTGGGGGGGTGGACAGTGGTATCTTTTGTTGTTCTTTTCCTTTGGCGGCGTGCCGCACATATATTTAGTTTTAGGGTTGTTAGTAGCCCCTAGCTTTCTGTTTGCTTTAGTTAGAGGTCCCCTTGTTATTATCCTGTCTCGGTTCACGCCTTGTCTCACTCTAAGACCTGGGGGCATCGGAGTTGGGCAGACCTTATCCGCCCTTCAAACGCGGCTGCCGTGGGCCCAAGAAACCATAGTCACTCAGGTGTGAACTGACCACACGGGTGAAACAATGGAGGTAGGGTGCTAGGGGCTATTTCCGTACCACACCTTATTTCAGCATCACGTCCTGGTGCTCTGGACTCACTACGCAACATCTCTCTAGTTCTGAGCACCAGGAACGTAACAGTATGTAGTTTAAAAAAATGGGAACTTTGGCTGTACAAAGTGGTGGAAAGAGCAGTCTAACTTCACTTCCTTGTTTCCTTCAAGGATTGGACCTGTGAGTGCACTGGAAACCACCAGATGAAGACCTGCAGGTGAGGCAGTGTCTGAATGTTTTTGATATTGCCCATAAGTTGAAGATTTTTGAGAGGAAGAAGTCAATAGTGACGGTAAGGGGTCATGGATGGAGCTTAGGTAGTTACAGACAATCTTTCATAGTGCACATTTAGAGCATTGTGAAAGTGATGGAAAGGAGGGGATAGGTTTTTAATCAGATGGTGGATGAGCATTCCCCAAAAAAGGCTAGTTCTCATGTAAAAAATCTATTTGTTAAGAATTGCAGAATTTGATAGGGGTTTGAGAATACTTGGCAAGGAGCCAAGGAAAATAAACAGAACTAAGCAGTGGGAAATAATGGATTTCGCACATGAAGATTGTTGCCTGCTGTCCTCCGATGTTGTTCAGTTTTGGACTAACTTCCTATCACCATAAGTGAATCACTTTGAAAGGAAACCAAAAATGCATCAACTCCCCTGCAAATGCATTACCGTAGACCGACTTGCGAGATCCTAGTGTGGCTTATTTAAAGTATCAGGACCTTGGGAGCACATTGGTCAGCTGTATAAACAGCACCTTGGACTGCAGGAGTTAAAAGTGGGAGTAATGGTAGATACATACAGTACCTGGAGATGAAGCATATAGACAGTGGTTAGACCCAAATGCAGGAAGGCGTATGTGTAGTATGTAACATAGCTGATATGTGTAATTGGGAATTCCAATCAGCTTGTAAGTGAATCACAGAGATAGGGAATCTCAAATTCACCGAACCCCAGGAAATGCATCACCCAAGACTCAGTTATTGAATAAAACATGATTTCATTATTGTAAAAGAAACTCTACAACCCAGTAATGTAACAATGTCCTGGAGTGGCAGCCCACAATTTTAATACGGGGGGGGGGGGGGGTGGGTGGGTGGGGGGGCACCTGCTTCCTACCTTATTTGAAAGGGAAGCTGGCCCTCCGTCCCGGGCAGCGGCAGCTTTCCAAATCGCCATGTTCCCAGTGATATTTGGAAAGATGACGCTGGCCACTAGAGAGCAAAGACTCTGGCAGAGCAAAGACTTTATAATGGAAGCCAAATGCAGATAATTATGATTTTGCAAATCTGCACACATTAGAGCTCACATAATAGTGTGGGTACCAAAGGTCGCCACCGGACCCGAAAAGTGGCGAGCCCGTGATGGGACTTGCTGCACTAGTTGCCAGGATTCTGGCTGTCGGGGTCCCGACGTCGGTCTCATGACCGCCGAGATCCCATACCGATCCTGTTTTATGAATATGTCCAATAAGGCGGTGGGTGGGTCACCCAGCTCATGCCCACTCCTATGAATAATTCAGCAGGCAGGCGCACAAGTACATCCACCGCCGGCTAGTGGGGTGGAGGCCCACAAAGCCACACTGATGTTAATAAAGCAAATGGGCAATGACGGGTTGCGGGATGGTTACTAATCGAGGGGATAACATAATGCCCTCTTGACTCATGGGCCCATATACACTGTACTCCCGTCGCTAAGGCCAGTGAGCGGTAATAGGATGTCACATGACGTGCCACATGACGTGACACTTTACTCTTACCAGAGCAGTCTGCAAATCTGGTCCACATTGATTTTACAGTGCCAGTTCCGAAGACCCAGCCCATATTTTTCTACCGTACGTAAATGTATTCCCATCTTGCATAACATTTTTTGGCTTGCTGTGACTTGCAGTTCCCCATCATCTACTAGCCGATAATGAGTTGCCATCATCCTGTTTTTCACGATTCTGGCTGGACTGATAACGCCTACTGCCAAATGAGAAATAAATTGATACAACAGCAAGATGGAAATAAATAAATACAAATTAGCCTATAACGATAATGAATCTATTGGCAGCGAGCATAAGATTACACAGGTGCCGGAGTTGTCTCTGCTTAGCTAGGAATTTCCAACAACCGCTAGTGGAGATAATGTATATAATATGAAGCATTCATCAGCAATATAGATCTTAAGACGTCAATATTATTTGACGCTGCGGATGTAGTATTTTTATTTAATAGAATGTTTGAATAAGATTTATAGACAGCGTTTTTAAAAAGCATTGTATTTTATTTTTGGATGAAAATTACCAGTATGGATAGCAGATATCATCACGTAAGATATAATATGTAAGCCGTCAGAATTTGGCGCTGCAGCACAAATGTAAGTCCTTTGTTTAGTCTTGTCCTTGGTAAGCAGGTGGCATAATGCTTTAAGGAAATGTCAAGCTGGACGTTGGTGGAGTATTCCTTTCTAAGTTTGGGTGAACTGTCATTTCCCTAGGGACAGGAACATCATTTACAATATGAGACAAATGGTATATTTATTAAAAGTCGATTTTGGGTCGATGTTGATCATTTTTGGTCGATGCTGGGTCGATTATTGATCGATTTTGTGTTTCAGGGTCTAAATCCCACATTTACTAACAGATGAGTTTAGACATATTCTTTTTTTAGTCAAAAATCATCTGTTAGTTAATGTGTGATTTAGACCCTGAAACACAAAATCGATTAGAGAAAAAAATATCGACCCAACATTGACTAAAAATTAGAGATGAGCGGGTTCGGTTCGTTGAGATTCGAACGTACTTTACCTATTTTACACAGGTCCGAGGCAGCCTCGGATCTTCCCGCCTTGCTCGGTTAACCTGAAAGCGCCCGAACGTCATCATCCCGCTGTCGGATTCTTGCGAGATTCGTATTCTATATAAAGAGCCACGCGTCGCTGCCATTTTCACTCGTGCATTGGAGATTGAACGGAGAGGACGTGGCTGCGTTCTCTCCCTGAAAAGCTCCGTATCTGTGCTCAGTGTGCTGCAAATATCTGTGTTCAGTGTGCTGCAAATATCTACGTTCTCTGCCTGAAAACGCTCCATATCTGACTGTGCTCAGTGTGCTGCATATATTTGTGCTCAGTGTGCTGCATTGTGGGGACCACCAGTACATAATTATAGTAGTACAGTACAGTAGGCCATTGCTGTATCTTGCAGCTCTGTGTCAAGTATACTATCCATATCTGTGCTGCATTATTGTGAGCAGTATATAGTAGGACAGTGCAGCATTTTGGTGACCAGCAGTATACATATAGTACAGTACAGTAGGACATTGCTGTATCTTGCAGCTCTGTGTCACTTCTAGTATCCTGATCAGTGCTCAATATCTGTTGCATTGTTGTGACCAGTATGTATACTACTGTGTGACGTGTGTTATATACCTGGTGAATTTATACATCCTGTAATCTGTACTGAGTGATGTGTGAGATACACCTGGGGATTATACACCCTGTATACTGTACTGTGCAATGTTTGTGATACACCTGGTGATTATACACCCTGTATACTGTACTGAGCGATGTGTGAGATACACCTGGGGATTATACACCCTATATACTGTACTGTGTGATGTGTGAGATACACCTGGGTATTATACACCCTATATACTGTACTGTGTGATGTGTGAGATACACCTGGGGATTATACACCCTATATACTGTACTGTGCGATGTGTGTTATACACCTGGTAATTAATTATACACCCTGTATACTGTACTGTGCGACGTGTGTTATACACCTGGTGATTATACATACTGTAATCTGTACTGAGCGATGTGTGAGATACACCTGGGGATTATACACCCTATATTATTATTATTATTATTATTATCCTTTATTTATATGGCGCCACAAGGGTTCCGCAGCGCCCAATTACAGAGTACATAAATAATCAAACAGGAAAACAGCAACTTACAGTTGATGACAGTATAGGACAAGTAGAGGGTAAATAAACATAGTTACATCAGCAGATGACACTGGAATAAGTATCAGGTGGCAGAAGACTGCTGGATGTGGTACAGTTGAAGATTATTAAAGTAAGACAATGGATAAGCACATGAGGGAAGAGGGCCCTGCTCGTGAGAGTTTACAATCTAAAGGGGAGGGGTAGACAGACAGGGGTGACACAGATGGGGTACATAGAGAACGTGGAACAGAGGGTTAGGATGAGATTTGGCTGGGTTTGGTGAAGAAGTGGACGCCCAGAAGGCACAAGTCAATACTTAACATTGCAACATTTTACTGGGCTATGCAGGAGAAAATTAAAAATAGGGGGAAAAAAAAAAAAAGAATCGATAACTTCTACCGCTTTCAAAAAGGTCAATGGAAGCTGAAATAATGGACAACTACCTTATGGAAGCCAGATACAGTATACCAAACAGTACTTAGCAGAGTTAGGAATGAGTGCTTATGAAATACAGTAACATTTTGTCATAATATTTCAAAAACTGCATGGCTGGTCTCTTGCACTCTTTTGCTCTAATACACCACCTGCTTTAGGATTTATATTCAAAAACATTATGTCTCCATAATCCCAAAAACGTCAGTCTTCTTGGAAAGTGGTTTGTTCCTTTGTAAGGGAAAGAGAACAAACGTTCTCAAACAATGGTTTCTCAATTTCTTTTTCCTCTGGGAAGGGATTGTGGATTTGCAGGAATATCTGAGCATTTCTGTAATCAGAAACTAGCAACTTTCTACAAATGTTTACATTAGATTACGTTTTGCAAAAAAAAAGTACAGAATCCCATTTAGGATGTCTTCACCAAATCGTAGACATAAATATGTAAATCGTCATCAAACTTAATGAAGTACACAGATGGTTTAGCTTCAACTTGATGAATAACTATGCCAGTCCTTTTTGAGCCATCTTCTTTGGCATATTCCACTTGCTTGCCCACCAGGCTGTCCACAACCTCCCCTGGTTCTCTTTCAACTGGAGGGGAATCATTTGAGTCTGGCATGATCCGAAGATCTCCTTCTTTATAGTCATCTAAAAGTTGATACATATATAAGACCGGGCCCTTTTTATAGGTTATATAAAACCATGTGTTCATAATAGGTGCTCGTGCTAATACCATCCCTCGCCACTCATCCTTGGAACCATCCCCTGTTTCAAACATATGCTCCACTGCTTTACCAATCATTGTGTCAGCCAAATGGACATCGCTGATTCGGGATGAGGCAACTCTGTCTGGTAGAACTTCAAGAGCAGACACCCTTTCATCCTTGTGAAGCTCAAGTCCATAGACACAATCAAATCCATCATACTTTATAAGATAGAGGGAGGGATTCACTGGTACTTGATCCAGAACTGTTCCATTCCACTGGGTTATTGGCCCACTGCCCTCTTTCCACCCATGCTGTATTCTACAGCCTACAATATTTTGCCTTGGCTGGGAGATTAGTTTACTTGGTCCCATATTGTTTCGATGTTTCTTATGAGATGTTCTTTTCTTCATCATATTTGCAGAAACACCTGCATGTGCTGCATCAGCTCTTGATCGCTGAGCGGCCGCCTTTCCAAATGGAGTCTTCATTCATCTGTGTATTAAAGGGCAGCAGGGCTGCCGAACTAGGGTGAAAAGTGTAGTCACTCCAAGTTTGTTGTAGTCCTTCCAGTCTACATGAAAAAGAACCCCTTCCTTTCCACCTTTCAGAAAAACACAGACCCTCAATTGCTCTGATCAGAAGCCACTTATCTGGAGCAGATAGGATGTGTTTCCCTTCACTCCCCCTGCAGGTGATGGCTGCGGCACAGTGCTCCCCTGCGGCCAGTTGCCCCAATCCTCCTCCTCCCTCCTTTGTCAGACACCGTCACAACCACTGTGCGCTGCTATGGAAGAGCAGCTCCCGCCTCACTCCCCCTGAACTTCCAAGCCCTCCGCTCAGACACTCCAGCGCTCGGTTCCTTCCCTCACCCCCTCCCTCTCCACACACTGCCAGATTTGGAGCTGGCTGCTACTATACGGCCGCCTATCACTCTGCTGCCAGGACCAGGCCTCGCCTTCCTGACAAATACTGATCCCTCCAGAGCTGCATACTGTATACTGTACTGTGCGACGTGTGTTATACACCTGGTGATTATACATCCTGTAATCTGTACTGAGCGATGTGTGAGATACACCTGGTAATATATGTGCTCAGTGTGCTGCATTGTAGGGACCACCAGTATATAATTATAGTAGTACAGTACAGTAGGCCATTGCTGTATCTTGCAGCTCTGTGTCACTTCTAGTATCCTAATCAGTGCTTAATATCTGTGCTCAGTGTCAGTGCTGCATTGTGGTGACCAGTATACTACAGTACAATAGTCCAGTGCTGTTCTCGCTGCTCAGTGTCAGTTCTCCGTAGTATCATCAGTGATCAGTATAATCAGTTCTCAGTATAATCAGTGCGCTGTTAGACGTGTGCCCGTTTTCCGCCATTAGTGCAGTGGGATTTAGACAATTGATGAAGTTAATGTGTCCCCGGTACAAAATCCCATCTAGATTCCACTTCACTAGGCAGGCGATAGCGAGATTTTACCAATTAATATCAGTGATTTATAATTATTAATTACAGTGATCTTGCCAAATAATTCCAGTGATTTTGTCATTTTCTTCCAGTGATTTGGACCAAAAATACCATTGATTAGAACGAATAATTCCACTGATTTTGTCATTTTCTTCCAGTGATTTGGACCAATAATACCATTGATTAGAACGAATAATTCAGTGATTTTGTCATTTTCTTCCAGTGATTTGGACCAATAATACCATTGATTAGAACGAATAATTCAGTGATTTTGTCATTTTCTTCCAGTGATTTGGACCAATAATACCATTGATTAGAATTAATAATTCCTGTGATATTGAGGTGTTTGTGTCACTTAGCTTAGCCATCCAGCGACCACAGTGCACCTCTTTTTCTCTTTTCTTTGCATCATGTGCTGTTTGGGGCCAATTTTTTGAAGTGCCATCCTGTCTGACACTGCAGTGCCACTCCTAGATGGGCCAGGTGTTTGTGTTGGCCACTTGGGTCGCTTAGCTTAGTCATCCAGCGACCTCGGTGCAAATTGTAGGACTAAAAATAATATTGTGAGGTGTTCAGAATAGACTGGAAATGAGTGGAAATTGTGGTTATTGAGGTTAATAATACTATAGGATCAAAATTACCCCCAAATTCTATGATTTAAGCTGTTTTAGAGGGGTTTTTGAAAAAAAAACACCCGTATTCAAAACACACCCGAATCCGACAAAAACTTTTCAGGGAGGTTTTGCCGAAACGCGTCCGAATCCAAAAAACGTCCGCGGAACCGAATCCAAAACCAAAACACAAAACCAGAAAAATTTCCAGTGCACATCTCTACAAAAAATAGATAACATCGACCCAAATCAACTTTTAGTTAATATACCCCATGGTGACTCATGATAGAATACTGTGACTAGCTCCCAGTGACTGGCCAATCTATGTTCTCACGAATGTTCCATCAGGTTCCCCAAAGGTCTGTCTCTGCTGCTCGCAGGTGAAAGTTGTTTTTTAAAGAGGTTTAAGGGGTCTATTTACAAAGCCTTGGATGGAGATAAAGTTGCTAGAGATAAAGTACCAGCCAATCAGCTCCTAACTGCCATGTCACAGGATGTGTTTGAAAAATGACAGTTAGGAGCCGATTGGCTGGTACTTTGGGGGTCATTACGAGTTGATCATGGCTGTGCTAAATTTAGCACAGCTACGATCATCTTCCCTGACATGCGGGGGGACGCCCAGCACAGGGCTAGTCCACCCTTCATGTCAGTCCGCAAGCCCCCCCCCCCGGAGAAATACAAAAGCATCGCACAGCGGCTCCTGCGGCTGGCCGGGAGTTGATCGTTGCTGCCCCCCAACGGTCCGGCCACGCCTACGTCGGCCGGACAGCACCCCCTAAACGGCGGCTTAACGCCGCCGTCCATCCGCCTCCCGCCCTGCGACCGTCTCTGCCTGTCAATCAGGCAGAAGCGATTGCTACTGAATGCCAGCCTTCGGCCGTCCGGCATGCACCGGCACACTGCGGAGCCGGTGCAATTCTGATCCGATCGCTGTGCTGCGATAAACTGCAGCGAGCGATCGGGTCAGAATGACCCCCTTTATCTCCAGCTACTTTATCTCCATCCAAGGCTTAGTAAATAGACCCCTAAAACAGCAAACGGTTAAGTTTGGCTGCCTGTCTGTCAGCATGTGACATTGTTCTGTGCCTGCAAGGGACTTGCAGCTGATAAACTCCCATTACAGAAGGAACAGAGGTGGCTGAGATTCTGCAGTGAACAGATAAGGGGTTGGAAAAACAGGATTCGGGGAAGAAGTGAGCAGGGAGGAGTGTGAGGATGATGGCAAACACAGACAGGAAAGTGCTAACTAGATGTGGTGTGATGAGGAATACAGAGATAACGGCAACTGGTGAGAAGCAGCCTGCAGAGACAGTCTCCATGAGGTCTAGGCGTGGAGACCAGCCATAGTGCTAATCATCAGCAAACAGCACAGAGATTAAAGTCTAGTGGCGCATGTTGGCCACCATAGATCTCTTATTATTTTCTCTGCAAATGTCCAGTAGGACAGCACAAGCTGGGGAACCTGACTTCCATGACAGTGTTAAATGTTCAGTCTTGTATATGTAATTCATAACACTGACCCTTGGGTAACATGTACTCACTTTTACCTCTAGTGTTTAGGACATTTTATTTATACTATATATATTTTCACAGCACAATTTAGTTGGTCAGGGCATAAATAATCCCATATCTTCTATAAATATATTATAATGAAATATATCAGGTGAATTGATACAATTAATACCCCTTTTACACTGACAATTTTATCCCGGGATTTTGCACGTGAACGCGCTTCATCCCGGGATTTCTGTCAGTGTAAAAGAATACACATACAATTTGGCGCTGCAGCACAAATGTAAGTCCTTTGTTTAGTCTTGTCCTTGGTAAGCAGGTTGCATAATGCTTTAAGGAAATGTCAAGCTGGACGTTGGTGGAGTATTCCTTTCTAAGTTTGGGTGAACTGTCATTTCCCTAGGGACAGGAACATCATTTACAATATGAGACAAATGGTATATTTATTAAAAGTCGATTTTGGGTCGATGTTGATCATTTTTGGTCGATGCTGGGTTGATTATTGATCGATTTTGTGTTTCAGGGTCTAAATCCCACATTTACTAACAGATGAGTTTAGACATATTCTATTTTTAGTCAAAAATCATCTGTTAGTAAATGTGGGATTTAGACCCTGAAACACAAAATGGATTAGAGAAAAAAATATCGACCCAACATTGACAAAAAATAGATAACATCGACCCAAATCAACTTTTAGTTAATATAACCCATGGTGCCTCATGATAGAATACTGTGACTAGCTCCCAGTGACTGGCCAATCTGTGTTCTCACGAATGGTCCATCATGTCAGACCCTACCCCATCGTACAAGTACAAAATGCGTTTGTACTTGAAGAGTAACTCCCAGCCAGCGCAGCTCCTGCGTGCTGGCAGGGAGCTACTTGTCGCTGCCCGAATCCCAGTGGCTGCATGTGACGTCACGTAGCCGCCGCGGCTCGCCTCCCCGATGCCCGGACAGCTCCGTTAAAACGGCAGCAAAATGCCGCCGGCCCGCCCCCTCCCGCCTCTGCCTGTCACTCAGGCAGAGGCGATCGCAGGCCTGAGATGGCCGTCAGCTGTCTGGCATGTGCCGGCGAACTGCGGCGCCGGCGCATGCGCAGTTCAGACCTGATCGGCTGCTGTGCGAAAACACACAGCAGCGATCAGGTCTGAATTAGGCCCTAAGGCTGATGGGGGCCCAGGGGCAATGAAGTTGTGTGGAAATAGCATGTTGTAATGCAGAATGCACTTTGTGGACATTAGTTCCATATATTATATAGATTCTGACACTGGAATGTCTAAGGCAGGGATGGGGAACCTTCGGCCCTCCAGCTGTTGTTTAACTACACATCCCAGCATGCCCTGCAACAGTTTTTAGCATCACCAAACAGTAAACTGTAGCAAGGCATGCTGGTATGTGTAGTTCAACAACAGCTGTAAGGCCGAAGGTTCCCCATCCCTTGTCTAAGGGATGAGGTGACCCTAAAGGAGTGACTGCCATTAATGAAGTCCTGCAGATGAGAGGGGTATGCGAGGTGTTTTGTCATGAGTAACCTCTGCCTAGGACATATAACTGCACCAGTTAAACTGATGATCTGACGCGTTTCATCTGAGGCATTGTTCCAGACTAATTGGTGTGTCTTGTCTATTCACTACACTGTGAATAAAAAGAAGAGACTGATACCTTAATACTAGCTGTTGACAAAAAAAATCTGAATGTTTAAATTGCATTACTGTGTAAGACATTATATTGACAGGTATAACCTGATATTTATCTACTGTATGTGTAAAGGGAAGCAAAATCTTTGCTATAAAATAGTAGTAAAGAGTATACCCATCTGCTAATCTTGCTAAAAAGAATGACAGCCACTCAGATTAGAGTGTATTCCATTGAATGGTGTAATTCTATAAGCATGGGCCCAATCAGAGCCAGTTTACGGAGGGGTGGGGAAGGGGGCACAAGGGGCCTTCCGTCCACCACTGGCCATTTACATGCACGTTTATGTTTTTCTTAAAGAAAAAATGCATCAGAGTTCTGCTGCCGGAGGGCCCTGCCCACCATATATTCAGTGGTCTCCAACTCAAACATGCACCTTGAAGAGTAAAGGGCCTTACACACTGGCTGAGGTGCCCGACGGCCGATACAGATGACCCGGCGGAGGGGGAGGTTGACGGGAGAGTGAAGTTTCTTCACTCCATGACGTCACCTGGCCCCATAGCCCTGCATGCTAATATGGATGATATTGGCCCTCATTCCGAGTTGTTCGCTCGCTGCTATTTTTAGCAAAATTGTTAATAGGCTAAAATCCGCAGGGCGCACATGCTAAGCAATTTCACACAAAACTATGCTATTTTACTCACGGGCGAACAAAGCTTTTCAGTCGCTCTGTTGATCGGAGAATGATTGACAGGAAGTGGGTGTTTCTGGGTGGTAACTGAGCGTTTTCCGGGAGTGTGCTAAAAAACGCAGGCGTGCCAGCAGAAAACGCAGGAGTGGCTGGAGAAACGGGGGAGTGGCTGGCCGGACGCTGGGCGTGTTTGTGACGTCAAACCAGGAACTAAACGGACTGAGGTGATCGCAATCTAGGAGTAGGTCTGGAGCTACTCAGAAACTGCAAGGAAATACTTAATAGCAGAATTGCTAATCTTTCGTTAGCAATTCTGCTATGCTAAGATACACTCCCAGAGGGCGGCGGCTTTGTGTTTGCATTTCTGCTAAAAGTAGCTAGCGAGCGAACAACTCGGAATGACCACCATTGTCCATATTGGCTTGCAGGTGTAAACAAGCCGGCACCAACGGCCGCGTATCGTTCATCATTGGTGCCTACACACTGAAAGATATGAACAATTTCTCGTTTATTACTGAACAAGATTGTTCATATCGGCTGCACACATCAGCCAGTGTGTAGGGCCCTTAAGGACGGTGCTACACTGTCAATTACAAATTACAATACAGAGATGGAAGAGGTGACAACACCATGCGACAAAGGAAGAAAGAAATGCACTGTATTGGACTAAGGGGAGTAATATGGTTTTTCCAGTAATTACAGCTTGACTGACTGCTGTTATCAACCTGATAAATACGATAAAAGCAAAAGACATATAAAAAGACCACGTCTATACCATTTAAGGTCTTTTCAGTCTGCCTGCAACAGGGCTGGATTCTTCATCTCAACTGCTTGATTTATATATATATATATATATATATATATATATATAGTGTGCAGGTTCGGATTTGCTCGGTTCTTAACACTAAAATTATCGCAAGTTTGGATTTATCCAGATTTTTCTTATTGGCTATCTAAAACCTGCGCCAGCTGGAAAGCCAATAAGATGTCGTTTTGAGATCCGGCTAAATCGAATTGCATATCTCTAAGTGACTTTATTTTTTTTTTTAAGTTACTTATATAGTGCCACATATTCCGTTGTGCTTTACAATTGGGAACAACTGTCTTAAATGCCTGGAGCCTTTGGGCCCAATTCAGGTTGAGACACATAGGAGATATATTCTCCCCAGGGCCACTATAGAGCGCATGAGCAGGATCCGCAGTGCGCCTGTGCGAGCCCGGGAGATGCGATCGCCTCTGTCTGATTGATATTGGGGCGTTAACTCAGTGTTGGGTGGGCATGGCTTGAAAATGGGGGTGGGTTCGGGGCACCTGCGTGCCGTCACATGCGGCCATTGTGAAATGAAAAATGGCTGCCCTGCGCCTGCCTTCGCAGCCTGGCTGCGGAGGCAGGGGGCTTCTACAAATTAGCGATGTGATCGAAATTGTATTGCGATTGCATCGCTGCAGGCCACTAGCATGCAGGGTGGCCTTGCTCCCCTGTGCTGGCTAGCCCCCAGCATGCCATCGCAGCCAGTTGTAGTTTTGCTCTTTTAACAAAACTGCAACTGAAGAAGATGAATAAGGCTCTTAATCCAGCTCTGGGCCCAATGTTCTACGGGTATATGGGCAGGGACTGTACAGTAACTGCCTTATACAAACTGTTCTTGAATTCGTTTTTGTGATATCACAGGAAATAAACTAATTTTCATTTAAAAAAAAAAAAAAACGGGCTGCAAAACGCATCTGGTAAACAATTTCGAAGATTCCTTCATGACCTAATAGTTTGGAATTGTGAAGCTCTGAGAAGACAGTCTGAGACCTTCTGGAACAAAAAGCAATTTAGGATGGGGCTTTGCAGGAGCTTTGACCTGGTTTTGAGCCATCTGAAAAAAAATAAGCCTGCAAAGTAAGCAGTTGGCTCTAATTTGGAGAGGGCAGTAAAAATGTCTTAATGGGCCTGAGGGCCACATCTAGTGTGGGATGCATCAAGCACTCATCGCAAGCACAACAGCATTTATTAACGCTATTTGCTTGAATAAAATCCCAAAGGACAGCTCTCCCGATAAAAGCTGTCCTTTGTAATGGTAGGACTTCCGGGTTCATATCCCGGGAGTCCTATCTGTGCATGCGTCAGCTAGGTCATTGGTATGGCCTCACCTACAACACTGTGTTCAGTTTTGGAAGCCATATCTCCAGAAGGACATAAATACATCACAGACTGTACAAATGGTGCATGGCCTACATCACGAAATATGGAAAGTCTAAAAGATCTTAATATGTATAGTCTGGAGCAGAGAAGGGACAGGAATAGACTTGATAGAAACTTTCAAATATATCAGAGGTTTTAAAAGGTCCAGGAGGGAGACAAACTTCAAAGGAAGAGAAGTATTAGAACACGAGGACATGCACTGAAGATAGGTTCCAAAGGAAATTTGAGGGAAAATTACTTCACAGAAAGGGTAGTGGATAAGTGGAATAGCCTCTCATCAGAGGGGGTAGAAGCTAATGCAGTAAAGCAATTTATACATGCTTAGGATAGACACAAGAATATCCTTACAAAGAATTAAGGATCTAATAGGGTTGGGTTATGAAAAGGTAGAAAAGGGGCAGACTAGATGGGCCAAATGCTTCTTATCTGCCATCAAATTCTATGGGTCAGATGTAATGTTGCCCGGGGTCGCCGGCTGAACTCTGACATAATTTTAAAGGTGCAATCACTTACAAGGCATAGTTTTGCATTGTAAGTGATTGCCCCTTTAAAAAAAATGTCCAAGTTCGGCCGGCATTACAACCGGCCCTATATTTCTATGTTTCCTGCGATTCAGAATCAGGCCTAATGTATTCTTGGCTGAAACATATGCTTTCAGGTTCCTGGATCCAGGTTTGTAAGTAATAATTTAAAAGTTGAAATGTGAGAAGGATAAAAACCATCCTGCCTGTTGACGATTCAGTCTCTTGGCTGTTTCAATATATTCAAGGCTTTTACATTTGGTGTTAACCGTGATAATGTCTGAAGCGCCTTCTATCCAGCGTCTCGATTTAATAGCCAACAATGGAGGATTCCCAATGTCATAATTGGCCTCAGAGGAAGAGAATTACCTGGAAAAATAAGCACAGGGATGTAATTTTTTTCATGACTACCAGAGTATTGGGACAGATAAGCTCAGATTCCAACTTCAGATGTGTTAACTTCAGTAATGAGTGGAAGGTATACATTAGGGTGTTGGAAGTTCTGGAGCTGTAACAAAAGCTGATTTTAACTTGACAAAAGCACGTAAAGCTTCTGGAGACCATAAAGAAAAATAAGCTCTTTTTTGGTTAGTGCAGTAATTGGTGCAACATTAGTTGAAAATCCCTTGATAAATTGCCTACAGTAACTGGAAAAGCCTCAGGGTTTCTGTACAGATTTTTAATTCGTAGGCCAAACCAAAACTATAATTGCTTGGGCCATAACTATATTCTTACAAAAAACCTTCTTTGGGAATAATATAAACCAGGAATGACACTTAAGGAACTTCAAAAACACATTTCTGTAACTGGACTGGGGGAAGAAAAAAAAACTTCTCTATTTTCCAAAACCCAGGATTACATGTCTAAAGTGTCCTGTCGAAATGCATATTTCATCAAGTGACATCAGAAATTAACCTAAAATTTATCTTAAAATATTGTTTACAAAAACCTCAAAAATGGCCGGTGCATTATTTAACCAAAAACGACACAACCACATATTCACAGTCGGGTGCCCATAGAACATAAAGACTTTCCATACAAAATTCCAGACACCTCTTAGATTACTTTTAGAAAATTTTGCGCCAACTTTCATTTTGTCAAAAAGTTCTGATATTACAAGAAGATACTTATTATTAACAGAGATATTTTAAAGAATTAAATGCAAAGGTCCTAACTTCCCCAGAATTCTTGGACAGAAAAATGAGACCCACGCAATCGGTGCTTGGATACATATCATTTTATTATAGCTATGTTTCCTGAGGACTCTTAGGGGCCCTTTGTTCTAGGTATTGTAATATTAGGGCAACCATGCAACCTAAAAGGTGATATTACTGGATATATGTAACTAAAAACAGAGAATATTCTGATCATGTACAAGTAACTCTTATAAACACATGGGGTTAAATGAATAGAGTCTGAGTTGCCGGAGGTCCGGGATTTTGTCCTAGAATGGCTGTATTTTTAAAGCGGCAATCATTTATAAGGCAAAACCATGTTGGTTTTGCCTTGTAAACGATTGACGCTTTAAAAATTCAGCCATTCTCTGACAAAATCCTGGATCTCCGGCAACTCGGACCCTATTACATTTACCAATGAAAGCAATGCAAAATGGGAAAAAAAATTATGCATTTTATTCTATGCCGGGTATGCCCCATACTTCAACCATCAACCAGTGCCACAGGAAGGAAATCAAATGATTATATTTTTTTTTAGGCATGAATGCCACCAACAACAAAAGTCACCTCTGTAGTGTACATTTTTAAAGGGAAATATAAAAGAACAAAAAGCAAAAAAAAAAAAAATGACATCATGGTAATGACAGGCAAACGTAGATACAGATGACAAATTGGCATACAATTTAGCTGGTAATAACAAGTATTTATTTTCCAAATATCTCGCTTGCCTAGATGAGGACCTTCTAGATGATGACCTTTGCTTGAGTCTTTGGGCAGTTCTTTATAAAGTGAATCTTTTCTCCACAGTACAAACAAAGAACCAGAGACTAGTGATATAGGGGGTCATTCCAAGTTGATCTCTCACTAGCTAGTTTTAGCAGCCGTGCAAACGCTATGCTGCCGCCCACTGGGAGTGTATTTTAGCTTAGCAGAAGTGCGAACGGTTCTATTGCAGAACGGCTACAAAAATATTTTGTGTAGTTTCAGAGTAGCTCAAAACCTGCTCAGCGCTTGCGATCACTTCAGACCATTTAGTTCTGGATTTGACGTCACAAACCCGCCCAGCGTTTGCCCAGCCACTCCTGCGTTTTTCCTGGCACACCTGCGTTTTTCCAAACACTCCCTGAAAACGGTCAGTTGCCACCCAGAAACGACCACTTCATGTCAATCACTCTGCGGGAAGCAGTGCGACTGAAATGCATCGCTAGACCCTGTGTAAAACGACATAATTCGTTGTGCCCGTACGTCGCGCGTGAGCATTGCGCCGCATACGCATGTGCAGAACTGCTGTTTTTTAGCCTGATCGCTGCGCTGCGAACAAATGCAGCTAGCGATCAACTTGGAATGACCCCCATTGTTTCTTTCCGGGTGTTAATTTCGAGTTCCTGGAACATGTACAGAGATTTTAAGAGAAACAATATTTGGCAAACACTTTCAACTCCTTTCCTTTCATCCTCTATCAGTTTCATTTGGCAATTTACTAGCTTACACCAAATGTTCATGAGTATACTCAATGAGTAGGGTAATAATAACCAAATATTTCTTGATGGGTTTAAGAAAATCTCAGCAATGCTGATATTGAGGATTTTGAGGGTCTGGCTCATTACAGGGCCTGTGACCCAAAGCTAGAATTCTGCACTGGGTGTTTTTTCGGTCTTGTCTAGGTATCATTTCCAAACAGCTTATGGTCCTGTCAGTTGGTCTGGTGTATTTTCCTTGAGTTCCAGGACTAAGGGGAACATTTACTAAGCAGTGATAAGAGCGGGGAAGTGAGCCAGTGGAGAAGTTGCCATGGCAACCAATCAGCACTGAAGTAACATCTATAATTTGCATACTATAAAATTGTACAGAGCTGCTGATTGGTTGATGGGGCAACGTCTCCACTGGCTCACTTCTCCACTCTTATCACTGCTTAGTAAATGTACCCCTTAAGCTTGAGATGAAGTCTTTAGGCATCGTCCTAGAGGAAAGCTTACTTATACCGCTTTCAGATCGCAATGCCAGTCCACCCGGGAATTGAAAACGGGTCCTTCCCGGGTGCGACCCAGCATTGGACCCTTTTACATTGGCTTCCTGACTCGCCAATATGCCGTGTCAAGTTGCCATCATGGGCGGGGGTGGAGCCGGCATCAGGGGCGTATGCGGCACTGCGAGATGAGATCATCTCCACGCCGCCTCTGCCTATGCTGTGAACGGGTCCCGGGTCGCATCATGCTGTTTTTGCTACATATTATTATTTCAAGTGTATTTGTTATGTTTTAATTCATTAGCTATGAAATATGGACTTATTTAACTAAATTAGGGGACATTTACTAAGCAGCGATAAGAGCGGAGAAGTGAGCCAGTGGAGTAGTTGCCCCATCAACCAATCAGCAGCTCTGTATAATTTTATAGTATGCAAATTATAGATGTTACTTCAGTGCTGATTGGTTGCCATGGGCATTTCTCCACTGGCTCACTTCTCCGCTCTTATCACTGCTTAGTAAATGTACCCCTAAATTTGGTAACGTTTCTGTGTTACCCTGTAATTAAAGGGAGCCTCTTACATTTTTGGGACATTAACATCCTTTATGATCTTGGCATTATAATGTGAGCAACATATCGACAATGGACCTTAGGTTTTACAATGCCCAAGGTCCACTTATATCCAGTAGGTCAGTGGTTCCCAAACTTTTTTAAATCACAGCACCGTAGAGTATCAGAATTTTTTTCAGGACACCCCTAGGCCAAAAGTTTCATACTGAGAAATTCTGAGACAAAAAATATTAAATTAAGTAAAAAGGATATTTATGGTAGACTTACCATTGTTAAATCTCATTCTGCGAGGTACACTGGATTCCACAGGGAATAACATCGGGGTGTACAGTTGGATCTTGATCCAAGGCACCAACAGGCTAAAGCTTTGACTGTTCCCAGGATGCACTGCACCGCCTCCTCTATAGCCCCGCCTCCAGGCACTGGAGCTCAGTTTTGTTAACCAGTCCAATGCAGTAGCAGGTAAGAGAGATGGTAGATGTTAGTCACATAGAACCACATTCTCACGTCAGGAGAAGGTACCAGCGGCTAATGCCATACAAACCCAAAGAAGCTAAGTGCGTCAGGGTGGGCGCACTGTGAAATCCAGTGTACCTCGCAGAAAGAGATTTAACTATGGTAAGTATACCATAAATCTCCTTTTCTGCAGCAGGGTACACTGGCATTCCACAGGGAATAACATCGGGGATGTCCTAAAGCAGTTCCTCATGGGAGGGGATGCACTGTAGTGGGCACAAGAACCCGGCGTGCAAAGGAAGCATCCTGGGAGGCGGAAGTATCAAAGGCATAGAACCTGATGAACGTGTTAACTGAGGACCACGTAGCCGCCTTGCACAATTGTTCTGTGGACGCGCCAGGGCGGGCCGCCCAAGAAGGTCCATCAGACCGAGTAGAATGGGCTTTGATAGCAGCAGGAGCTGGGAGCCCAGCCTGCGCATAGGCTTGTGCAATCACCATTCTAATCCATCTGGCCAAGGTTTTGCCTTTTCGCAGGCCAGCCACATTTGTGAAAACCAAGAAGTACAAAAAGGGAATCTGACCTCCTGATAGAGGCAGTCCTTTCCACATAAATACAGAGAGCCCGTACCACATCCAAAGATCTTTCTTTGGAGGACAAACCAGAAGAGATGAAGGCCAGAACCACAATCTCCTGGTTAAGGTGAAAAGATGATACCACCTTTGGCAAATAACCTGGACGAGTTCGAAGAACTGCCCGGTCATGGTGAAAAATCAGAAAGGGTGGACGACACCCTCCTGGCAGAGGCAATAGCCAACAGAAACACGACCTTAAGCGTAAGGCATTTAAGGTCCATAGACTCAAGAGGTTCAAATGAAGACTCTTGTAGGGTATTCAGAACGACAGACAGATCCCACGGAGCCACAGGAGGGACGTAGGGAGGCTGAATCCGTAGAACACCCTGAGTGAAAGTGTGAACGTCAGGAAGAGATACAATTTTTCTCTGAAACCACACCAAGGCAGATATACGAACATTGAGGGAGGCCAGACGAAGGCCCAAGTCTAGGCCTTGTTGTAGAAAAGCCAAAAGTCTGGAAGTTTTGAAAGTATATGCATCATAATTCTTAGCAGCACACCAGGTGAAGTAAGAATTCCAGACCCTGTAATAAATCTAAGCCGAAGCTGGTTTACGAGCTTTCAACATAGTTTGAATGACCGCCTCAGAGAATCCTTTTGCTCTCAGGAGTGATGCTTCAAGAGCCACACTGTGAAAGCCAGTCTGGCCAGGTCCTGGTAGACACAAGGGACCTGAACAAGGAGATCTGGGCGTTGAGGAAGTAGAAGAGGATGCTCTTTCGAGAGACCCTGCAGGTCTGAGAACTAATGCCGTCTGGGCCACGCTGGAGCGACTAGAAGTAGTATTCCGCTTCTTGCTTGGACTTCAGTATTAGCCTGGGCAGGAGTTACACTGGAGGGAACATGTATGGCAGCCGAAAATTACATGGAATTGCCAGCATGTCTATGAACGCAGCTTGAGGATCCCTTGTCCTTTCTCCGAAGACCGGAACCTTGTGATTGTGTCGAGATGCCATCAGGTCTACATCTGGTAGGCCCCACTTGTCCACTAGGAGTTGAAAGACTTCTGGATGAAGACTCCACTCTCTGGCGTGCACGTCCGGACGACTGAGGAAGTCCGCTTCCCAATTGAGGACTCCCGGAATGAACACTACCAATATGGCTGGCAGATGGAGTTCCACCCATTGGAGGATATTTGACACTTCCATCATTGCCATGTGGCTTCGAGTGCCGACTTGATGATTTATGTATGCCACCGTGGTGGTGTTGTCTGATTGTACTTGAACAGGCCTGTTCTGTACCAGAGGCAGGGCCTGTGACCCTGGAGAGTGTTGCTCCAACACCACGCCCCAACCTCGCAGACTGGCGTCCGTTGTCAGGAGGATCCAGTTGGAGATCCAGAAGGGACGGCCCCTGCTCAACTGTTGGTCCTGTAGCCACCAGCTCAGTGACAGACGAACCTCCGGAGTCAAGGAGATCATTTAAGAGC
This sequence comes from Pseudophryne corroboree, assembly GCF_028390025.1. Classification (NCBI taxonomy): domain Eukaryota; kingdom Metazoa; phylum Chordata; class Amphibia; order Anura; family Myobatrachidae; genus Pseudophryne; species Pseudophryne corroboree. The sequence goes on from NC_086451.1 coordinate 60,532,167, forward strand.
TGATCTGATGAGGCAGGCTGTCCCATTTGGAAAGGATTAACCTCTGCAGAGGGCGGGAATGAAATTGAGCGTACCATATCGAAAGCCGACACCATGAGGCCTAGTTCTTGCATCGCCGAGTGTATTGACACAGAAACAGTCTTTGGCTGTGTGTGTCCAGCAGCACCGCCAGGTTCGAGCAGGGACCAGCGAAGACTTCTTCCAATTGATGAGCCACCCGTGGGCTTGTAGGAATTGGACCGACATCTCCAGTTGACTGAGGAGGACATCTTGGGAGTTCGCCAGAATCACCAAGTCGTCCAGATACGGCAGGATCCTGATTCCCTGATGACGGAGGAAAGCCGTCATCACGGCCATGACCTTGGTGAAAATCCGAGGTGCCGTGGCCAGTCCAAATGGCAGAGCCTGGAATTGAAAATGAAGGTTGCCAATAGCAAACCGCAGATACTGCTGATGCGAAATGGCAATAGGTATGTGCAGGTAAGCATCCTGTATGTCCAGGGATACCATATAGTCCTCGGGTTCCATGGCCAGCACAATAGAGCGCAGGGTTTCCATACGGAATTTGGACACTCTCACACCAAACTTGTTCAATGATTTGAGGTTGAGTATAGGCCAGAAAGACCCATTTGGTTTCGGAACTAGAAACAGGGTCGAATAGTATCCCCTGCCTCTCAGGGACAGAGGTACCGGCACTACCACTCCTGTATCCATGAAGGATTGTACAACCAGGTGTAGAGCTTGCGCTTTCAACGGATGAGAGGGGATAACCGGTGAACAGAACTGGCAAGGGGGACGTCTCTTGAAAGAGATTGCGTACTCATGAGAGACAACTTCCCGCACCCAGGCGTCTGAAGTGGTCTTTAACCAGGCCTGGGCGAACTGCAGAAGTCGGCCTTCCACCCTGGGGTCCTCCAGGGGGAGGCCCGCCCCATCATGCAGCAGCCCTTGTCTTGTTTGAAACCAGGCTGACGGGCGGCCCAGGATCGTTTAGATTTGGGCTTAGTGGATTTGGAAGTACGAGCCTGTCTCGGATACGCCTGACCTTTTGCTTTACCTGGAGGTCGAAAGGAGGGAAAAGTTGCACTCTTAGCTTCGGAGCAGAAGGATTAGTACTTTGGAGAAACACGGTCTTGGCCGTCACCAAGTCAGTCACAATTTTGTTCAGATCCTCCCCAAATAGTATGTCGCCCTTGAAAGGAAGCACCTCCAAGGTCTTTTTAGAGTCCAGGTCCACTTTCCATGACTTCAACCACAGAATCCAGTGAGCCAGGATAGATGTAGTAGATGCTTTGGCCGCCATGACCCCTGCATCAGAGGCCGCCTCCTGAATATAGTGAGAGGCTGTGGTAATATACGACAGATATTGCCTGGCCGTGTCAGAAAAATCCTGAGGCAGCTCATCCTCAATTGCCTGAACCCATGCTTCAATTCCTTTTGCCGCCCAAGAGGCAGCCATAGTGGGTCTATGTACAGCATCGGTAAGAGTGTAAATAGACTTCAGGCATCCCTCCACGCACTTATCTGTCAGTTCCTTCAGTGAGGTGACAGTGGTGACAGGCAGATTAGATGACACCACAAGACGGGCAACATGAGAGTACGCCAGCGTTGGAGTTTCCCACTTGTTACTCAGCTCTGCAGGGATAGGTTCACGAGCTATCATCTTTTTAAACAGGGAAAACTTCTTTCCTGGAGATGACCAGGATTCCTGACGTATGTGGTAAAATGTGGTAAAACTACTTTAGCAACCTTCTGACGTTTGAACTTACCAGGTTTCTTAGACGTAGCAGGGGGCTCAGTGTCATCATCAATTTGGAGAATCAGCTTGATAGCCTCCACAAGATCAGGAACATCGACCTGGGTTGTAGATTCCTCATCAGAAGCAACTGTATCAGTGTCTGATGGATCAGTATATTCCCCATCCTCATCGGAAGAATTATCCAAATTATTAGTGGGTTGTGAGGAAGAAATGGCCCGCTTAAAAGACCCCTTGACCCCAGAGGGGCATGGGGTGGACTTTTGTCTAACCAAAGACTGATTTAATTGCTGTAACTGGGTAGACAGAGTATCCGCCCATAGCAGATTAACAACAGGGACAATATGTGGCTGTAATGGCACAGGAGGTCCCACAGGGGGCGTAAGACGTGTTACAAGCGTAGTCAGCATATTTGAAAACGCTGCCCAAGGCGGGTCCTGATTGGCCACAGGTGCCGCAGGCGGACTGGGAGATGTATGACACCCAGTGCCTGAAACAGCAGCTAACACTTCCCCCACTGGTGAATCTGTGGCGACAGCACTGCATGATGTAGGAGCGTCCGCAGATGTCCCGCCCTGTGTAGCAGATATTGTATGGGATGTAGCCTTAGGGTATAGCAGTACAATATAGCCAGACAAAAAGAAAACCAGTAAATAATCCCATGTGTTATGTGACAGTAAATACAGAGCACAAACAGAGGATTTAAGCGGTGTGTGGTGACTGAAAAACACAGTGAAAAATACAAAATAGTATACCCTATGTAGTACTATATATTATATGAGACCCTGACGCACCTAGCCCCCAGGGTACAGAATATGGTGATAGCAAAACGTGTGATACACAAAAATGGAATCCACACAGCAGCTATAGGCACACTCAGTCACAGGTACAATGCAGGAATTATTACATATAAACAATAAAACTGCACTGGAATAGTAAATGACATAAATATGTATGTATACAGATATAACAATGCACAGTAAACACTGGATGTATATCACAGAATACTTGTACTAAATATTCAGATAGCAGTACACTTGTTCTTAACTAACACTGTCCAAAATGGGTGGTCTTCAGTATGCCGGCTGTCGGGATCCCGGCGCCGGGATCCCGACAGCCGGCATACCGACACTTATTCTCCCTCGTGGGGGTCCACGACCCCCCTGGAGGGAGAATAAAATAGCGTGCCACCGTGTCCGCAGTGTGGAGAGCGCAGCAAGCCTGCAAGGGGCTCATTTGCGCTCACCACACTGTCGGTATGCCGGCGGTTGGGCTCCCGGCGCCGGTATGCTGGTCTCCGGGAGCCCGACCGCCGGCATACCATACTACACCCGTCTAAAATGACATGTAGAATACTTAAGTGTCTGTAAATGCACAGCGCTGATGAGACAGTGCCCAGCAGTTCTGGAGATCAGCCCAGCTATGTAATGGCGCCAAAATCTCTGTCAGGGAGTGAGGGAGAGAGAACTGCAAGCTCCAGGGCAGGAACACCAGCAGTAGATGGCGCCCGGAGCTGGGGGAGGGGCTACAGGTCAGCACCTTATCCCCGCTGCTGGACTTCACCACCGGGTACTGTGGAGCCTTTTATAAACGGATTTTAGTAAATCCGACCTGTGCTCCTTGCCCTGGTGGATATAGTGGGGTCCCTGTGCGACACAGTGTCCAGTCCACGCCATCAGCGCGGTCCATCTCCTGGGACCGCGACCGGATCGCAATTTACCGACGGGTCCCACCTGGGGGACCCTCTTACCTCCTCCCTTTAGTGCAGCCACGCAATCCTGGAGAGCGGCAGCAGTGGTGTGCCTGAAAACCGGTGCTTCTCCGCTGCAAGTACCCGGGAACCAGGCCGCGGGAGTATGCAGCGCCGCTGAGGGAGGTGATGGAGCCGCAGCACAGCATGTCATAAAGACATAGAAAGTGCTGCGGCCCTTGAAGTCTTCTAAAAAGCTCTTTTCAGGGCTGCCTAGCACAGCCCCACCTTAGTGACCTGCACTGCAGGCACCAACTTACAAACTGAGCTCCAGTGCCTGGAGGCGGGGCTATAGAGGAGGCGGTGCAGTGCATCCTGGGAACAGTCAAAGCTTTTGCCTGTTGGCAGTGCCGTAACTAGGCATTTTAGCGCTGTGTGCAAGAAACGACAGTGGCGCCCCCCCATGTAAGATAGGGGCAGTGCGCGGCGTAGGCGCGCGAAAAATGTATAGGGGCGTGGCTTCACGGGGAAGGGGCGTGGCCACAAAATAATAGCAATTCATACTACGGTGCACAGTAGTCTACATTATTCAAATTACGCTGCACAGTAGCGCCACTACACCAGGTAGAGCCCCTTTTATACATTACAGCAGACAGCGTCCCCCTTTTTACACATTACAGCAGACAGTCCCCCTTTTTACACATTGCGGCAGCCAGTCCCCCTTTTTACACATTGCGGCAGCCATGCCCCCTTTTTACACATTGCGGCAGCCAGTCCCCCTTTTTTTACACATTGCGGCAGCCAGGCCCCTCTTTACACATTGCGGCAGCCAGTCCCCCTTTTTACACATTGCGGCAGCCAGTCCCCCTTTTTACACATTGCGGCAGCCAGTCCCCCTTTTTACACATTGCGGCAGCCAGGACCCCTTTTTACACATTGCGGCAGCCAGGACCCCTTTTTACACATTGCGGCAGCCAGACCCCCTTTTTACACATTGCGGCAGCCAGGACCCCTTTTTACACATTGCGCAGCCAGGACCCCTTTTTACACATTGCGGCAGCCAGTCCCCCTTTTTACACATTGCGGCAGCCAGTCCCTCTTTTTACACATTGCGGCAGCCAGGACCCCTTTTTACACATTGCGGCAGCCAGGCCCCCTTTTTACACATTGCGGCAGACGGTGTCCCCGAGAGAGAGAGAGAGAGAGAGAGAAAGAGAGAGAGGGATATACTTACCTTCTCCCCGCTGACAGGCTCCTCGTGCTGGCATCTCCCTCTCGGTGCAGGCAGTGAGGTGAGAAGGAGGAGGAGGGAGGGGGAGCAAGGAGCCGCAGCAGCGCTATTTCATTGGTAGTAAGCGCCGCTGCAGCATCCCCCTCTTCTTCCGTATTGGCTGCCTGGCGCTGCTGTGGATGCTGGGATGAAGGAACCGCATCCCAGCATCCATAGCAGCGCCGGGCAGCCAATACAGAAGGAGAGGGGGATGCTGCAGCGGCGCTTACTACCAATGAAATAGCGCTGCTGCGGCTCCCTGCTCCCCGTCCCTCCTCCTCCTTGTCCGCTGCCCGACGCTGGTCTCTTCTCCCTCCAGCGCGGCGCACGGCGCACACAGCAGAGGCGGCATGTAATGAGTCAATTTGACTCATTACATGCAGCTGGCCGTGCGCCCTCAGGGCAACTGCGCTGTGTGCCAAGCCCACTTGGCACACACGTAGTTACAGCCCTGCCTGTTGGTGCCTCAGATCAAGATCCAACTCTACACCCCGATGTTATTCCCTGTGGAATACCAGTGTACCCCGCTGCAGAAATGTGTTATATGTCATTCTTAGAATCAGTTATGTGGTGAGGGACAAGATTTACTTCCATTTGTCCACATATTGTATGACTGGAAGCCACAAGCACTGGTTTTGCCTATTACAAAAATAATTTGATTTGGTCCTGGACCACCAAATCAAGGCACCCGTGTTTGAGAATCACTGCACTAGGTGATTAAAACAGAGTGGTGCAATGGTTAACTTGTTGCCCAACAGCACTGAGGTCTTGTGTTTTATTCCCACAAATGCCATATATGTGTGGAGTTTGTATGTTCTCTCTGTGGTTGCATGGATTTAATCCAGGTACTTTGTTTTTATCCCCACAATTCAAAAACATACTGTACTGGTAGGTTAGTTGACTACTGCCAAAAAATTAGCCCTAGTGTGTATGCGTGTATATCTGTTAGACTCAGACTGTAAGCCCCATTGGGGCAGGTAACAAGGTGAATGACTAAATATTCTCTGAGAAGCGCTGCAGAATAGGTATGAGCTATTTAAATAACTGGTAATAAATAAATAGAAATATTATATTGGAGACTGGTGCACACTATGGCGCTAATGTTTCTCCGTTTCTCTGGAAACCATTGAGCTATCCTCTGGAATCAAGGTTTTCTAGAAGACAATACTATATTGTTACGAGTTCCACAGATGGGCTTTTTTTAAAGCGGCAATCATTTACAAGGCAAAACCATGACGATTGCCGCTTTAAAAAATTGTCAGAGTTCAGCCCAGAACCCGCACCTCCAGCCATCCAGGACATCATTACATCCGGTCCATTGTCTCTCAGACCACAATATGGCTGCCTCCATTGTGTGTGTGTAGAAGTGGCAGGCTTACATATATCATTTTGTTATACCCCTTTCAGATAAAAATCCTGGATCCAACTCTGGATTTTAAACACGGGTCCAATACAGATGCGACCCGGGTAAGACCCCGTTCACACTGCTGCTCCAATCCGGGTTATTCCTGGGTCGGCACCATTTACCCTGCGTACAGGTGCAATCTCTCTTCTGCCGGCGCTTGGAGATGACATCATCCCCAAAGCGCTGGGTAATCCAGCTCTCCCCATACTGTATACAGGACCCAGGTCGGTCAACCCGTGTTACCCATTTACACTGCACCGTGACCGGGTCATTCCTGTGTCTAACCCTGGTTGCTACCCGGGTTATGTTTTTTGGGACGCCTTTCAGACTGAGCCACGACCGACCCAGCAATAACCCTGGTTATTGCGGCAGTCTGAAAGGGGTATAAATGTTGCAGCAGGCTCCCTGAGGTAGCTTTATTTGCACTTCTCATTACGTTATACAGGTAGGTTTGTAATTCAGCGCGTTTACCCAAGAATTTGCCAGTAGAGTGCAATGGGAGGCTTAGTCAGCAGTCATAGGTGCTTATGCTAACAGCCTTTTGCCATGCTGATAACATTACAAAGGCCTTTTGTCAGTGCACTGCTGCTAGCAAGCATGAAGCTGTTTATACAGTTAACACTTGCGTTTGTCTCCAGCCCTTAACCAATCTTCCTCCAACAGGGTGAAAAATGGAC